>NC_141878.1:496359748-496662778 GCF_056163025.1 Triticum urartu
GGTAGAATCCGGCTGGGGGCTCGAGGCGGCAATCGGCGGGTCAATAGCAACAGGGCGGACTGTGGCGATGACAGAGACGACTCCGGCGGTTGGTGACTCGACGGTGCGGCCGAGGCAAGCCGGCAGAGGCGGCTTATAGGCAGACCGCAGGCGGAGACCGGTGTAGGTGGAAGAGGTAAGGTCGCGGAGGTGGCGACTTCAAATCCAGGGCGAGATGGCGGCGCCGGCGGGTAAAAGAAGAGCCAGACCCGGCGACTTAAAAACAGCTCGGCGACGAAGACTCACACACGGCGGTAGGGACGACGGTTCAGGGGCGTCGGTAGGCGGCTTCCCGGTGCAGTCGAGGCCGCAGAAATAGCGAAATAGGGCACTCCACGGCGGGTTGATTTTAAGGCGGCCTCAGCGGAAGCAACCCACAGCGACTCGTCCTGGTGCAGGCGACGACCTCACAGTGAGTTTGTAACAGGAAGCGGCTTCGAATCCGGACCGATGACGACGAGGGCGGCCCTCTGACGGCTCGTCGATGGCGGCTCTTGGCCGGGGCGCGTCGATGGTGGCCCAGGCAGACCCGTCGAAAGGAGGCGGAACGATGCCGAGGCGTGGCTAGGCGGACGACGACTTTGAAGCGTGGCGGCACCGGGCTGACTTGGAACAGCGAGACAGCAGAGACACGGCCGGCGACTCTTCAGGTTGGGCCGGCTCATAGGAAACGTTGGTGAGTCGACAAGGCTGCGGGGAGCAGTGTTTTTGAAGCAGGCAACGCAGAGAGCCGGCCACGGAGACTGAAGCGGACAACATCTCACAGGGCTCGGCGGCTGGCGACTCAACGCGGTGGCCGATGGGCTGGCCAACAGGCGATGACCCGAGGACTCGAGCAGACTGGCGAGACAGCCGGCCTCGAAGGAGGAGTCCAGGTTGTCGACTCGAAGCGCGGACAGCGGAGGAGTCCGGGTCGCTACCGTATTCTGTTTCCGGGTCATTGTTGGTTCCTAAAATCTAAAAAGTGCATATGGAGCGGCGCGTATGCATGTGGCTGTTAATTTTTTTGTCTTTTAGTGCATGTGGCGGTTAGCATTGAACGTGTTTACACTGATTACTTCATTTCAAACTGAACAGATCTACGCATATTTATTTTGGAGTTTTAAATTTTAAAAAGTCATATCTTTCAAACCGTGCGTCGGAATTCAGATATGTTTTCACTGCTGAAACTCTTGCGGCAAGATCTTTAAAACTAGATCTCGCATGAGTATGTTTCGACGAAGTTTTTTTATGCCAACTTTGATGCTATATGGTGCAACTTTAGTACTGTATTGTGCAACTTTAGTACTACATCATGCAACTTTTTTTAAAACTAATTTTTGGATCTGCATGATTCAACTTCCTATGAGATTGCAGTCTAGGAATCATGACAACTTTGATGTTTAGTTGGCAGGATTATTGGCATACACATATACTTATTTGGCGCGACAATGTAGTCTAGTTGCACACACATTAATATTTAGTTGGCAAGACTAGTTACACACACATGTACTCAGTTGGCGCGACAATGTAGTCTAGTTGTACACATATTGATGTTTAGTTGGCAGGATTATTGACACACATATGCTCATTTGGCGCGGCAATGTACTCTAGTTGCAGACACATTAATGTTTAGTTGGCAGGACTATTGACACACACATATGCTCAGTTGACGCGACATTGTAGTCCAGTTGCACACACATTGATGTTTAGTTGGCAGAAAAACTAGTTCGCCGAAATATCCCTATGCGGGATGTACTTTTGAAGAAGACGTCGCGAGGGTTTCAACGATGAAAACAGATCTGAATTTGGACACGCGGTTTAGAAGATATGTTTTTTATAATTTTATTAAAAACAAAAAATTAATGCACTAGAGACGAACATGAGACAGACATCTATCACATAAGAAAAGACCACATATAATGATTAATTAGCAGTGTTCTTTTTAGCTTTTTTAAATTACAGTAATTTTGCTTTTTTTAATATATGGCAATAACTAAACGTGTGACCAGGGGCCGGCCGCTGGCGGAGAGCGGCACCGAGCGTCCGGCCGCCGGCTAGACCGGTCCCTTGTTGGTTTTGACGTTTCCTCCTTTCTTTCTAAGACGAGACCACAACGGCAGTATCCTAATCCAACTCCCATCTCACGTCCTTGTTCTCGTTTTGGTTAGTTTGACTTTCCATCTGACCATGTGGGAGCTTATGGTGGTATTTTCTTTGCAGGAATTTGCATTGCTTAATTTGATAGCTTCTCCTTGGCTTCTAATGGCAACATAGTAAAAATTGATCGGGCTTCATCAGATCACCCGGCAAAGATGTATGACCCGGCCCGGCGACGTGCACCATGCAACCCTAATTTCTTGATTTCAATCTTGTATGCGCCGGCTTCAAAGTAAATCATGTTCCAAATCACAGAATAACGAACTTGTCGGTTCTTCCTTATCCGATGAAATTTCGAGCTTCTCGAACCCTAGGTGAGATCCTTTCAAGAACTCATCACCACCGTGCGCGGACTCCACGGTGGGCGCTAACTGTCGTGGAATTGTCACGGCAGATGTCCTAGTGTGAGTACTTAGTCGTGAGGCCAACACATCTTTGTAGTAGCTTGAGAGTGGTTGAGCGGGACGAGAGACGCAGGGCGGATCAACACGCAAGACAAGGATTTAGACAGCTTCGGGCCCGGGAAACATCATCCGGTAACAACCCTACATGCTGTTTGTGGCTAGGTCTCATTATCATCATGAGGGAGTCGCCGTAACTCCGGCTCTCCTGGTTGTGTCTAGACTTAATGATTATTCAACTTGTCCCTCTTGGGTGCCCTGCCCCTCCTTATATATGTTGAAGGGGTGGGTTACATGTAGAGTCCAACTCAGTCTTAAGACTTAACTATTCTGTTTTCTCTCCATGGGCTTTCTTTAACGTTTCGGGCTTCTTAACTGTTAACCCACAATCTGGCTTACCATCTGGCTTAACTGTCCGGCTTAACTATCTGGCTTTTAACTGTCCGGCTTAACTGTCCGGCTTAACCGTTTGCTTAACTATCTGGCTCATATGACTGTGTCTGCCGGGTTACATGACTGTGTCTGCCGGGTTACGTGACTGTGTCTGCCGGGTTACGTGACTGTGTCTGCCGGGTTACATGACTGTGTCTGCTGGGTCACCAATGAAAACATCAACTCCTAGCCGGGTCATATCTTCAGCCGGGTCATACCGCGGGGTATATCCCCGACACGAAGGTAGTTCGGAGTCCCGGATATGATCACGGACATGATGAGGAGTCTCGAAATGGTCGAGACATAAAGATCGATATATTGGACGACTATATTTGGACATCGGAATGGTTCCGGGTGAGATCGGGCATTTACCGATGTACCGGGAGGTTACCGGAACCCCCCGGGAGGTATGGGCCTTATTGGGCCATAGTGGGAGAGAGGAGAAGGGAGCAAAGGAGGGGGCCAGGCCCCCCTTTCCTTCCTCCTTCCTTCCCCTTCCTTCTCTCCTAATCCAACTAGGGAAGGGGGGGAATCCTACTCCCGGTTGGAGCAGGACTCCCCTTGGGGCGCACCTAGGAGGTCGGCCGCCTCCCCCCTCCACTCCTTTATATACGGGGGAGGGGGGCACCCCATAGACACACAAGTTGATCATTGATCTCTTAGCCATGTGTGGTGCCCCCCTCCACCATAATCCACCTTGGTCATATCATAGCGGTGCTTAGGCGAAGCCCTGTTCCGGTAGCATCATCATCACCGTCATCACGCCGTCGTGCTGACGAAGCTCTCCCTTGACACTTTGCTGGACCGTGAGTTCGTGGGACGTCAATGAGCCGAACGTGTGCAGATCGCGGAGGTGCCGTACCTTCAGTGCTAGGATCGGTCGATCGTGAAGACGTACGACTACATCAACCACGTTGTCATAACGCTTCCGCTTACGGTCTACGAGGGTACGTGGACAACACTCTTCCCTCTCGTTGCTATGCATCACCATGATAGATCTTGCGTGTGCGTAGGAATTTTTTTGAAATTACTACGTTCCCCAACAGTGGCATCCGACCTAGGTCTATGCGTAGATGTTATATGCACGAGTTGAACACAAAGGAGTGGTGGGCGTGGGTATATACATATTGCCTGCCATCACTAATTGATTCTTGATTCAACGATATTGTTGGATGAAGCGACTTAGACCGACATTACATGTAAGCTTATGCGAGACTGGTTCTACCGACGTGCTTCGCACACAGGTAGCTGGTGGGTGTCAGTTTCTCCAACTTTAGTTGAATCATATTCAATGAACAGGGCTCTTTCTGAAGATCAAAAAGCAATCACTATACTGCGTTGTGGTTTTTGATGTGTAGGTAAGAATGGTTCTTGCTCAGCCCGTAGCAGCCACGTAAAACTTGCAACAACAAAGTAGAGGACGTCTAACTTGTTTTTGCAGGGCATGTTGTGATGTGATATGGTCAAGACATGATGCTAAATTTTATTGTATGAGATGATCATGTTTTGTAACAGAGTTATTGTGTAGCGATCCAACCTCAAACGGTCAAATATCTGTGCATAAGTGTCATCCCTGGATCAGTAATGCTGACACACACAGTACTTGAAGGATTTATAACAGGGTGCAATCACACACTTATTACATCGGATATCTCAAAGAGAGTACTTATTACAATAATATGGCTGAAGGCCATCTAATGAAGATAACAACGGAAGGCTTCGAAGGCAAAAGTGAATCCATCAACTCCAACAGCATAGTTGAGTGCACGACAACCACCTAAAGCACCTTACTCTTCATCTGAGAAGTCTGCAACATAATACGTAGCAGCCCGAAACGGGTCAGCACATGGAATATGCTGGCAAAATAACACTGTAAAGCAATGAACAAGAATAACTCCTATCACTACATGCATATATGGCCGGTGGATGCTCTATGGTTATCATGTTTGCGTAAAGCCATTTTTTCCCTACTGCAAAGGAATAAATTTTATTTAACTACCAAGTTGGTTAATAAAGTATTGAGAAGGTTCCTCCAACTCAATCCCAATTAAAAACTAATTAACATCCCAACAAAATTAATTAAGGGTGATGAGATCAAATCAATAATTCAAGAACCAGATACTCAAGATGTCCATAACCGGGGACATGGCTAACCATGATTAGTTTGTACACTCTGTAGAGGTTTGCACACTTTTCTCCACAAGACTCGATCTCCTCCGTTGTATTTCTCGCACTGCATGGTGTTTGAGAAACGGACGACCGAGACACAGTCTTTCCGAAGAGGTCCCCTTAACCGATGGATAGGCCGGTACACCTACAATCCCCTACATCTGCTAGCCCATCATTGGAAGGTTTCCCGCAAATTACTCAACTATGCCAGAGCCCATAATGGCTTGTGGCTGCACACGGAAGTTTTTAGCATGAATAATCTTATGATCCCTCTGAGCCTGGGTGGCGAACCATAGGATGATCACACGAGTACTCTGGGATATCCCAGGACAGCGCTGGATTGCTCCAGGTGCCCAGACAACCACTGGGTACTCCAGGGTGCCTCAACCAATCCATCCAGATGTGTATTAAAGTAGCCACCTTAATTTAACCATTATTTAACAACTCTCACATCTGTCATGGATACACTCAACCAAACCACGTCTACGAGCACAGCATAGCAGTATAAGCATAACGTAGAAGTCACTCCCAAGGTTTGCATAAAGGACAATATGTTCTACCTCATCAACTACTTCCCAATACCCACATGTTAAGCAGATCCTACTCATGCAATGTTTGAGGGTTGAAACTAATGCATAAAAACTGTGTAAAAAAGGTATGATCAAAGTGTTACTTGCCTTGCTGATGATCTGAAAATCCTAGTGACTCGTAGTAGCACGTTTCGCACTCCGGAAACTCTATCAAAAATAAACAATAACACACATAAGCACTCAAGCAATAGACGCAAGGGCAAAACTCAAGAGAAAATATCCAAATCGAAAGTTCAATAGAAGAGCTTCGATTTGCAAAAAGAATCAATCGAATCGGAGCTACGAAACTCAAACTGCGGTCAAAAGAAGTTCAAATTGAAATCTGCTTGCAACCAAATTTTAAATTGTCAAAATCATGTTCAAGTTGCTTAACTGGAAAGAGGGGTTCGAGACAAAGATTTTGGCGCTGGTTTCACCGGATTTGGACAAACGGTTAAAAAGTTGCGAGCGTTTGAAGATCAGGGGCTAATCTGCAATAAAATAATCACGGATAGATCCCTAGCCGAAAATAAAATAAAAAGAAAAGACTAACGAATGAACGTTCTCTGACAAAGACGAACGGATGAACGCGTTCACGAACAGAGGCATTCGGGTGAATGTTCGCTTAATAGATCCGACCGGAAAACCGAGAAAACCCTAACCCTAAAATAAAAACCGATCTAGAACATAAACCGGGAAAAACAGAAACTAACCAGCGGCGCGGGGCGGCTCCGGTGGGGCGGCAGTGTGCGGCAGCGGCTTGCGGCGACGGCGACGGCTGCGGTGGTGAGAGGCGGCGGGGTCGGCGGCTATTTAAGGAGGCGGGGCGGCGACTTGCTTGGGGAGGGGCCGGCCTGAGGCGGAGTCCGGCTCGGACTCCCCCTCGGCATCCGTGCCGAGCACGGCGGTGCACTGGAGGAATGCGCAGGCGCTAGTGGGCTTTGGCCCGGCTCGGATGGGCCTTTGGCCCAGACGGGCGGAATATATAATTTTTCTTTTTTTAAATAAAAATTCCACCGAATAAAAATCCTATAAAAAATCTAAAAATGGCAAAAACAATTTTCACCGTCTAAATAAAATATTTGGAACAAAGTGAACATTTTTCTGGCCTAAAAATGAAATTTTCAAAAATGCATATTTTTCTATTTCAAATAAAATAGCAAATAAAATCCAAATAAATTATATATTTGATTTTTAATTTTTTCCTCCAATATTCCTCTCCTTTTGAAGAAGTCATATTATCTTCTCTCTTTTGTTTTTTTAATATTAGAAATATTTGGAGAGAAAATATTAAAATCAAAGTGATCCCTTTTTTCAAATTTGAGAAAAAGTCAAATATGAAAATAAGTGGAATCCCCAACTATCTCCTTGGGTCCTTGAGTTGCTTAAGATTTCTAGGATCACAACCAAAATGCAAATAAAATATGATATGCATATGATGACCTATGTATAACATCCAAATTAAAAATTGGGATGTTACAAACCTACCCCCTTAAGATGAATCTCGCCCTCGAGATTCGGGTTGGCTAGAAAATAGGTGTGTGTGGTTTTTCCGTAGATCTTCTTTTCGTTCCCAGGTGGCTTCATCCTCGGTATGGTGGCTCCACTGAACTTTGCAAAACTTGATAACCTTGCTGCGTGTAACTTGGCTGGCAAACTCAAGAATCTTGACGGGCTTCTCCTCGTAGGTCAAATCACCCTCCAATTGAATTGCTTCCAGGGGCACTGTATCTCTTAGTGTAATATCGGCCATCTCTGCATGGCACTTCTTCAACTGGGAAACGTGGAACACATCATGAACTCCTGACAATCCTTTAGGTAACTCCAACTTGTAGGCAACTTCTCCCATACGTTCTATAACTCGATATGGTCCTACAAATCTTGGGGCTAACTTTCCCTTAACTCCAAATCGTTTAACTCCTCGTAGTGGTGACACACGAAGATATGCCCTATCTCCAGTTTCGTAGACTACCTCCTTACATTTAGTATCGGCATAACTCTTCTACCTGGACTGAGCTACCTTCAGTCTATCTCGAATCACTTAACCTTCTATTCGGACTCTTTGATTAAATCTGGTCCAAACAACTGACTATCTCCAACTTCATCCCACATTAACGGTGTCCTGCACCTCCTTCCATACAAAGTTTCAAAAGGTGCCATCTTCAAACTAGCCTGATAACTGTTGTTGTATGAGAACTCTGCATTAGGCAAATTGTCATCCCAACTAGATCCATAATCTAGCGCACAGGCTCTCAACATGTCCTCCAGAATCTAATTTACTCTCTTTGTCTGTCCATCTGTCTGTGGATGAAAGGCTGTAATGAACTCTAGCCTAGTACCCAAAGTCTGGTGCAATTGATTCCAAAACTTCGAGGTAAACTGTGTCCCTCTATCTGATATGATGGTCCTCGGAACTCCATGCAGACATACGATCCTGGTCATATATATCTTAGCCAACTTTGCGCTTGTATAGGTGGTTTTCACTGGGATAAAGTGAGCTACCTTGGTCAAGCGATCAACTACTAACCAGATTGAATTATATCCCGATCGGGTCCTGGGTAATCTGGTGATAAAATCCATGCCAAGCTTGTCCCACTTCCATTCGGGAATCGGCATAGGCTATAATAATCCTGCTGGCTTCTGATGTTCTGCCATCACTCTCCGACATACATCGCATACTGCTACATACTCGGCAATATCCTTCTTCATACTTGTCCACCAGAAACGCTCCTTCAAATCCAAATACATCTTGGTGTTTCCAGGGTGAATCTAGTATGGCGAGTCGTGAGCTTCCTGAAGTATTAACTTCCCGATCTCCGCATTATTGGGCACATAAACGCGATCCTCAAACCATAAAGTCTCGTGCTCATCCTCATGAAAACCTTTGGCTTTTCCTTTGCTCATCTTCTCCTTTATCTCAGCAATTTCCTTATCTTCCTTTTGAGCTTCTCGAATCTTTCCCAATAATGTAGACTGAACCTCCATTGTTGCCACAAAACCTCTTGGAACTATCTCCAAACAAAGTTCCTTGAGACCGTCAACTAACTCCTGCGGTAATCCTCCGCTTACGAGGGTATTGGCATAACTCTTTTGGCTCAAGGCGTCTGCTACGACATTAGCCTTACCTGGATGATAGTGCAACTTCATGTCATAATCCTTTATAAGATCCAACCATCTCCTTTTCCTGAGATTCAGCTCCTTCTGCGTGAAAATATACTTCGAACTCTTGTGATCCGTGTACACATCACATATGTTTCCAATTAGAAAATGTCTCCAAGTCTTGAGCGCATGCACTACGGCTGCTAACTCCAAATCATGTGTAGTATAATTCAACTCATGAGGTCGAAGCTGACATGAGGCATATGAAACCACTCTTCCATCTTGCATCAGTACACCGTCCAAGTCCTAAACGAGAAGCGTCACAATACACATGGAAATCCTTGCGTATATCCGGAAGAATCAGCACTGGGGCTGTAACTAAACATTTCTTCAACTCCTGAAAACTGGCCTCACAATCTTCGGTCCATTTGAAATTGGTGTCCTTCTTCAACAATACTGTCATGGGTTTCACAATCTTGGAAAAATTCTCAATGAACCTCCTGTAATATCCTGCGAGTCCCAGAAAACTGCGGATCTCTCCAACTGAGGTGGGTGCCAACCACTCAGTCATAGACTGAACCTTGGTGGGGTCTACTGCTATACCTTCTCCTGATATAACATGTCCAAGAAATCCAACTTCCTTCAACCAAAACTCACACTTGCTAAACTTGGCATACAACTGATGTTCCCTAAGCTTCTCGATAACTAAGCGCAAGTGTTCCTTGTGTTCATCCTCATTCTTCAAGTATACCAATATATCGTCAATGAACACCACAATGAACTTATCCAAAAACTCCATGAACACCTTGTTCATCATACTCGAAATAGGCAGGGGTGTTAGTAAATCCAAATGACATAACCGTGTACTCATATAGCTCGTACCTTGTGGTAAAAGCTGTCTTAGGTATATCCTGCTCTCGGATCTTCAGCTGGTGGTATCTTAATCGCAGATCGATCTTGGAGAATACTTTAGCTCCTTGTAGCTGGGCAAAAAAATCATTGATCATCGGTAGTGGGTACTTGTTCTTGATCGTCACTTCGTTCAATGCCCGATAATCAACAACCATTCTCAAAGATCCATCCTTCTTCTCAACCAAGAGCACTGGGGCTCCCCATGGTGACGAACTTCGTCGAATGTAACCTTTCTCCAGTAACTCCTTAATCTGCTTCTTAATTTCCTCTAGGTCATTTGCGGGCATCCGATACGGCCTCTTCGATATTGGTCCGATGCCGGGCAATAGTTCTATCAAAAACTTAATGTCTCGGTCTGGGGGCATGCCTAGTAATTCCTCTGGAAATACATCTGGGTAATCCTTCACAATAGGCACTTCTTCCTGAACAACTCCAGAGAGGAATTTACTTGGGTCCTACTTGGCGCATGCCTAGACACATACTTGATCCTTTTTCCCTCCGGGGTGGTGAGTAAAATTGACTTACTAGCACAATCGATGTTTCCTCCATACTTCGACAGCCAATCCATACCTAATATTATATCCAATCCTTGGGGCTCCAAAATGATTATGTCTGAGGGGAAAACATGTCTACCTATGGTCAATGGCATCTGAAAACATCCACCGCTTGCCATATACTCAGCTCCTGACGAGCTTACTAACATAGGTGTCTTTAGAACTTTGGTGGGTAACTTATACTTATCCACAAACCCCCTCGAAATGTACGAATGTGATGCACCAGTATCAAAAAGAACGATTTCATTAAATGACTCAATCAAAAACTTACCTATAACAGCATCAGGCTGCTCTTCAACCTCCTCCATGTTAACGTGGTTCACTTGTCCCTTGTTGAAAGGGTTGGGCTTCTTCCCAGAGCTTCCATTGTCGTTTCCATTCTTTGCTTCGGGGCATTCGGAGGCGTAGTGTCCAGTCTTCCCGCACTTGAAACAAGTAATGTGACTTAAATCCTTCCTAGCGGGTGTTTTTGGGTTGGAACGGTTCTGATGTAGGGTGGAACCCTAGATGGCCGATCTTTCACGAAAGGAGCGGATCCCGCGAAGAACACGATGGGAAACACGAGGGGAAAATCACAAGGGGAACAGAAGAGAACACTCAAACCAACAAGTATGATCACACATGCGCTAGATCCAAGTACACATAGAGAGATACACGATCCAAAGTCAACAAAGGACGATACAAGAGGTAATCGGTTCTTCTCCGTGAGGAGGTCTTGAATCCAACGTGGATCTTCTCCATAGAGGGGCCGCAGTCTCTCGTGGAGTAGATCCGATGTGGATGAGCGAGGCTCTATCTCTAATATGAGCTATCACAACGCTAACCCTAAAACGTAGGTAGGAGAAGAGTATATATGATTTAGGTGGGCGAAGGGGTACACGGGCCTCGGGCCCTTACACTGTGCATACACAGGGAAGGCCGGATGTCCGGGCGTCAGGCCAGATGTCCGGGCGTTCGCAGAAGGCCGAATATCCGGGATGGAGGGGCCGAATGTCCGGGCTGGTGGCGGTCCTCTTTTATTCTCTGTCGGAGCTTGTCCGGATATCTAGGCGGGAGGCCGGATTTCTGGGCCGGGGCCGGATGTCCGGGCTGGGGCCGGATGTCCAGGGCCTGCAGATGCTCGGTGGCTAGAATGCTGCTGTAGTTGAAGTCTTCAGCGGCCGGATGTCCGGGCTCGGGGCCGGATGTCCGGGCCCTGGAGCTGTCTTCTTCTCCTTCCGGCGTTCCTCTTCATCCGTGGACTTGGTGGCTTGTCCGTCTTCACATGCATCTTCGGGAGGGTCCTCTTGGTACCTAATCATGCACAACATCTCAGACTTAGGTAGTAGCCATGTCTCAAGGGGATCATATGCAATGTCACTAAGGAGAGAAGTCACCTCGGTCTTGAGAGCTCTAGCTCTAGCTCTAGTCATAGGTCCTCTTGGCACTTCGTGAGACGATGGTAGGTCCATGGGGATGACCGTAGGATGCTCCGCATCATCTCCCCTCCCTTGGGGAAGATCCGACCTCGGATCAAAATCCTCATCACCATGGTAGGGCGATAGATCCTTGACGTTGAAGATGTCGCTCACGGAGTACTTGTCACGTGGGAGGTCGATCTTGTAGGCATTGTTGTTGTAGCGTTCAAGCACCTTGAAGGGTCCATCCGCTCGTGGTCGAAGTTTGGACTTGCGTTCGTGGGGGAAGCGGTCCTTGCGAAGGTGTAGCCACATAAGATCTCCAATGTTGAATACCATGGGGTGCTTGTTGATGTTGCGCTTGGTCGCAAGTCGTTGTACTTGGCGCTCGATGGTGTGCCTTGTATCTTCATGCACCTTCTTGAGATGGTTCACACGTGCACTTGCGTCCATATTGATGCGCTCTTGTAGTTGTAGAGGTAGAATGTCTAATTGGGACAAAGGGTTGAATCCATAGACGACCTCGAAGGGGGACTTACCGGTTGTTGATTGTCTTGCGCGGTTGTAGGCGAACTCGGCGATAGGTAGACACTCTTCCCACTCCTTGATGTTCTTCTCGATTAGCACTCGAAGTAGAGCGGAGAGTGTGCGGTTGGTCACCTCCGTTTGGCCGTCAGTTTGAGGATGGTAAGCCATGGAGAAGAGTAGCTTGATTCCGAGCATGGCGCATAGGGTCTTCCAAAAGTAACTCAACAACTTGACGCCGCGGTCCGAGACGATCGTATTTGGCACTCCATGTAGTCGTAAGATTTCGCTACAAAATATATTGGCAACATGTGAAGCATCGTCTATCTTGTTGCAAGGAATGAAATGTGCCATCTTAGAGAAACGGTCCACAACAACAAATACTGAATCCTTTCCATTTCGAGTTCTAGGCAATCCAAGTACAAAATCCATGCTAATGTCTTCACATGGTTGGTATGGAATTGAGAGAGGCATGTAAAGGCCATGGGATTGAGCTTTAGACTTAGCTTTGTGACATGTAGAGCATCGGTTGGTGAAGCGGTTGACGTCGCGAAACATCTTAGGCCAATAATAGTTCTTGGAGAGCATAGCAAAAGTCTTGTCGCGTCCAAAATGTCCCATTAGTCCTCCTCCATGAGATTCCTGCAAAATCAACAAACGAAGAGAAGACTCAGGGATACAAAGCTTGTTAGCTCTCATAAGATATCCATCTTTGATGTAATAGCGTTCCCAAGAGGTATGCGTCAAACATTTGGCATAAGGAGTAGCAAAAGTAGGATCGTGCTCATACAAGTCTTTTATGTGCTCAAAGCCAATGACATCCAATTCAAGTTGAGTAACAAGCAAGCATATGCGGGAAAGGGCATCCGCCACAATATTTTCCTTACCTTTAATGTACTTGATGACATAAGGAAAAGACTCTATAAATTCACTCCATTTGGCGTGACGCTTGTTCAACTTGGTTTGACCCTTAAGGTACTTGAGCATTTCATGATCGCTATGAATGATGAATTCATGAGGGCGAAGTTAGTGTTCCCATTCGTGCAAAACTTGCACTAAAGCATATAGCTCTTTGTCATAGATGGGGTAATTGAATTGCGCTCCGGAAAGTTACTCACTAAAGTAAGCTATGGGGCGCTTCTCTTGCGTTAGCACACCTCCTATGCCATTACCACTAGCATCACAATGAATCTCAAAGGGCTTGTCAAAGTTGGGTAAAGCAAGCACGGGAGCATGAGTAAGCAAATTCTTAATCTCATTGAAAGCGGTATCTTGGGATGGTCCCCAAACAAAAGGCACATTTTTCTTGCTCAAAGCATACAAAGGCGAAGCAATGGTGCTAAAATCTTTCACAAAGCGACGATAGAAACCCGCAAGGCCAGGAAAACTTCGCACTTGTAGCAAGTAGGTTGGTTGGGGCAAGTCTTAATAGCATTGATCTTGGATTCATCTGTTGGGGAACGTAGTAATTTCAAAAAAATTCCTACGCACACGCAAGATCATGGTGATGCATAGCAACGAGAGGGGAGAGTGTTGTCTACGTACCCTCGTAGACCGGAAGCGAAAGCGTTAGCACAACGCGGTTGATGTAGTCGTATGTCTTCACGGCCCGACCGATCAAGCACTGAAAATACGGCACCTCCGAGTTCTAGCACACGTTCAGCTCGATGACGATCCCCGGACTCCG
The DNA here is from genome assembly GCF_056163025.1 of Triticum urartu. Lineage (NCBI taxonomy): Eukaryota > Viridiplantae > Streptophyta > Magnoliopsida > Poales > Poaceae > Triticum > Triticum urartu. Next base: position 496,373,672 of record NC_141878.1, read on the forward strand.
ATCTAGCAAAGTGTCGGGGAAGAGTTCCGTCAGCACGACGGCGTGGTGACGATCTTGATGTTCTACCGTCGCAGGGCTTCGCCTAAGCACCGCTACAATATTATCGAGGATTATGGTGGAGGGGGGCATCGCACACAGCTAAGAGAACGATCACGAAGATCAACTTGTGTGTCTAGAGATGCCCCCCTACCCATGTATATAAAGGAGCAAGGGGGAGAGGCCGGCTGGCCCTTGGGGCGCGCCAAGGAGGGGGGAGTCCTCCTCCTAGTAGGAGTAGGACTCCCCTTTCCTAGTCCAACTAGGAAGAGAGAAGGGGGAAGGAAAGAGAGGGAGAGGGAGAGGGAAAGAGGGGCCGTGCCCCCCTCCCCTAGTCCATTTCGGACTCCCCATGGGAGGGGGCGCGCCACCTCCTGGGCTTCTGCCCTCTCTCTCCCCTCAGGCCCACTAAGGCCAAATACTTCCCCGGGGGGTTCCGATAACCCTTCTAGCACTCCGGTTTTCTCCGAAATCACCGGAAACACTTCCGGTGTCCGAATATAGCCGTCCAATATATCGATCTTTATGTCTCAACCATTTCGAGACTCCTCGTTATGTCCGTGATCATATCCGGGACTCCGAACAACCTTCGGTACATCAAAATATATAAACTCATAATGAAACTTTCATCGTAACCTTAAGCGTGCGGACCCTACGGGTTCGAGAACAATGTAGACATGACCGAGACACGTCTCCGGTCAATAACCAATAGCGGAACCTGGATGCTCATATTGGCTCCTACATATTCTACGAAGATCTTTTATCGGTCATAACAACATACGTTGTTCCCTTTGTCATCGGTATGTTACTTGCCCGAGATTTGATCATCGGTATCTCAATACCTAGTTCAATCTCGTTACCGGCAAGTCTCTTTACTCATTCTGTAATACATCATCCCACAGCTAACTTATTAGTTGCAATGCTTGCAAGGCTTATGTGATGTGCATTACCGAGAGGGCCTAGAGATACCTCTCCGACAATCGGAATGACAAATCCTAATCTCGAAATACGCCAACCCAACAAGTACCTTCGGAGACACCTGTAGAGCACCTTTATAATCACCCAGTTACGTTGTGACGTTTGGTAGCACACAAAGTGTTACTCCGGTAAAAGGGAGTTGCATAATCTCATAGTCATAGGAATATGTATAAGTCATGAAGAAAGGAATAGCAACAAACTAAACGATCAAGTGCTAAGCTAACGAAATGGGTCAAGTCAATCACATCATTCTCCTAATGATGTGATCCCGTTAATCAAATGACAACTCATGTCTATGGTTAGGAAACTTAACCATCTTCGATCAACGAGCTAGTCAAGTAGAGGCATACTAGTGACACTATGTTTGTCTATGTATTCACACATGTATTATGTTTCCGGTTAATACAATTCTAGCATGAATAATAAACATTTATCATGATATAAGGAAATAAATAATAACTTTATTATTTCCTCTAGGGCATATTTCCTTCAGTCTCCCACTTGCACTAGATTCAATAATCTAGATTACACAGTAATGATTCTAACACCCATGGAGCCTTGGTGCTGATCATGTTTTGCTCGTGGAAGAGGCTTAGTCAGCGGGTCCGCAACATTCAGATCCATATGTATCTTGCAAATTTCTATGTCTCCCACTTGGACTAAATGCCGAATGGAATTGAAGCGTCTCTTGATGTGCTTGATTCTCTTGTGAAATCTGGATTCCTTTGCCAAAGCAATTGCACCAGTATTGTCACCCGATGCACTAGGTATGACACCTAGATAGGATATGAACTCCTTCATCCAGACTCCTTCATTTGCTGCTTCCGAAGCAGCTATGTACTCTGCTTCACATGTAGATCCCGCCACGACGCTTTGTTTTGAACTGCACCAACTGACAGCTCCTCCATTTAGTAAAAATACGTATCCGGTTTGCGATTTAGAATCGTCCGGATTAGTGCCAAAGCTTGCATCAACGTAACCATTTACGATGAGCTCTTTGTCACCTCCATATACGAGAAACATATCCTTAGTCCTTTTGAGGTATTTCAGGATGTTCTTGACCGCTGTCCAGTGATCCACTCCTGGATTACTTTGGTACCTCCCTGCTAGACTTATAGCAAGGCACACATCAGGTCTGGTACACAACATTGCATACATGACAGAGCCTATGGCTGAAGCATAGGGAACACCTTTCATTTTCTCTCTATCTTCTGCGGTGGTTGGACATTGAGTCTTACTCAACTTCACACCTTGTAACACAGGTAAGAACCCTTTCTTTGCTTGATCCATTTTGAACTTCTTCAAAACCTTGTCAAGGTATGTGCTTTGTGAAAGTCCAATTAAGCGTATTGATCTACCTCTATAGATCTTAATGCCCAATATGTAAGCAGCTTCACCGAGGTCTTTCATTGAAAAACTCTTATTCAAGTATCCCTTTATGCTATCCAGAAATTCTATATTATTTCCAATCAATAATATGTCATCCACATATAATATCAGAAATGCTACAGAGCTCCCACTCACTTTCTTGTAAATACAGGCTTCTCCAAAAGTCTGTACAGAACCAAATGCTTTGATCACACTATCAAAGCATTTATTCCAACTCCGAGAGGCTTGCACCAGTCCATAAATGGATCGCTGGAGCTTGCACACTTTGTTAGCTCCCTTTGGATCGACAAAACCTTCTGGTTGCATCATATACAACTCTTCTTCCAGAAATCCATTCAGGAATGCAGTTTTGACATCCATTTGCCAAATTTCATAATCATAAAATGCGGCAATTGCTAACATGATTCGGACAGACTTAAGCATCACTACGGATGAGAAGGTCTCATCGTAGTCAATCCCTTGAACTTGTCGAAAACCTTTTGCAACAAGTCGAGCTTTATAGACAGTAACATTACCGTCAGCGTCAGTCTTCTTCTTGAAGATCCATTTATTCTCAATTGCATGCCGATCAACGGGCAAGTCAACCAAAGTCCACACTTTGTTCTTATACATGGATCCCATCTTAGATTTCATGGCTTCTAGCCATTTTGCGGAATCTGGGCTCACCATCGCTTCTTCATAGTTCGTAGGTTCATCATGATCTAGTAGCATGACTTCCAGAACAGGATTACCGTACCACTCCGGTGCGGATCTTACTCTGGTTGATCTACGAGGTTCGGTAGTAACTTGATCTGAAGTTTCATGATCATTATCATTAGCTTCCTCACTAATTGGTGTAGGTGTTACAGAAACCGGTTTCTATGATGTACTACTTTCCAATAAGGGAGCAGGTATAGTTACCTCATCAAGTTCTACTTTTCTCCCACTCACTTCTTTCGAGAGAAACTCCTTCTCTAGAAAAACTCCGAATTTAGCAACCAAAGTCTTGCCTTCGAATCTATGATAGAAGGTGTACCCAACAGTCTCCTTTGGGTATCCTATGAAGACAGATTTTTCCGATTTGGGTTCGAGCTTATCAGGTTGAAGCTTTTTTCACATAAGCATCGCAGCCCCAAACTTTCAGAAACGACAACTTTGGTTTCTTGCCAAACCACAGTTCATAAGGCGTCGTCTCAACGGATTTCGATGGTGTCCTATTTAACGTGAATGTAGCCGTCTCTAAAGCATAACCCCAAAACGATAACGGTAAATCAGTAAGAGACATCATAGATCGCACCATATCTAATAAAGTATGATTATGTTGTTCGGACACACCATTACGCTGTGGTGTTTCGGGTGGCGTGAGTTGTGAAACTATTCCGCATTGTTTCAAATGTAGACCAAACTCGTAACTCAAATATTCTCCTCCACGATCAGATCGTAGAAACTTTATTTTCTTGTTACGATGATTTTCAACTTCACTCTGAAATTCTTTAAACTTTTCAAATGTTTCAGACTTATGTTTCGTTAAGTAGATATACCCATATCTGCTTAAATCATCTGTGAAGGTGAGAAAATAACGATATCCACCACGAGCCTCAACATTCATTGGACCACATACATCTGTATGTATGATTTCCAACAAATCCGTTGCTCTCTCCATAGTACCGGAGAACGGCGTTTTAGTCATCTTACCCATGAGGCACGGTTCGCAAGTACCAAGTGATTCATAATCAAGTGGTTCCAAAAGTCCATCAGTATGGAGTTTCTTCATGCGCTTTACACCGATATGACCTAAACGGCAGTGCCACAAATAAGTTGCACTATCATTATCAACTCTGCATCTTTTGATTTCAACATTATGAATATGTGTATCACTACTATCGAGATTCATCAAAAATAGACCACTCTTCAAGGGTGCATGACCATAAAAGATATTACTCATAAATAGACAACCATTATTCTCTGATTTAAATGAATAACCGTCTCGCATCAAACAAGATCCAGATATAATGTTCATGCTCAACGCTGGCACCAAATAACAATTATTTAGGTCTAATACTAATCCTGAAGGTAGATGTAGAGGTAGCGTGCCGACCGCGATCACATCGACTTTGGAACCATTTCCGACGCGCATCGTCACCTCGTCCTTAGCCAATCTTCGCTTGATCCGTAGCCCCTGTTTCGAGTTGCAAATGTTAGCTATAGAACCAATATCAAATACCCAGGTGCTACTGCGAGCATTAGTAAGGTACACATCAATAACATGTATATCACATATACCATTGTTCACTTTGCCATCCTTCTTATCCGTCAAATACTTGGGGCAGTTCCGCTTGCAGTGACCAGTCTGCTTGCAGTAGAAGCACTCAGTCTCAGGCTTAGGTCCAGACTTGGGTTTTTTCTCCTGAGCAGCAACTTGTTTGCTGTTCTTCTTGAAGTTCCCTTTCTTCTTCCCTTTGCCCTTTTTCTTGAAACTGGTGGTCTTATTGACCATCAACACTTGATGCTCCTTCTTGATTTCGACCTCTGCGGCTTTTAGCATTGCGAAGAGCTCAGGAATAGTCTTATTCATCCCTTGCGTATTATAGTTCATCATGAAGCTTTTGTAGCTTGGTGGCAGTGATTGAAGAACTCTGTCAATGACACTATCAACAAGAGGATTGACCCCCAATTGAGTCAAGTGATTATGATACCCAGACATTTTGAGTATATGTTCACTGACAGAACTATTCTCCTCCATCTTGCAGCTATAGAACTTATTGGAGACTTCATATCTCTCAATCCGGGCATTTGCTTGAAATATTAACTTCAACTCATGGAACATCTCATATGCTCCATGACGTTCAAAACGTCGTTGAAGACCCGGTTCTAAGCTGTAAAGCATGGCACACTGAACTATCGAGTAGTCATCAGCTTTGCTCTGCCAGACGTTCATAACATCTGGTGTTGCTCCTACAGCAGGCTTGGCACTTAGCGGTGCTTCCAGGATGTAATTCTTCTGTGCAGCAATGAGGATAATCCTCAAGTTACGCACCCAGTCCGTGTAATTGCTACCATCATCTTTCAACTTTGCTTTCTCAAGGAACGCATTAAAATTCAACGGAACAACAACACAAGCCATCTATCTACAATCAAACATAGACAAGCAAGATACTATCAGGTACTAAGTTCATGATAAATTTAAGTTCAATTAATCATATTACTTAAGAACTCCCACTTAGATAGACATCCCTCTAATCCTCTAAGTGATCACGTGATCTAAATCAACTAAACCATGTCCAATCATCATGTGAGATGGAGTAATTTCAATGGTGAACATCACTATGTTGATCATATCTACTATATGATTCATGCTCGACCTTTTAGTCTCCGTGTTCCGAGGCCATATCTGTTATATGCTAGGCTCGTCAAGTTAAACCTGAGTATTCCGCGTGTGCAACTGCTTTGCACCCGTTGTATTTGAACGTAGAGCCTATTACACCTGATCATCACGTGGTGTCTCAGCACGAAGAACTTTCGCAACGGTGCATACTCAGGGAGAACACTTATACTTTGATAATTTAGTGAGGGATCATCTTATAATGCTACCGTCAATCAAAGCAAGATAAGATGCATAAAAGATAAACATCACATGCAATCAATATAAGTGATATGATATGGCCATCATCATCTTGTGCTTGTGATCTCCATCTTCGAAGCACCGTCATGATCACCATCGTCACCGGCGCAACACCTTGATCACCATCGTAGCATCATTGTCGTCTCGCCAATCTTATGCTTCCACAACTATCGCTACCGCTTAGTGATAAGGTAAAGCATTACAGCGCAATTGCATTGCATACAATAAAGTGACAACCATATGGCTCCTGCCAGTTGCCGATAACTTGGTTACAAAACATGATCATCTCATACAATAAAATTTAGCATCACGTCTTGACCATATCACATCACAACATGCCCTGCAAAAACAAGTTAGACGTCCTCTACTTTGTTGTTGCAAGTTTTACGTGGCTGCTACGGGCTTAGCAAGAACCGTTCTTACCTACGCATCAAAACCACAATGATAGCTTGTCAAGTTGGTGATGTTTTAACCTTCGCAAGGACCGGGCATAGCCACACTCGGTTCAACTAAAGTTGGAGAAATTGACACCCGCCAGCCACCTGTGTGCAAAGCACGTCGGTAGAACCAGTCTTGCGTAAGCGTACGCGTAATGTCGGTCCGGGCCGCTTCATCCAACAATACCGCCGAACCAAAGTATGACATGCTGGTAAGTAGTATGACTTATATCACCCACAACTCACTTGTGTTCTACTCGTGCATAACATCAACGCATAAAACCTAGGCTCGGATGCCACTGTTGGGGAACGTAGTAATTTCAAAAAAATTCCCACGCACACGCAAGATCATGGTGATGAATAGCAACGAGAGGGGAGAGTGTTGTCTACGTACCCTCGTAGACCGGAAGCGGAAGCGTTAGCATAACACGGTTGATGTAGTCATACGTCTTCACGGCCCGACCGATCAAGCACCGAAACTATGGCACCTCCGAGTTCTAGCACACGTTCAGCTCGATGATGATCCCCGGACTCCGATCCAGCAAAGTGTCGGGGAAGAGTTCCGTCAGCACGACGGCGTGGTGACGATCTTGATGTTCTACCGTCGCAGGGCTTCGCCTAAGCACCGCTACAATATTATCGAGGATTATGGTGGAGGGGGGCACCGCACACGACTAAGAGAACGATCACGAAGATCAACTTGTGTGTCTAGAGGTGCCCCCCTGCCCCTGTATATAAAGGAGCAAGGGGGAGAGGCCGGCCGGCCCTTGGGGCGCGCCAAGGAGGGGGGAGTCCTCCTCCTAGTAGGAGTAGGACTCCCCTTTCCTAGTCCAACTAGGAAGAGAGAAGGGGGAAGGAAAGAGAGGGAGAGGGAGAGGGAAAGAGGGGCCGCGCCTCCCTCCCTAGTCCAATTCGGACTCCCCATGGGAGGGGGCGCGCCACCTCCTGGGCTGCTGCCCTCTCTCTCCCCTCAGGCCCACTAAGGCCCAATACTTCCCCGGGGGGGGGGGGGGTTCCGGTAACCCTTCCGACACTCCGGTTTTCTCCGAAATCACCCGAAACACTTCCGGCGTCCGAATATAGCTGTCTAATATATCAATCTTTATGTCTCAACCATTTAGAGACTCCTCGTCATGTCCGTGATCATATTCGGGACTCCGAACAACCTTCGGTACATCAAAATATATAAACTCATAATGGAACCGTCATCGTAACCTTAAGCGTGCGAACCCTACGAGTTCGAGAACAATGTAGACATGACCGAGACACGTCTCTGGTCAATAACCAATTGCGGAACCTGGATGCTCATATTGGCTCCTACATATTCTATGAAGATCTTTTATCGGTCAGACCGCATAACAACATACGTTGTTCCCTTTGTCATCGGTATGTTACTTATGTTACTTGCCCGAGATTTGATCGTCGGTATCTCAATACCTAGTTCAATCTCGTTACCAGCAAGTCTCTTTACTCGTTCCGTAATACATCATCCCGCAGCTAACTTATTAGTTGCAATGCTTGCAAGACTTATGTGATGTGCATTACCGAGAGGGCCTAGAGATACCTCTCCGACAATCGGAGTGACAAATCCTAATCTCGAAATACGCCAACCCAACAAGTACCTTCGGAGACACTTGTAGAGCACCATTATAATCACCCAGTTACGTTGTGACGTTTGGTAGCACACAAAGTGTTCCTCCGGTAAACGGGAGTTGCATAATCTCATAGTCATAGGAACATGTATAAGTCATGAAGAAAGCAATAGCAACAAACTAAACGATCAAGTGCTAAGCTAACGAAATGGGTCAAGTCAATCACATCATTCTCCTAATGATGTGATCCCGTTAATCAAATGACAACTCATGTCTATGGTTAGGAAACTTAACCATCTTCGATCAACGAGCTAGTCAAGTAGAGGCATACTAGTGACACTATGTTTGTCTATGTATTCACACATGTATTATGTTTCCGGTTAATACAATTCTAGCATGAATAATTAACATTTATCATGATATAAGGAAATAAATAATAACTTTATTATTGCCTCTAGGGCATATTTCCTTCATCATCTACATGAACGCCCTTAGAAGATACAACAAATCCCAAGAAAACGAGCTTATCAACGCCGAAAAGGCACTTTTCCATGTTAGCAAAGAGATGCTCGTTTTGAAGAGTTTGCAAAATGGTTCGAACATGGGTGACATGATCTTGAAGAGATTTGCTATAAATAAGGATATCATCAAAGTAGACCACAACAAACACACCAATGTAAGGGCGGAAGACATGATTCATAAGACGCATAAAATTACCCGGTGCTTCCGATAGACGCATAGGCATAACTAACCACTCATACAACCCAAACTTGGTTTTGAAAGCGGTTTTCCATTCATCACCCTCGTGTATGCGGATTTGATAGTAACCACTTTTAAGATCAATTTCGGAGAATATAGTGGCACCACTAAGTTCATAAAGCATATCATCAAGGCATGGAATGGGAGACCTATAGCGAACGGTGATAGCATTGATAGGTCTACAATCGGAGCACATGCAAAAGCTACCGTCTTGTTTTGGCACAAGAATGACCGGAATGGCACAAGGACTCAAACTTTCATGCACATGTCCATGGTCTATGAGATGCCTTACTTGCCTTTGTATTTCTTTGGTTTCTTTGGGGCTGACACGGTATGGAGCTTTGTTCGGAAGAGGTGCTCCAGGGATGAGGTCGATGCGGAGCTCGATGCCTCGTAGTGGAGGTAGTCCTGGAGGTAGCTCGTTGGGGAAAACATCTTGAAATTCCTGCAAAAGAGAAGACAACACTAAAGGTAGAGCGTGAGAGGTGTTAGCTTGTGTTGCATTGTCCTTGCACAAAAGGACATAGGGTAGGACACTAGATGGGTTCTCACACACTCCTCTTATCTCACTTTTGGTGGAAAAATAGAACTAAGTTCTTCTTGTCGCTCATCGTGGATGCACTCGATTTGGGCTTGTGGCGTTCACTCTCTGTTTGGTGGCTCGCTCTCTCACTATTCTCTCCACGATGGGTGGCTTGCTTGTCGGCGATCACTTGGCTTGGAGACATGGGGTGAAGTACGTACTCCTTTCCTTTCATCTTGAAGATGTAGTGGTTCGTTCGGCTGTTGTGGATGACACCTCTATCAAATTACCATGGGCGTCCAAGAAGAAGATGGAAAACGGTCATTGGAACGACGTCGCTGTCGGTGTTCTGGGAAACGGGGTCCCCAGACTTGCCTGCCCGCGGCCAACGGTGTGGCTTTGCTAGCAGGCTTGTACGGCCCATCTTCATCAATAAGGCATTCAAGACCCTCGCGAGGGGCCAAGCCTCGCGAGGCGGACAATGCAAGACCTCCTCAGGAGCGGCATCGCCAAGCTGGCTCGTGAGGGGCAGAGAGTTCAAGGCCAGGAAAACCTCACGAGGTTCTCGTGACGTGAGCCGTGACGATCGAGACCAGGCAGGCGCCAGCGTGCGCAGCGTCCTTGTTTCCACTTTGGTGCTAAGGGAGCAGGCGCATGCGCGGAGTATCGAGGCGTCAAGCAGAGGTTTCCATATCAGTGCAATGAGACCAAGACCAGCAGGACGACAAGATGGAGGTCACCATGGAGCCCAAGGCGACGTCACCACCAGAGCCTTTTGCAGGCGAAGACCACTTTTGTCACCACTAGAGCCTTTTGCTGTCCTCTTGCGAATTGGCCATTGTTGGCTCCCTTCCCGCTCAATATTTGGGGAGAGGACCAGGGTCTCTATAAATAGGACTAGCCACCACCCTAGCTAGAGAGAGGATCGAATCCTCACGCGCACAAGTTCGCCAAGCACAAGAACTGTGACGCCCCGAGACCGACACTTTAGTTGCCCTTCCTTTTATTTTAGTTGTTGATGTGTGTTTTTATGTTTGTTGCATTATCATATTTATTTTTTCATATTTCATTCCTATATGTCTATGCCATGATCATGTCGTATGCCTTTGTCATATTTTGCATTGCATCATGATCTTCTTGCTTGTTGTTGCATGTGCATTTTATTTGTGTATGTCTTGGTGTGATCTCTTTCTATTCATCTCCATTGCTGTTGGCATCTTCACACTTCAAGTTAGTCCATCTCCAAGCAAAACCCCATCTCCTTCTTCCTTTCTTCTAAATTCTAGCCATTTACTCGAGTGGCATTTTTCCTACCTCAAATAATGTTCACTTTTTCCCTGTAAATCCAACACGTTTCATTTAACTTTTTTTGTCAAGTTTCAGCTCTTTTGAAGATGATTTGGTTTGGTTCAAAAATGACTCAAGTTTGAAGTTAATTCAAACTTGGTTTATTTTTCTACCTCTAAAAATGGCCAAAGCAATTTATTCAAATAGTGCATATCTTGGGGAGCTCATTTTAATTCTCATCCCTGCTTCTACCTTCTCCATGCTCTCTGTTCTTTTCTGTATCTATTTCCTGTCTGAAGGAATTCAGAAAAAGGGCAGCAGTAGCTCAGCGCAGCAGAGAGCAGGCCCAGCCACGCGCAGCCCAGCAGACACGCAGCCTTCTAAGGCCCAACCGGCGCCCTCCCACTGGGCCGGCCTCCAGGCCCACCTAACCTATAACCCTAGCCCTACCAAACCACTCCTCTCGATCTCTCCCTTGTCCCGACCCCTCTCTTCCTCGTTCCGCCGCCAGAGACAGAAAGAGCGTGCAGCTCGAGCGCCGAACCTCCCCGCTGCTAGCACTTTCACCTCCCCACCATGGCACCCCCACAGGAGCTCCCGGCCGCCGGATCAGGCCGCCTCCACCCGGTTCCTCTCGCCTCCTCCGCGCGCCGCCCTCCCCTGCTCCGCTGCCAGCCTTGTCCCTCTCCCCTTCGTCCTCCTGCGCAGCCACACGCAGAGGAACAGGGCCCTCGCGCCGCGTGCCTCGCCCACCCCTGCTCTCGGACATCCTCGACGCCGACCTCTCCTTCCTCCCGCGCCACCACTGAAGTGGCCATCTCCACCTGCGGCCTCCGCCCGCAAGACCATGGCCAGGCCACCCCGACCAGTCTCCTGCCGACACCCTCCGCCCACCAGGAAGCCACATGGCCGCCCGTCCATGGACATGAGCTGCACCACCCTGGTCACCTGCGACCTTGGATCGCCTCTGCTTTGACCTCGTTGACCGCTTGTGCTCCGCTCCTGCCGCCGCCCTGCGCCGTTCATTCTCGTCTCTGCCAGATCCAGCGAGGCCCTGCGTCCCCAGACTCGTCCCCACCTCCAGGTCGCTGGGATGCCCCACCACAGACCACCAACACCATCGCAGCTCCGAGGCCTCCATGCTCGCTACCAAATTCCGCATTGGCATAATGCTACATCTTGAGCTTGCGTTGGTTTTCCCCAAAGAGGAAGGGATAATGCAACAGAGTAGCGTAAGTATTTCCCTCAGTTTTTGAGAACCAAGGTATCAATCCAGTAGGAGCCCACGCTCAAGTCCCTCGTACCTGCACAAAGCGATCGCTACTCGCAACCAACGCGATTAGGGGTTGTCAAGCCCTTCACGGTCACTTACGAGAGTGAGATCTGATAGATAGAATATTTTTTGGTATTTTTGATATAAAGATGCAAAGTAAAAAGTAAAGGCAAAGTAAATAGCAAAATAATATAAAAGTGATGGAGATTGATATGATGAGAATAGACCCGGGGGCCATAGGTTTCACTAGTGGCTTCTCTCAAGAGCATAAGTGTTCTACGGTGGGTGAACAAACTACTGTTGAGCAATTGATAGAATTGTGCATAATTATGAGAATATCTAGGCATGATCATGTATATAGGCATCACATCCGTGACAAGTAGATCGAAACGATTCTGCATCTACTACTATTACTCCACTCATCGACCGCTATCCAGCATGCATCTAGAGTATTAAGTTAAAAACAGAGTAACGCCTTAAGCAAGATGACATGATGTAGAGAGATAAATTCATGCAATATGAAATAAACCCCATCTTGTTATCCTTGATGGCAACGATACAATATGTGCCTTGTTGCCCCTTCTGTTACTGGGTAAGGACATCGCAAGATCGAACCCAAAGCTAAGCACTTCTCCCATGGCAAGAACTACCAATCTAGTTGGCCAAACCAAACGGATAATTCGAAGAGACTTGCAAAGATAACCAATCATGCATAAAATAATTCAGAGAAGATTCAAATATTATTCATAGATAGACTTGATCGTAAACCCACAATTCATCGGTCTCAACAAACACACCGCAAAAAGAAGATTACATCGAATAGATCTCCACGAGAGAGGGGGAGAACTTTGTATTGAGATTCAAAGAGAGAGAAGAAGCCATCTAGATACTAACTATGGACCCGAAGGTCTGAGGTAAACTACTCACACTTCGTCGGAGGGGCTAGGATGATGTAGAAGCCCTCCGTGATGACGGCCCTCTTCCGGCGGAGCTCCGGAACAGGCCCCAAGATGGGATCTCATGGATACATAAAGTTGCGGCGGTGGAATTAGGGTTTTGGCTCCTGTTCTGATTGTTTGGGGGTACGTGTGTATATATAGGAGGAAGGAGTACGTTGGTGGAGCACCGAGGGGCCCACGAGGCAGGGGGCGCGCCCCCCACCCTCGTGACCACCTCTTTGATCCCTGGCAGTAGGGTCCAAGTCTCCTGGATCACGTTCGGCGAGAAAATCACATTTCCGAAGATTTTATTCCGTTTGATATTCTGTTTATCCGAAACACTGAAATAGGCAAAAAACATCAATTCTAGGTTGGGCCTCCGGTTAATAGGTTAGTCCCAAAAATAATATAAAAGTGGAAAATAAAGCCTAATATAGTCCAAAACAGTAGATAATATAGCATGGAGCAATCAAAAATTATAGATACGTTGGAGACGTATCAGGCATCCCCAAGCTTAATTCCTGCTCGTCCTCAAGTAGGTAAATGATAAAAAGAGAATTTTTGATGCGGAGTGCTACTTGGCATAATTTCAATGTAAATATTCTTAATTGTGGTATGAATATTCAGATTAGAAAGATTCAAGACAAAAGTTTATATTGACATAGAAAATAATAATACTTCAAGCATACTAACAAAGCAATTATGTCTTCTCAAAATAACATGGCTAAAGAAAGTTATCCCTACAAAATCATATAGTCTGGCTATGCTCCATCTTCCCCACACAAAGTATTTAAATCATGCACAACCCCGATGACAAGCCAAGCAATTGTTTCATACTCTAACTTTTTCAAAACTTTTTCAATCTTCACACAATACATGAGCGTGAGCCATGGATATAACACTATAGGTGGAATAGAATGGTGGTTGTGGAGAAGACAAAAAAGGAGAAGATAGTCTCACATCAACTAGGCGTATCAATGGGCTATGGAGATGCCCATCAATAGATATCAATGTGAGTGAGTAGGGATTGCCATGCAACGGATGCACTAGAGCTATAAATGTATGACAGCTCAACAAAAGAAACTAGTGGGTGTGCATCCAACTTGCTTGCTCGCGAAGACCTAGGGCAATTTGAGGAAGCCCATCATTGGAATATACAAGCCAAGCTCTATAACGTAAAACTCCCACTAGTATATGAAAGTGACAACATATGAGACTCTCTATATGAAGAACATGGTGCTACTTTGAAGCACAATATATGAGACTTGCTATATCATGGTGCTACTTTGAAGCACAAGTGTGGAAAAAAAGGATAGTAGCATTGCCCCTTTTTATTTATTTATTTATTTTTTTGGGCCTTCTTTTTTTCTTTGGCCTTGATTTTTTTGGGACAATGCTCTATTGAATGATGATCATCACACTTCTATTTATTTACAACTCAATGATTACAACTCGATACTAAAACAAAGTATGACTCTATATGAATGCCTCCAGCGGTGTACTAGGATATGCAATGAATCACGAGTGACAAGTATGAAAGAATTATGAACGGTGGCTTTGCCACAAATACTATGTCAAATACATGATCATGCTAAGCAATATGACAATAATGGATATGTCATGATGAACTAGATGGTGGAAAGTTGCATGGCAATATATCTCGGAATGGCTATGGAAATGCCATAATAGGTAGGTATGGTGGCTGTTTTGAGGAAGGTATATGGTAGGTGTATGATACCGGCGAAAATTGCACGATATTAGAGAGGCTAGCAAGGGTGGAAGGGTGGGAGTGCGTATAATCCATGGACTCAACATTAGTCATAAAGAACTCATATACTTATTGCAAAAATTTAGAAGTTATCAAAGCAAAGTATTACACGCATGCTCCTAGGGGGATAGATTGGTAGGAAAAGACCATCGCTCGTCCCCGACCGCCACTCATAAGGAAGACAATCAATAAATAAATCATGCTCCGACTTCATCACATAACGGTTCACCGTACGTGCATGCTACGGGAATCACAAACTTCAACACAACTATTCTTTAAATTCACAACTACTCAACTAGCATGACTTTAATATTATCACCTCCATATCTCAAAACAATTATCATGCTTCAATCTTTTCTTAGTATTCAACACACTCAAAAGAAAGTTTCACAAATCTTGAATACCAAGCATATTATTATTAGGAAAATTACCATGCTATTAAGAGACTCTCAAATTAATTTAAGTGAAGCATGAGAGATCAATAGTTTCTTTAAAACATATCCACCACCGTGCTCTAAAAGATCTAAGTGAAGCACATAGAGCAAAATTATCTAGCTCAAAAGATATAAGTGAAGCACATAGAGAAAAATTATCTAGCTCGAAAGATATAAGCGAAGCACATAGAGCAAAATTATCTAGCTCAAAATATATAAGTGAAGCACATAGAGCAAAATTATCTAGCTCAAAAGATATAAGTGAAGCACATAGAGTATTCTATCAAATTTTAATTCATGTATGGCTCTCTCAAAAGGTGTATACAGCAAGGATGATTGTGGCATACTAAAAAACAAAGACACAAATAATACAAGATGCTCCAAGCAAAACACATATCGTGTTGGTGAATAAAAATATAGCTCCAAGTAAATTACCGATGAAAGTGGACGAAAAGAGGGGATGCCTTCCGGGGGCATCCCCAAGCTTTGACTTTTTGGTGTCCTTGTATTATCTTGGGAGTGCCATGGGCATCCCAAGCTTAGGCTCTTGCCACTCCTTGTTCCATGATCCATCAAAAGAATTCACCCAAAACTTGAAAACTTCACAACACAAAACTCAAAATAGAAAACTCGTGAGCTCCGTTAGCGAAAGAAAACAAAAGACCACTTCAAGGTACTGTAATGAACTCATTCTTTATTTATATTGGTGTTAAACCTACTGTATTCCAACTTCTCTATGGATTATAGACTATTTTACTAGCCATAGATTCATCAAATTAAGCAAACAACACACGAAAAACAGAATCTGTCAAAAACAGAACAGTCTGTAGTAATCTGTAGCTAGCGCAAGATCTGGAACCCCAAAAATTCTAAAACAAATTTCTGGAAGTGAGGAATTTATATATTAATCATCTTCAAAAAGAATTAACTAAATAGAACTCTTCAAATAAAAGTGACAGCAGTTCTCGTGAGCGCTAAAGTTTCTGTTTTTTTATAGCAAGTTCAACCAGACTTTCCCCAAGTCTTCCCAACGGTTCTACTTGGGACAAACACTAATTAAACACAAAAAACACAACCAAAACAGAGGCTAAATAATTTATTTATTACTAAACTGGATAAAAAAGCAAGGAATAAAAATAAAATTGGGTTGCCTCCCAACAAGCGCTATCGTTTAACGCCCCTAGCTAGGCATAACAAGCAAGAATAGATCTAGGTATTGCCATCTTTGGTAGGCAATCCATAAGTAGCTATCATGATAGTTTCATATGGTAATTTTATTTTCTTTATTGGAAAGTGTTCCATACCCTTTTTTAATGGAAATTGAAATCTAATATTCCCTTCGTTCATATCAATAATCGCACCAACCGTTCTAAGGAAAAGTCTACCAAGAATAATAGGGCAAGAAGGATTGCAATCTATATCAAGAACAATGAAATCTACGCGCACATAATTCCTATTTGCAACAGTAAGAACATCATTAATTCTTCCCATAGGTTTCTTAATAGTGGAATCCGCAAGATGCAAATTTAGAGAGCAATCATCAAAATTACGAAAATATAGTAAATCACACAAAGTCTTGGGAATAGTAGAGACACTAGCACCCAAATCACACAAAGCATAAAACTCATGATCTTTAATTTTAATTTTAATAGTTGGTTCCCACTCATCATAGAGTTTTCTAGGGATAGAAACTTTCAACTCAAGTTTTTCTTCATAAGATTGCGTCAAGGCATCAACAATATGTTCGATGAAGGCTTTATTTCGACTATAAGCATGTGGAGAATTTATCACGGATTGCAACAAGGAAATAAAATCAATCAAAGAGCAATTTTCATAATTAAATTCCTTGAAATCCAATATAGTGGGTTTAGCAACATCTAGATTTTTATTTCTTTCAATCCCACTTTCATCAATTTCATCATTAAGATCTAAACAGTCTGAATTATTAGAACGCCTTCTAGGCAAAAGAAGATCATATTCAGTTTCATCAAGATTCATATTGCAAAATAAAGATTTAATTGGAGACACATCAATAACTTTTAGATCTTCATCTTGATTTTCATAGGAATTGGAAGAACACGCTTTAATAAAGGCATCTTTGGAAGCAGGCATCCTAGCGGTTCTTTCCTTACACTCATCAATTGAAATTCTCATGGCTTTTAGAGACTCATTAATATCATGCTTAGGTGGAATAGATCTAAGTTTCAAAGCATCAACATCAAGAGCAATTTTATCAATGTTCCTAGCCAAATCATCAATCTTAAGCAATTTTTCTTCAATCATAGCATTAAAATTCTTTTGCGAAGAAATAAATTCTTTAATATTAGATTCAAAATCAAAGGGCATCTTATTATAATTTCCATAAGAGTTGTTGTAGGAATTCCCATAATTATTAGAAGGATTACTAGGATATGGCCTAGGATTAAAATTCCCTCTATAAGCGTTGTTACCAAAATTATTCCTACCAACAAAATTCACATCCATAGATTCATTGTTATTCTCAATCAAAGTAGACAAAGGCATATCATTAGGATCAGAAGAAACACTCTTAGTAGAAAATAATTTCATAAGTTCATCCATCTTTCCACTCAACACATTAATTCCTTCTATCGCATGCACTTTTTTATTAGAAGTTCTTTCAGTATGCCATTGAGAATATAAACATAATATTATCTAGGAGTTTAGTAGCATCTCCTAAAGTGATTTCCATAAAAGTGCCTCCCGCGGCCGAATCTAAAAGATTTCTAGAAGCAAAATTCAATACAGCATAATTTTTTTGTATAATCATCCATAAATTCAAACCATGAGTAGGGAAATTATGTATCATTAATTTCATTCTCTCCCAATCTTGTGCAACATGTTCATGATCAAGTTGTTTAAAGTTCATTATATTGTTTCTAAGAGAGATGATCTTAGCGGGAGGAAAATACTTAGAGATAAAAGCATCTTTGCATTTGTTCCATGAATCAATACTATTCTTAGGAAAAGACGAAAACCAAGCTTTAGCACGATCTCTAAGTGAAAAAGGAAATAGCTTCAATTTAACAACATCATTATTGACATCTTTTTTCTTTTGCATATCACATAAATCAACGAAGCTATTCAGATGAGTAGCGACATCTTCACTAGGAAGGCCGGCGAATTGATCTTTCATAACAAGATTCAACAAAGCAGTATTAATTTCACAAGATTCAACATCGGTAAGAGGAGCAATCGGAGTGCTAAGGAAATCATTATTATTGGTATTGGTGAAGCCACACAATTTGGTAGCATCTTGAGCCATCGCGACAAACAAGCAATCTAACACACGGGCAAACAAAAAGCAAGCGGGCAAAAAGAGGCAAAAAGAGAGGGAGGATAGAGAGAGAGAGGGCGAATAAAACGGCAAGGGTGAATTGGGGGGGAGAGGAAAACGAGAGGCAAATGGCAAATAATGTAATGCGAGAGATAGGGATTGTGATGGGTACTTGGTATATTGACTTTTTGCGTAGACTCCCCGGCAACGGCGCCAGAAATCCTTCTTGCTATGTCTTCAGCTTGCGTTGGTTTTCCCCGAAGAGGAAGGGATGATGCAGCAAAGTAGCGTAAGTATTTCCCTCAGTTTTTGAGAACCAAGGTATCAATCCAGTAGGAGCCGACGCTCAAGTCCCTCGTACCTGCACAAAGCAATAGCTACTCGCAACCAACGCGATTAGGGGTTGTCAAGCTCTTCACGGTCACTTACGAGAGTGAGATCTGATAGATAGAATATTTTTTGGTATTTTTGATATAAAGATGCAAAGTAAAAAGTAAAGGCAAAGTAAATAGCAAAATAATATAAAAGTGATGGAGATTGATATGATGAGAATAGACCCGGGGGCCATAGGTTTCACTAGTGGCTTCTCTCAAGAGCATAAGTATTCTACGGTGGGTGAACAAATTACTCTTGAGCAATTGATAGAATTGTGCATAATTATGAGAATATCTAGGCATGATCATGTATATAGGCATCACATCTGTGACAAGTAGATCGAAACGATTCTGCATCTACTACTATTACTCCACTCACTGACCGCTATCCAACATGCATCTAGAGTATTAAGTAAAAAACAGAGTAACGCCTTAAGCAAGATGACATGATGTAGAGAGATAAATTCATGCAATATGAAATAAACCCCATCTTGTTATCCTCGATGGCAATGATACAATATGTGCCTTGCTGCCCCTTCTGTCACTGGGTAAGGACACTACAAGATCGAACCCAAAGCTAAGCACTTCTCCCATGGCAAGAACTACCAATCTAGTTGGCCAAACCAAACGGATAATTCGAAGAGACATGCAAAGATAACGAATCACACATAAAAGAATTCAGGGAAGATTCAAATATTATTCATGGATAGACTTGATCATAAACCCACAATTCATCGGTCTCAACAAACACACCGCAAAAAGAAGATCACATTGAATAGATCTCCACGAGAGAGGGGGAGAACTTTGTATTGAGATTCAAAGAGAGAGAAGAAGCCATCTAGCTACTAACTATGGACCCGAAGGTCTGAGGTAAACTACTCACACTTCATCAGAGGGGCTAGGATGATGTAGAAGCCCACCGTGATGACGGCCCTCTTCGGGTGGAGCTCCGGAACAGGCCCCAAGATGGGATCTCGTGGATACAGAAAGGTGCGGCGGTGGAATTAGGGTTTTGGCTCCTGTTTTGATTGTTTGGGGGTACGTGTGTATATATAGGAGGAAGGAGTACGTCGGTGGAGCACCGAGGGGCCCAGGAGGCAGGGGCGCGCCCTAGGGGGGGGCGCCCCCCACCCTCGTGACCACCTCTTTGATCCCTTCTAGTAGGTTCCAAGTCTCCTGGATCACGTTCGGCGAGAAAATCACGTTTCCGAAGATTTTATTCCGTTTGATATTCTGTTTATCCGAAACACTGAAATAGGCAAAAAAACAGCAATTCTGGGCTGGGCCTCCGGTTAATAGGTTAGTCCCAAAAATAATATAAAAGTGGAAAATAAAGCCCAATATAGTCCAAAACAGTAGATAATATAGCATGGAGCAATCAAAAATTATAGATACGTTGGAGACGTATCACATAACTTGCACCCCATGCATCTGTGTTCCTCTTTGTCGACCGTCAAGTACCTATGACCGAAGACCAAGTACGGATACGCCAAGTACCACGACTTCGCCTCTTGCTCGACAAGTACCGCACCGGACGCCAAGTACCAGAACATTGAAGACCCGCCAAGTTCATCTACGTGCATGTACGACTACACATCCGGGATGCGTCGAGTACCTCTACGGAAGACCTGAACGTCTACGAAGCGTGTACGACGACCGTTGCCAAACACCGTCGACGTGTACGGCTAAAATGTGAACATGTACCCGACGACCCCTGAGACCTATGTTGCACCAAGTACCCACTCGTTGACCCGAACATCTACAGGAAAACGTGTACCACTACCGTCAAGGACCAATAGTACCACTACTTCTACTACCATTGCGGAACGTCTACTTCCTCTACTTTGCATTGAACCTGAACCATCTCGTTTGCATGCTTTGAAGGTATAACCCCGAGACGACGTCCATGAACGAATGCTTGCGATATTTGAGATGCTCATGTTTGCACCGTGTCCAAATTGTCACTCATTTCCTTGTCACCAACTCGTGGGACACCCGGAATCCAGGATCACCCCACCATTCTTGCATGACACGCTCCTGTCACTTTTCCTTTTTCACTGGTATCTCCATGAGCTACCGGAACCGATATGTTGCGTGGCATCATTTTCGGATTCGTTCTCGTGGCACCCCTTTCATTTCTGCCACGATGACAAATGCTTCATAATATGCTCATGTCAACTTTTAATAAAAACTACATAAAACTTGCATATGTCATTCGCATCATGATAATAACATTTAAATGTTTAAAATTGTTGTTGCACCAAATTGCTAAATGCATATGGGGATTTACCGGAATTGTTGTTTGTTATTTCCGGCCTCATTTAAACTTGCCTAAATGTTTAGTTTACTTATGCTCCACCCTTTGCCATGCTAACCAACATTTAATTTTGTTGAGTACTTAAACGGGAGAGAACTAAATAATTGTTGTGGTGTTCCGTCAATATGCAACTCGTTGCATATTGGGCTCCACTTAAGTTGTAGTTTCGTTTGTGCACTTTGCCATGCCATGCCTCTTTAAACCGGACATGCATCATACTTGGTTGTGCATCATGCCATGTTTATGTGGTGGTTGTTTACTATGTTGTTTGCTTCTTTCCGCTGTTGCTTCTTCGGGTTAGTTCCGATAACGTCGCGTTTGTGAGGATCCGTTCGACTACGTCCGTTTGTCTTCTTCATGGACTCGTTCTTCTTCCTTGTGGGATCTCAGGCAAGATGACCATACCCTCAAAATTACTTCTATCTTTGCTTGCTAGTTGCTCACTCTTTTGCTATGCCGCGATACCTACCACTTGCTATATCATGCCTCCCATATTGCCATGTCAAGCCTCTAACCCACCTTTCCTAGCAAACCATTGTTTGGCTATGTTACCGCTTTGCTCAGCCCCTCTTATAGCGTTGCTAGTTGTAGGTGAAGATGGAGTTTGTTCCATGTTGGAACATGGTTATTGTTGGGATATCACAATATCTCTTATTTAATTAATGCATCTATATACTTGGTAAAGGGTGGAAGGCTCGACCTTATGCCTGGTGTTTTGTTCCACTCTTGCCGCCCTAGTTTCCGTCATACCGGTGTTATGTTCCTTGATTTTGCGTTCCTTACGCGGTTGGGTTATAATGGGAACCCCTTGACAGTTCGCCTTGAATAAAACTCCTCCAGCAAGGCCCAACCTTGGTTTTACCGTTTGCCACCTAAGCCTTTTTCCCTTGGGTTCTGCAGTCTCAAGGGTCATCTTTATTTTAAACCCCCGGGCCAGTGCTCCTCTGAGTGTTGGTCCAACCTGTCAGCAGCCGGTGACCACCAGGGGCAACTCTGGGTTGGCCTACCGGAATCTTGGACAATCTGGTGTGCCCTCAGAACGAGATATGTGCAGCTCCTATCAGGATTTGTCGGCACATTCGGGTGGCTCTGCTGGTCTTGTTTTACCATTGTCGAAATGTCTTGTAACCGGGATTACGAGTCTGATCGGGTCTTCCTGGGAGAACGAATATCCTTCGTTGACCGTGAGAGCTTGTGGTGGGCTAAGTTGGGACACCCCTGCAGAGTTTTGAACTTTTGAAAGCCGTGCCCGCGGTTATGGGCAGATGGGAATTTGTTAATATCCGATTGTAGAGAACTTGACACTTAACTTAATTAAAAATGCATCAACCGTGTGTGCAGCCGTGATGGTCTCTTTCCGGCGGAGTCCGGGAAGTGAACACGGTCTTGTGTTATGCTTGAACATAAGTAGTTTCAGGATCACTTCTTGATCATTTCTAGTTCACGGCCGTTGCATTGCTTCTCTTCTCGCTCTCATTTGCGTAAGTTAGCCACCATATATGCTAGTTCTTGCTGCAGCTCCACCTTACGACCGTTTCCTACCCATAATCTTAAATAGTCTTGATCGCGAGGGTGTGAGATTGCTGAGTCCCCGTGACTCATAGATACTTCCAAACAGTTGCAGCTGCCGATGATACCAGTGCAGGTGACGCAACCGAGCTCAAGGAGGAGCTCGATGAAGATCGTGTTCATTGTGATGTTCTGTTTCCAGTTGATCAGTAGTGGAGGCCAATCGGGGCGACCGGGGATCTAGCATTAGGGGTGGTCTTCTTTTATTTTGGTTCCGTAGTCGGACCGTGATTGTATTCTGGATGATGTAATGCTATATTTATGTATTGTGTGAAGTGGCGATTGTAAGCCAACTCTTTATCCCTTTCTTATTCAGTACATGGGATGTGTAAAGATTACCCCTCTTGCGACATGCTTACAATGCGGTTATGCCTCTAAGTCGTGCTCCGACACGTGGGAGATATAGCCGCATCGTGGGTGTTACAAGAACACCTCAACCTTAGGAGGCTATTGTTCCCTTTGTACTATTCATCCTCAGCCCGAGAGGCAATCCAGCACACCACACTGGAGTAGGGTATTACACCACAACGGTGGCTCGAACCAGTATAAATCTTGTGTCCTTTGTGTTGCGAGTTCATCGAGTTAGTTCGTAAGATCTTAGGTGAGTTAGGATGTAGATCGGTAGGGGGGAGATCTTCACGTGCACCCCAGTGTTCGAACCTTAAAGGTTTTGCCGGAACCCGTGATCCGACATTTGTCACGCCAGGTAGGGGTGCGCCGAAGCTTCCCTTCCATCGCTCCGCGTCACGTCGCTTCATCGTCTCCATGGCAGACGCACGCCGCGCCCGCGCTGAGCACCGGGCCGCCCTCGCTACCCGTGTTGCTCAGATAGCCCCTGTCGGCGGGCCACCCCGTCGCTCTCTGTCGCCTGCCGCCAACGCCGCCACCGGCCCGGCGGGGAACGAGCATCAAGCATCCTCGCTGCACCCCTTGGTGCGACCAGACGGCCGCACCGCCACTCCATCACTGACTCCCGCTGGTTCATCATCTCACGCTCGCCGCGTTCCCACGGACGCACGGGCCGCGCTCCTCATGGCGCACGAGCTCCTGCACTACCGCCCAGTCAACAACCTCTACGAGGACTGGCTTGACCGCATCGCCGAGCTTGCCGCACCGCAGGGGGCTCCCCTATGCCGTCCCACTCTCTGCCTCGCTGTAACACCCACAATGCGGCTATATCTCCCACGTGTCGGGGCACGACTTAGAGGCATATCCGCATGGTAGGCATGTCGCAAGAGGGGTAATCTTTACACATCCCATGTACAGAATAAGAAAGGGATAAAGAGTCGGCTTACAATCGCCACTTCACACAATACATAAATATATCATACATCATC
This sequence comes from Triticum urartu, assembly GCF_056163025.1. Classification (NCBI taxonomy): domain Eukaryota; kingdom Viridiplantae; phylum Streptophyta; class Magnoliopsida; order Poales; family Poaceae; genus Triticum; species Triticum urartu. Next base: position 496,397,579 of record NC_141878.1, read on the forward strand.
CAGAATACAAACAAGGTCCGACTACGGAACCAAAATAAAGAAGGCCCACCCCAAATGCTAGATCCCCGATCGTCCCAACTGGGCACCACTACTGATCAACAAGAAACGAAACAAAACAACGATCAAGATCTTCATCAAGCTCCCACTTGAGCTGGGTTGCGTCGTCTGCACTGGTATCATCGGCACCTGCAACTGTTTTGGAAGTATCTATGAGCCACGAGGACTCAGCAATCTCACACCCGCGAGAACAAGACTATTTAAGCTTATGGGTAGGAGAAGGTGGTGAGGTGGAGCTACAGCAAGCACTAAGCATATATGGTGGCCAACTTATGCAAAAGAGCGAGAAGAGAAACAACGCAACGGTCGTGAACTAGAAGTGATCAAGAAGTGATCCTGAAACTACTTACGTTCAAGCATAACACAAGAACCGTGTTCACTTCCCGGACTCCGCCGGAAAGAGACCTTCATGGCTACACACGCGGTTGATTCATTTTAATTAAGTTAAGTGTCAAGTTCTCTACAACCGTATATTAACAAATCCCCATCTGCCCATAACCGCGGCCACGACTTTCGAAAGTTCAAAACCCTGCAGGGGTGTCCCAACTTAGCCCATCACAAGCTCTCACGGTCAACGAAGGATATTCCTTATCCTAGGAAGACCCGATCAGTCTCGGAATCCCGGTTACAAGACATTTCGACAATGGTAAAACAAGAGCAGCAAAGCCGCCCGATGTGCCGACATCCCGATAGGAGCTGCACATATCTCTTTCTTAGGGCAACACCGGATGAGCAATTCGTACAACTAAAATGAGCCCTCAAGTTTCCCCAAGGTGGCGCTGCAAGGGGCTCTACTTTGGACCAACACTTAGAGAAGCACTGGCCCGTGTGGGTTAAAATAAAGATGACCCTTGAGTCTGCAGAACCCAAGGGAAGGTGATAGGTTGTTAGGAAAATGTAAAACCAAGGTTGGGCCTCGCTGGAGGAGTTTTATTCAAAGCAAACTGTCAAGGGGTTCCCATAACACCCAACCGCGTAAGGGACGCAAAATCAAGGAACATAATACCGGTATGACGGAAACTAGGGCAGCAAGAGTGGAACAAAACACTAGGCATAGGGCCGAGCCTTCCACCCTTTACCAAGTATATAGGTGCATTAAAGTAAATAAGATATAATAATGATATCCCAACAATATCCATGTTCCAACATGGAACAAAATTCATTTTCTCCTGCAGCTAGCAACGCTATAAGAGGGGCTGAGCAAAAGCGGTAACATAGCCAAACAACGGTTTGCTAGGAAAGGTGGGTTAGAGGCTTGACATGGCAATATGGGAGGCATGATATAGCAAGTGGTAGGTATCGCGGCATAGAAAAATAGCGAACAAGTATCAAGCAAAGATAGGAGTGATTTTGAGGCTATGGTCATCTTGCCTGAGATCCCGCAGGGAAGAAGAACGAGTCCATGAAGAAGACAAACGGACGTAGTCGAACGGATCCTCACAAACGCAGCGTTATCGGAACTGACCCGAAGAAGCATCACCGGAAAGAAGCAAACAACATGGTATACAACCATCAGATAAACATGGCATGATGCACAGCAATTATGATGCAACTCCGTTGCATATTGACGAAACACCACATTCAAGTTATTTAGTTCTCTCCCGTTTATGTACCCAACAATTTTAAATGTTGGTAAACATGTCAAGAGGTGAAACATGAGAAAAATACACAGTTAGGCATTTTAAATGAGGCCGGAAACATCAAACAACAATTCCGGTAAATCCTCATGTGCATTTAGCAATATAATGCAAACGACAATTTTAACCATTTTAAATGTTATTATCATGATGTGAATGACATGTGCAAGTTTTATGCAGTATTTATGAAAATGTTGACATGATAAGATATGAGGCATTTATCATCGTGGCGGAAACGGAAGGGGTGCCCGGCAAGGAATCCGAAAATGATGCCACGACAACATTCCGACGATCCGGTAGCTCACAGGGATACCGGTGCAAAAGGAAGTGGGTGTGAGTGCGCCATGCAAGAATGGTGGGGTGGTCCCGGATACCGGGTTTCCACGAGTCGGCGACAAGGAAACAAGTGACAATGTGCGACGAACAAGTCAGGCACGGTGCAAACACGGGCATCTCATACCACACACAACATTCGTCCAAGGCGGTCGTCTCGATGTCATACCTTTGAAGTGTGCCTTTCCAGACGGTTCGGGTTCGGTGTAAAGTAGAGGAAGTAGACGTTCTCGCGACGGTCGTGGAGGTAGTGGTACACGTTTTGTAGCCGTTCGAGTCATCGGTAGAGGAACTTGACGCTTGCATTACACGGGGCAACTAGGGTCTTCGGACTTGCCGGACTCGGTTCCTATGACGATAGTGGTACAAGGAACTTGTGTTCCGGTCGTGTAGTCGTACTCGAGGTGGTCTTGGCGAAACCGAGGCCGACGGTGTACTTGGCGTAATCCGAGTCGATGGTAGTTGTACAAGGCAACCTTGGTCGAACTTGGAGGGACCTCGGTAGTCGTTCCCGTTCATCTTGGTACTTTTGGCGCCATTTTGGTCTTGGCGACGGTAGTGGTACTTCCATGTAGACAGCCGCGGAACTTGATGCATCATCCTATGTAGTCGTACTCGGTGTCCTCGGGGTATCGGCGGTAGTCGTACTCGAATCGGTTCTTGATGAATCCTGGACGGTCTTGGCGGTTCCAGAGCAGGGATAGTGCAGAGGCGAACGAAGCCGCTGGGACTTGAGCTATGTGTCACGTGCGGCTGCTGCTGAAAGTGACCCACACCGACGTGGTCAACACGGGCTCGCGCGGCCTCCTGCGGGACTTGGCGAACAACACAGAAGCAGGGCAGCGGCGATGCTGCTCTTGTGGTGGAGGTCAAGACCGATGGGGACGGGGCACCGGAGTTGGGTCCGACCGTGAACTCGCCGGATCTTGGGGCGAACAACGGAGGCGGAGGACTTGGAGCTCCGGACGTCAACGCAACTGGAGCACGGGGAGGCGAAGCAGGCGGGAGTAGAGGAGAGGCAGAGGCGCCGGGCTCCGGCGACAGGATGGACGATGGCGACGGGGGCAGCGCGGGACGCCGGACCGAAGAGCGGGCATCGCTCGACGGCAGGGCCGGCGCTGGTCATGGCTGTCGGAGGGAGATCGGGTGCGGGCGTCGGAGACGGATGCTCGTGGCAGGAGGGGATCGGGTCGAGGCGCGATGGAAGGAGGGGCCGGCGCGGGATCCGGGCAGCAAAGGGATGAGGGCCATGGATCGGGAGGCGCGGGCGTGCGCTCCTCTCTGGTGCGTTGCGTGTGTGGTGGCGGTGCTGAGGAAATGAACGGGAGGAGGAGGGAACGAGAGAAGAGGTGCGCGATCAGGATTGGGGAGTCGATCGGGCTAGGTTTTGCCAACGGGCGGCTGGGCCTTGGCCTTGGGCCGCACTGGTCGTTGGCAGGCCCAGGTGGGATGGCTCTCCTCTCTCCATTCTTTTCCATTTTAAAACAAAACAGAGAAAGAGAAGGAAAAGAAAGAGAAGGTAGGGGCAGAATCTGGGCATGGGGATAATTTTTACGGACTCGTAAAAATGTGCATGGTCCATGAAAAATAGGAGAGGTAAGATTGAAAGATGTAATTCAAACTCATTTGAATTTAATTCAAATGGGTTTGAACTAGGACTTGGTTTTAGAAGTGTCCAAAAATGTTTGGATTTTTGGTGGAGCTCCGGAAAATGGAGAAAAGATATATAGCAAAGTTAGAGGCCAAGAGTTGTGATAACAAAGACATTGGATTTTTTGCAAGTGTGTTAAGGTGAATTCCAAAATAGTGGAATATTTAATATAGCTCCCTAATATCGGGAGGATATGTTATAAAGAGAATCCCCATGTGAATTCCCTCGGTTTAAATGGACCGAAGATCCATACGGTTTATTTATTTGAGTTGCAAAGATTAATGACATGATGGCATGATGACATGATGCAATGCACATGATGCAAAGATGAATGCAACAGACAAAACAATTCACACAACGAATCTCGGAAACCCTGGAAGGCATTTGAAGCTCCGGTCTTGGGGCGTCACAACACTCCGCCACTACGAGAGGATCTCGTCCCGAGATCTAGGATGGCACCGGATAGAAAACGGAAGAGGAAGAGGTAAAATAAAGTTGCTTCTTTGACAAAAGAGTGAAACCAACCAACCTTGAGAGGTTAAACAAATTGAAAGGAGGAATCCAACAAATATGCAAGAAGTTGAAAACACTTCGTTATAAAGGAGGATAAGGAACATTACGAGAATCTTGAAGTTTGAAAAACATGAGAAACAAAGGGTTGCAATGGACAAGAAGTACATGCAAGCACTCCGGTTGAAATGAGATGTACAAGGAACGATAAGGATCAATTACGACAGCACTCCGGTTGGAAATGGAAGGAATTGAACATGATCTTGACAAAACAAGATGATGTTCCAGAGGCATTGTGATGTTGCTCTCTTCGAACAATTGCTTGCTTTAGATCGACGAGGAGATGAAAAACTTCTTCCGCCGGGAGGATAGGAGAAAACTTGGATCATATATAAGCACCATAATAGCAACATTCATTAGGGAAAGCTTTAGGTGAAATATAACCCAATATAACTCCAATGAAGAGATTATTGGGTTAAAAAGATCTTTCGAACGAAATAAAAATGATGGGTTTAAAATATCTCATTCCTGACAACTTGTGAATCCTGAAACACGAAGGGAAATTGTCAAGAGTGACATAACACCACCTGAAAAGATAAGGTAGAAGGAATTGCACTTCGGAATGCAAGATGAAGAATACTTGAGCTCCTATGAAAAGAATCTCGATGAACACTCCAAGAAGGAATTAAATCCTTGATGAACCACCATGTAGAACCTTCGTGAGAACTCCGGGAAAAGTATGAAGCAGTTGAAACGAGAATTTAATCATCGTGAAAAAACTCTGGAAGAATGAATCAATCACTTGAATGAAGTAAGAATAAGAATTATGTTATGCATATCCTTCACCAATTTAAATTGATGCCAAGCAACATATTTGGCATATTACTTATTCTCGTAGAAATGATTAAGATAGATATAGCGCCAACTTGAAGAGGCCTTCAACGAACCACCGGTAGGATTTGGAAGCAATGAATGAATTGATATGAAAACGAAGGAAGAGGAAACTTGAAGAAACCACCGTAAGAATTGAAAATGAACGAAGAAAAGATAAGGAAACACCAGGAAGAATTAGAAGATGAACAAAGATACTTGAGAGAATTTAGGTACAAGTTAACGAAGAGATCCTGAGCTGGTTAGATCATACTTGAATGATGCACCGGTATGATTTGGAGAACGAGAACTGACATCTGAAATGAATAATTTTGAGATGATGGGCTCCGGGGAATCAAACTGAAAAAAGACTCCTGAAATGCTCTGGATGAGTGAAAATAATTCTCGCAATCGAAAACAATTATGAGAGGATGGCATCAAGCTAGAACCATGAATCTTCAAGAGAACGGATATGATTGCACAGAAACTGTTCTTCGGTCTTCAAATGTTGAGAATGATGATGAGAACCACGACTAAGAATTGTTGAGGCACTCCAGAATAAAGAAGAATATAAAGGTTGAATCAACAATGAAAAGAATTTGAAAGATCTTGGAGAAAGACATATGACCTATGATAATCCATTCTTATGTCAAACTTGGAGAAGAATTTGATAGTAGCTCCGGAAAATAAGAAGAGTTAGGTAAGATCCTGGGAAAAGACCTGTGGGTTAGGGCCCACTCAAAAGAAACACCATTGAACGATTACTTGAAAGGGAGATTGCGCCGGTTAAATTAAATGGTTTGAAGCTTAAACGAATGCAGAGTGGAAACATGAATCTTCGAGATATCTTCAGCACTCCGGAACAATTGAATACAAGCGGGGAATGAATATGAGGTGCACCGGCATGGGAAAAGCATTTGAAACGAGGAAAAGGATGTGATCGACAAGGCTTGACTTGAATCCAACAGAGAAGAAAGAGAACGGAGAATGATGAACTTGAAGCTCTGTTAGTACCTTCCTGAGAATCACCGGATAAGAATATTGATGGAAAAGAATGGAGAGACTTCCCATAAATAGAAGGATATTGATTAAGACATCTGATTCCTTGAAGAAAAAGGGTGGGAGGGCAGGAAAAACAAGGACAACTTTGGATGGATGAAACAAACACCGTTGAGAAACGTAGAATTGATCTTGCGGATGTTGAAATGATCGGATCCACTTGAAGAGAAGAACACCGGTTGAAAAGGATTGACATGACAATCTCGATTATTAGGAAGGATTAGTATTCACATAGAAATATGAGAACACCGCTTAGGAAAAGGTATGGATTCAACACTTGACATTGAAGCAACTCGAATACCACAACAAAAACAAAAAAACAAAGGATTGGCTTGCAGCATAAGCCGAAAACAAACATATGATAGACCCCATATCGTATCATGTGTCTGTTTGAAGGATATTCTACGTGATACTTGAATTCCCACTTATAAACTCCCGAAATTTTCTGGTTACGCAATTAGGTGTTGGGGATACAGGGGAAGCATAATATCTTGCCCAAAACTAACAAATCCTACATCCAGCTATATCCATCCTTCAACACATAACCAAGAAACCTTCGGAAATCTTGTACCTCAACCTTCGAAAAGCATCCGTTATATGAGTTATGGCAATACTCCCGAACTCCACCCCAATACTGGGTGGCGTCGAGGTTATCTCACCAACAACTGCATAAAAGAGATTTTCGATGTCAGCGAACTCAGGTATTCCAGAACTGCAACAAAAAAATTGTGACGACAACACCTCAGGGCTCAACTCCCCGGGACACTGCCACAGCCCCTAAATGTCAGGAGGCACCAAGAACAATGTTCTCATCACAAAACCATCGGAACGATTCCAAGATACCCGCGTGATCCTAAATTTTTTTCGTGAAATTTTAGGAGAGAAGAGTCAAAACTCTACGTCAGGAGGCCTCACCAAAGCGACGAAGGGACTAAGGAGTAAAAAGAATCCTACTCTCCGATATATATAATCCTAAGACTCAAAACATTTTGTTCTAGACTCAACAACGTCAGCGATTCGATCAAGCAGGGGGCTCCTAAGTCGGGGAAGGCTCTGATACCAACTTGTAAGACCCACAATGCGGCTATATCTCCCACGTGTTGGGGCACGACTTAGATGCATAGCCGCATGGTAGGCATGTCGCAAGAGGGGTAATCTTTACACATCCCATGTACTGAATAAGAAAGGGATAAAGAGTCGGCTTACAATCGCCACTTCACACAATACATAAATATATCATACATCATCCAGAATACAAACAAGGTCCGACTACGGAACCAAAATAAAGAAAGACCACCCCAAATGCTAGATCACCGATCGTCCCAACTGGGCACCACTACTGATCAACAAGAAACGAAACAAAACAACGATCAAGATCTTCATCAAGCTCCCACTTGAGATGGGTTGCGTCATCTGCACTGGTATGTGATGGCCTGGCTTATTAGGGATGATAGACTACTCATATCAATAAGGAATTCCTTCTTTTCCGGGAGCCCATTCAGACAGAACTCCAAAGTTAAGCGTGCTCAGCTTGGAGTAGTGTCAGGATGGGTGACCGACCGAGAAGTTGCTCCCGGGTGCGCATGAGTGAGGACAAAGTGCGCAGAAAAGACTAGTATTAATCTGTGGGGCCAGTCTAGATCCCGCCAGGAGTAACGACCACCGGTGGGTGTGTCCGGGGCGTTACATGGTATCATCGGCACCTGCAACTGTTTTGGAAGTATCTGTGAGCCACGAGGACTCAGCAATCTCATACCCGCGAGATCAAGACTATTTAAGCTTATGGGTAGGAGAAGGTGGTGAGGTGGAGCTGCAGCAAGCACTAAGCATATATGGTGGCTAATTTACGCAAAAGAGAGCGAGAAGAGAAGCAACGCAACGGTCGTGAACTAGAAGTGATCAAGAAGTGATCCTGAAACTACTTACGTTCAAGCATAACACAAGAACTGTGTTCACTTCCCAGACTCCGCCGGAAAGGGACCATCACGGCTACACACGCGGTTGATTCATTTTAATTAAGTTAAGTGTCAAGTTCTCTACAACCGGATATTAACATATTCCCATCTTCCCATAACCGCGGGCACGGCTTTCGAAAGTTCAAAACCCTACAGGGGTGTCCCAAGTTAGCCCTTCACAAGCTCTCACGGTCAACGAAAGATATTCCTTCTCCCGGGAAGACCCGATCAGTCTCGGAATCCCGGTTACAAGACATTTCGACAATGGTAAAACAAGACCAACAAAGCTGCCCGATGTGCCGACATCCCGATAGGAGCTGCACATATCTCGTTCTCAGGGCAACACCGGATGAGCAATTCGTACAACTAAAACCAGCCCTCAAGTTTCCCCGAGGTGGCGCTGCAAGGGGCTCTAGTTCGGACCAACACTTAGAGAAGCACTGGCCCGTGTGGGTTAAAATAAAGATGACCCTTGAGTCTGCAGAACCCAAGGGAAGGTGATAGGTTGTTAGGCAAATATAAAACCAAGATTGGGCCTTGCTGGAGGAGTTTTATTCAAAGCGAACTATCAAGGGGTTCCCATAACACCCAACCGTGTAAGGGATGCAAAATCAAGGAACATAACACCGGTATGATGGAAACTAGGGCGGCAAGAGTGGAACAAAACACTAGGCATAAGGCCGAGCCTTCCACCCTTTACCAAGTATATAGGTGCATTAAAGTAAATAAGATATAATAATGATATCCCAACAATATCCATGCTCCAACATGGAACAAACTTCATCTTCCCCTGCAACTAGCAACACTATAAGAGGGGCTGAGCAAAAGCGGTAACATGGCCAAACAACGGTTTGCTAGGAAATGTGGGTTAGAGGCTTGACATGGCAATATGGGAGGCATGATATAGCAAGTGGTAGGTATCACGGCATAGCAAAAGAGCGAACAACTAGCAAGCAAAGATAGAAGTGATTTCGAGGGTATGGTCATCTTGCCTGACATCCCGCAAGGAAGAAGAACGAGTCCATGAAGAAGACAAACGGACGTAGTCGAACGGATCCTCACAAATGCGACGTTATCGGAACTAACCCGAAGAAGCATCACCGGAAAGAAGCAAACAACATGGTAAACAACCATCACATAAACATGGCATGATGCACAAGCAATTATGATGCATGTCCAGTTTAAAGAGGCATGGCATGGCAAAGTGCACAAACAATACTACAAATTAAGTGGAGCTCAATATGCAACTCCGTTGCATATTGACGAAACACCACATTCAAGTTATTTAGTTCTCTCCCGTTTATGTACCCAACAATTTTAAATGTTGTTAAACATGGCAAGAGGTGAAACATGAGTAAAATACATAGTTAGGCATTTTAAATGAGGTCGGAAACATCAAACAACAATTCCGGTAAATCCTCATGTGCATTTAGCAATATAATGCAAACAACAATTTTAACCATTTTAAATGTTATAATCATGATACGAATGACATGTGCAAGTTTTATGCAGTATTTATGAAAATGTTGAGATGATAAGATATGAGGCATTTGTCATCGTGGCGGAAAAGAAAGGGGTGCCCGACAACGAATCCGAAAATGATGCCACGGCAACATTCCGACGATCCGGTAGCTCACAGGGGTAACGGTGCAAAAGGAAGTGGGTGTGAATGAGCCATGCAAGAATGGTGGGGTGGTCCCGGATACCGGGTTCCCACGAGTCGACGACAAGGAAACGAGTGACAATGTGCGATGAACAAGTCGGGCACGGTGCAAACTGATACATCTCCAACGTATCTATAATTTTTGATTGCTCCATGCTATATTATCTACTGTTTTGGACTACATTGGGCTTTATTTTCCACTTTTATATTATTTTTGGGACTAACATATTAACAAGAGGCCCAGCCCAACCCAGAATTGTTGTTTTTTTTTGCCTATTTTAGTGTTTCAAAGAAACGGAATATCGAACGGAATCCAAACGGAATGAAACCTTCGGGAACGTGATTTTCTCACCGAACGTGATCCAGGAGACTTGGACCCTACGCCAAGGCATCAGAGAGGCGGTCACGAGGGTGGGGGGCGCCCCCCCTAGGGGGCGCCCCCTACCTCGTGGGCCCCTTGGAGCTCCACCAACATACTTCTTCCTCCTATATATACCTATGTACCCCAAACGAATAGAAACGGAGCCAAAAACCTAATTCCACTGCCGCAACTTTCTGTATCCACGAGATCCCATCTTGGGGCCTATTCCGGAGCTCCGACGGAAGAGGGCCGTCATCACGGAGGGCTTCTACATCATCATAGCCTCTCCGATGAAGTGTGAGTAGTTTACCTCAGACCTTCGGGTCCATAGTTAGTAGCTAGATGGCTTCTTCTCTCTTTTTGGATCTCAATACAAAGTTCTCCCCCTCTCTTGTGGAGATCTATTCGATGTAATCTTGTTTTTGCGGTGTGTTTGTTGAGACCGATGAATTGTGGGTTTATGACCAAGTCTATCTATGAATAATATTTGAATCTTCTCTGAATTCTTTTATGTATGATTGGTTATATTTGCAAGTCTCTTCGAATTATCCGTTTGGTTTGGCCAACTAGATTGGTAGTTCTTGCCATGGGAGAAGTGCTTAGCTTTGGGTTCGATCTTGCGGTGTCCTTTCCCAGTGATAGAAGGGGCAGAAAGGCACGTATTGCAGCGTTGCCATCGAGGATAACAAGATGGGGTTTATTTCATATTGCATGAATTTATCTCTCTACATCATGTCATCTTGCTTAAGGCGTTACTCTGTTTTTAACTTAATACTCTAGATGCATGCTGGATAGCGGTCGATGAGTGGAGTAATAGTAGTAGATGCAGAATCGTTTCGGTCTACTTGTCACGGACGTGATGCCTATATAAATGATCATGCCTAGATATTCTCATAACTATGCTCAATTCTGTCAATTGCTCAACAGTAATTTGTTCACCCACCGTAGAATACTTATGCTCTTGAGAGAAGCCACTAGTGAAACCTATGGCCCCCGGGTCTATTCTCATCATATCAATCTCCATCACTTTAATCTTGCTTTGCTTTTTTACTTTGCCTTTACTTTTTACTTTGCATCTTTATACCAAAAATACCAAAAATATTATATCTATCAGATCTCATTCTCGTAAGTGACCATGAAGGGATTGACAACCCCTAATCGCGTTGGTTGCGAGTAGCTATCGTTTTGTGCAGGTACGAGGGACTTGAGCAGTGGCCTCCTACTGGATTGATACCTTGGTTCTCAAAAACTGAGGGAAATACTTACGCTACTCTGCTGCATCATCCCTTCCTCTTTGGGGAAAACCAACGCAAGCTCAAGACGTAGCAAGAAGGATTTCTGGCGCCGTTGCCGGGGAGTCTATGCAAAAAGTCAACATACAAAATACCCATCACAATCCCTATCTCTCGCATTACATTATTTGCCATTTGCCTCTCGTTTTCCTCTCCCCCACTTCACCCTTGCCGTTTTATTCGCCCTTCCTCCGTTCAATCTTGTGTTACCATGTGCTTCCTTTTTGCTTGCATCTTCGCTTGCTAAGAGTTTATGGATCCTCATCCACTTGCTAATCTCTTTAAGAGATCCAATTATGATGAACCTATTGCTAGTGAGTTGAGTGCACTAGGTTATCTTTATGAGGTTTTGCCTGAAATTCGTGAATCTAAAAATTGTGATAAAATATTTTGTGAAACGATTCACGATAGATCTTTGAATAAAAAGCATGATTGCAATGATTTTATTATAAATTCTATTGATGTAAATTGTGCTAATAATATGCAAAACCCTAAGCTTGGGGATGCTAGTTTTGCTATGTCTACTACTTGTTGCAATGATCATGATTGGGGTGATTCTTCTTATGATCTTGAAAATTTATTTAAGCCCCATGATGAATATGAGATTGATAATAGTGTTTGGAATAATATTGAAAGTGGGTTTGGAAGAGTGTCAACTTTAGATCCCACATATTTGGAGCATGTTCAATCTTATGAAATTTTTGAGAAAAGTGGGTTTGGAGAGGTCATGACTTTATTTTATGATAATCCCACTATTTCCGAAGAGTGTCAACTTTGCATACATGTGGATCATGTTAAGAATATGTTTTCTGATAGCTATATTGTTGAATTTGCTTATGATCCTACATATAATTATTATGAGAGAGGAAAATATGGTTGTAGAAATTTTCATGTTACTAAATTACCTCTCGTCATGTTGAGATTGCTATCGTCTCTTTCTTCTTCCTTGCATATGGTAACTTTTGCTTGCTATGATAATTTGTTTGCTTATAAAATTCCTATGCATAGGAAGTATGTTAGACTTAAGTGTGTTTGTCACATGTTTTATTGTGCTCTCTTTGCGCTTCTATTCTTGTCTTTCATGTGAGCACCATTAAAATTATCAATGCCTAGCTAGAGGCGTTAAACGATAGCGCTTGTTGGGAGGCAACCCAATTTTATTTTTATTCCTTGCTTTTTGCTCCTGCTTAGTAATAAATAAATTATTTAGCCTCTGTTTATGTTGTGTTTTTTGTGTTTAATTAGTGTTTGTGCCAAGTAGAACCATTGGGAAGACTTGGGGAAGGTCTTGTTGAACTTGCAGTAAGAAACAGAAACTTTAGCGCTCACGAGAACTGCTGTCATTTTTATTTGAAGTGTGATATTTAGTTAATTCTTTTTGAAGATGATTAATATATAAATTCCTCACATCCATCAGTTTATTTTAGAATTTTTGGGGTTCCAGATCTTGCGCTAGCTACAGATTACTACAGACTGTTCTGTTTTTGACAGATTCTGTTTTTCGTGTGTTGTTTGCTTATTTTGATGAATCTATGGTTTGTAAAATAGTTTATAATCCATAGAGAAGTTGGAATACAGTAGTTTTAACACCAATATAAATAAAGAATGAGTTCATTACAGTACCTTGAAGTGGTCTTTTGTTTTCTTTCGCTAACGGAGCTCACGAGTTTTCTACTTTAAGTTTTGTGTTGTGAAGTTTTCAAGTTTTGGGTGAATTCTTTTGATGGATTATGGAACAAGGAGTGGCAAGAGCCTAAGATTGGGGATGCCCATGGCACCCCCAAGATAATCCAAGGACACCAAAAATTCAAAGCTTGGGGATGCCCCGGAAGGCATCCCCTCTTTCGTCCACTTCCATCGGTAATTTACTTGGAGCTATATTTTTATTCACCAACATGATATGTGTTTTGCTTGGAGCGTCTTGTATTATTTGTGTCTTTGTGTCTTAGTATGCCACAATAATCCTTGTTGTACACACCTTTTGAGAGAGACATACATGAATTAAAATTTGATAGACGAATACTCTATGTGCTTCACTTATATCTTTTGAGCTATGTAGTTTTGCTCTATGTGCTTCACTTATATCTTCTGAGCTATGTAGTTTTGCTCTATGTGCTTCACTTATATCTTCTGAGCATTATAATTTTGCTCTATTTGCTTCACTTAGATCTTTTAGAGCACGGTGGTGGATTTGTTTTAAAGAAACTATTGATATCTCATGCTTCACTTAAATTATTTTGAGAGTCTCTTAGTAGCATGGTAATTTGCTTAATAATAATATGCTTGGTATTCAAGATTTGTGAAACTTTCTTTTGAGTGTGTTGAATACTAAGAAAAGATTGAAGCATGATAATTGTTTTGAGATATGGAGGTGATAATATTAAAGTCATGCTAGTTGAGTAGTTGTGAATTTAAAGAATACTTGTGTTAAAGTTTGTGATTCCCGTAGCATGCACGTATGGTGAACCGTTATGTGATGAAGTCGGAGCATGATTTATTTATTGATTGTCTTCCTTATGAGTGGCGGTTGGGGATGAGCGATGGTCTTTTCCTACCAATCTATCCCCCTAGGAGCATGCGCGTAATACTTTGCTCTGATAACTTCTAGATTTTTGCAATAAGTATATGAGTTCTTTATGACTAATGTTGAGTCCATGGATTATACGCACTCTCACCCTTCCACCTTTGCTAGCCTCTCTAATACCGTGCACTTTTCGCCGGTATCATACACCCACCATATACCTTCCTCAAAACAGCCACCATACCTACCTATTATGGCATTTCCATAGCCATTCTGAGATATATTGCCATGCAACTTTCCACCATTCCGTTTATTATGACACACTCCATCATTGTCATATTGCATATCCTGATACACCGCCGGAAGCATCCATATAGAGTCATATTTTGTTCTAAGTATTGAGTTGTAACTGTTGAGTTGTAAGAAAAATAAAAGTGTGATGATCATCATTATTAGAGCATTGTCCCAGTGAGGAAAGAATGATGGAGACTATGATTCCCCCATAAATCGGGATGGGACTCCGGATGAAAAATAAAAAATAAATAAAAGAGGCCAAAGAAGCCCAAATAAAAAGAGGCCAAAAAAGAGAAAAGTCCCAAATAAAAAAAATGAGAGAAAAAGAGAGAAGGGACAATGTTACTATCCTTTTACCACACTTGTGCTTCAAAGTAGCACCATGATCTTCATAGTAGAGAGTCTCTCATGTTATCACTTTCATATACTAGTGGGAATTTTACATTATAGAACTTGGCTTGTATATTCCAATGATGGGCTTCCTCAAATTGCCCTAGGTCTTCATGAGCAAGCAAGTTCGATGCACACCCACTTAGTTTCTTTTTGAGCTTTCATATACTTATAGCTCTAGTGCATCCGTTGCATGGCAATCCCTACTCACTCACATTGATATCTATTGATGGGCATCTCCATAGCCCGTTGATACGCCTAGTTGATGTGAGACTATCTTCTCCTTTTTGTCTTCTCCACAACCACCATTCTATTCCACCTATAGTGCTATATCCATGGCTCACGCTCATGTATTGCGTGAAGATTGAAAAAGTTTTGAAAAAGTTAGAGTATGAAACAATTGCTTGGCTTGTCATCGGGGTTGTGCGTGATTTAAATACTTTGTGTGGTGAAGATAGAGCATAGCCAGACTATATGATTTTGTAGGGATAACTTTCTTTGGCCATGTTATTTTGAGAAGACATAATTGCTTTGTTAGTATGCTTGAAGTATTATTATTTTTATGTCAATATAAACTTTTGTCTTGAATCTTTCGAATCTGAATATTCATATCACAATTAAGAAGATTTGCATTGAAATTATACCAAGTAGCACTCAGCATAAAAATTTTTCTTTTTATCATTTACCTACTCGAGGACCAGCAGGAATTAAGCTTGGGGATGCCTGATACGTCTCCAACGTATCTATAATTTTTGATTGCTCCATGCTACATTATCTACTGTTTTGGACTATATTGGGATTTATTTTCCACTTTTATATTATTTTTGGGACTAACCTATTTACCGGAGGTACAGCCCAGAATTGCTGTTTTTTGCCTATTTCAGTGTTTCGAAGAAACGGGATATCAAACGGAGTCCAAACGGAATGAAACCTTCGGGAACGTGATTTTCTCACAGAACGTGATCCAGGAGACTTGGACCCTACGCCAAGGCATCAGAGATGCGGTCACGAGGGTGGGGGGGCGCGCCCCCTGCCTCGTGGGCCCCTCGGAGCTCCACCGACGTACTTCTTCCTCCAATATATACATACGTACCCCCAAACGAACCGAAACGGAGACAAAAACCTAATTCCACCACCGCAACTTTCTTTATCCACGAGAACCCATCTTGGGGCCTGTTCCGGAGCTCCGCCGGAAGAGGGCCGTCATCACGGAGGGCTTCTACATCATCATAGCCTCTCCGATGAAGTGCGAGTAGTTTACCTCAGACCTCCGGGTCCATAGTTAGTAGCTATATGGCTTCTTCTCTCTCTTTGGATCTCAATACAAAGTTCTCCCCCTCTCTTGTGGAGATCTACACGATGTAATCTTCTTTTTGCGGTGTGTTTGCTGAGACCGATGAATTGTGGGTTTATGATCAAGTCTATCTATGAATAATATTTGAATCTTCTCTGAATTCTTTTATGTATGATTGGTTATCTTTGCAAGTCTCTTCGAATTATCCGTTTGGTTTGGCCAACTAGATTGGTAGTTCTTGCCATGGGAGAAGTGCTTAGCTTTGGGTTCGATCTTGCGGTGTCCTTTCCCAGTGACAGAAGGGGCAGCAAGGCACGTATTGCATCGTTGCCATCGAGGATAACAAGATGGGGTTTATTTCATATTGCATGAATTTATCTCTCTACATCATGTCATCTTGCTTAAGGCGTTACTCTGTTTTTAACTTAATACTCTAGATGCATGCTGGATAGCGGTCGATGAGTGGAGTAATAGTAGTAGATGCAGAATCGTTTCGGTCTACTTGTCACGGACGTGATGCCTATATACATGATCATGCCTAGATATTCTCATAACTATGCTCAATTCTGTCAATTGCTCAAGAGTAATTTGTTCACCCACCGTAGAATACTTATGCTCTTGAGAGAAGCCACTAGTGAAACCTATGGCCCCGGGTCTATTCTCATCATATCAATCTCCATCACTTTAATCTTGCTTTGCTTTTTTAATTTGCCTTTACTTTTTACTTTGCATCTTTATACCAAAAATACCTAAAATATTATAGCTATCAGATCTCACTCTGGTAAGTGGCCGTGAAGGGATTGACAACCCCTAATCGCGTTGGTTGCAAGTAGCTATCGTTTTGTGCAGGTACGAGGGACTTGAGTGTGGCCTCCTACTGGATTGATACCTTGGTTCTCAAAAACTGAGGGAAATACTTACGCTACTCTGCTGCATCATCCCTTCCTCTTCGGGGAAAACCAACGCAAGCTCAAGACGTAGCATAAACACGGGCATCTCATACCACACACAACATTCGTCCACGGCGGTCGTCTCGACGTCATACCTTTGAAGCGTGCCTTTCCGGACGGTTCGGGTTCGGTGCAAAGTAGAGGAAGTAGACGTTCTCGCGACGGTCGTGGAGGTAGTGGTACACGTTTCATAAACATTTGAGTCATCGATAGAGGAACTTGACACTTGCGTTACACGGGGCAACTAGGGTCTTCGGACTTGCCGGACTCGGTTCGCGTGACGATAGTGGTACAAGGAACTTGTGTTCCGGTCATGTAGTCGTACTCGAGGTGGTGTTGGTGAAACCGAGGCCGATGGTGTACTTGGCGTATTCCGAGTCGATGGTAGTTGTACACTGCAATCTTGGTCGAACTTGGAGGGTCCTCGGTAGTCGTTCCCGTTCGTCTTGGTACTTTTGGCGCCATCTTGGTCTTGGCGACGGTAGTGGTACTTCCATGTAGACAGCCACGGAGCTTGATGCATCATCCTATGTAGTCATACTCGGTGTCCTCGGGGTATCGGCGGTAGTCTTACTCGAACCGGTTCTTGATGAATCCCGGACGGTCTTGGCGGTTCTGGAGCAGGGCTAGCGCAGAGGCGAACGAGGCCGCTGGGTATTGAGCTATGTGTGATGTGCGGCTGCTGGTGAAAGGGACCCACACTGATGTGGTCAACGCGGGCTCGCGCGGCCTCCTGCGGTACTTGGAGAACAACACCGAAGTAGGGCAGTGGCAACGCTGCTCCTGTGGTGGAGGTCAACACCGATGGGGACGGGGCACCGGAGTTGGGTCCGGCCATGACCTCGCCGGATCTTGGGGCGAACAACGGAGGCGGAGGACTTGGAGCTTCGAACGTCGGTGCAACTTGAGAACAGGGAGGCGAAGCAGGCGGGAGCAGAGGAGAGGCAGAGGCACCGGGCTCCGGCGACAGGATGGACGATGGCGACGGGGACAATGCGGGACGCCGGACCGAAGAGCGGGCGTCGCTCGACGGCAGGGCCGGCGCTGGTCATGGCTGCCGGAGGGAGATCAGGCGCAGGCGTCGGAGACGGGTGCTCGCGGCAGGAGAGGATCGGGTCGAGGCGCGATGGAAGGAGGGGCCGGCGCGGGATCCGGGCAGCAAAGGGAGGAGGGCCATGGATCGGGAGGCGTGCGCTCCTCTCTGGTGCATTGCGTGTGTGGTGGCGGCGCTGAGGAAACGAACGGGAGGAGGAGGGAACGAGAGAAGGGGTGCGCGATCGGGATTGGGGAATCGGTCGGGCTAGGTTTTGCCTACGGGCGGCTGGGCCTTGGCCTTGGGCCGCACTGGTCGTTGGGAGGCCCAGGTGGGCTGGCTCTCCTCTCTCCATTCTTTTCCATTTTAAAACAAAATAGAGAAAGAGAAGGAAAAGAAAGAGAAGGTAGGGGCGGAATCTGGGCATGGGGATAATTTTTACGGACTCGTAAAAATGTGGACGGTCCACAAAAAATAGGAGAGGCAAGATTGAAAGATGTAATTCAAACTCATTTGAATTTAATTCAAATGGGTTTGAACTAGGGCTTGGTTTTAGAAGTGTCCAAAAATGTTCGGATTTTTGGTGGAGCTCCGGAAAATGGTGAAAGGATATATAGCAAAGTTAGAGGCAAGAGTTGTGATAACAAAGACATTGGGATTTTTGCAAGTGTGTTAAGGTGAATTCCAAAATAGTGGAATATTTAATATAGCTCCCTAATATCAGGAGGATATGTTATAAAGAGAATCCCCATGTGAATTTCCTTGGTTTAAATGGACCGAAGATCCATATGGTTTATTTATTTGAGTTGCAAAGATTAATGACATGATGCAATGCACATGATGCAAAGATGAATGCAACGGACAAAACAATTCACACAACGAATCTCGGAAACCCTGGAAGGCATCTGAAGCTGCGGTCTTGGGGTGTCACACTCGCCCTCCGCCAGCCACGGGCAACGCAGCTCACGAAGCACCTCCACCACCTCTGCACCAAGACGGCGCCCTAGCGCCAAGGTGCGCGGCTCCACGGCGCGACCCACCGCGTCCGGCGCCCGTGCGTGAAGAAAGAAGCTGCCAAGAAGTCTCTCGACCGCATGAGAACGCTCCGCCACTCCTCACATCGCCGCGCCAGGATCATTTGCTGCGGCAAGGCCCCGCGCCGCTTGCTGTAGCGGCGCTTGCGCGCCAAGACCAAGTTCCACCTCCAAGGCAGGCCCAGTGACCATGGCTGGCTGGCGCGCCTTCACCCCCGAGCTGCGTAGCATCACCTGGCCAGGCAAGTTCAAGCAAGATTTGCCTCCTCGCTATGATGGCACCCCAGACCCCGCGGAGTTCCTGCAGCTCTACGAGAAAGTCATGGCGAACTGGTTTCCCATGGCTCTCGAGGAATGCGCCCACTCCTGGCTCCTGAACCTGCCTCCAGGCTCGATTTCCTCCTGGGACGAGATGTGCAACCGCTTCATCGCCAACTTCCAGGGCACTCGCGACTGCCCCCCAGTTGCAGGTGACCTGCGCCACATCAAGCAACAACCAGGAGAGACCCTGCAGAAGTACATCCAATGCTTCAACAGCGCACGAATCAAGATCCCCAAGGTGACCGACGAGGCCATCATCTCAGCGTTCTCTGATGGCGTCCGCGACGTCAAGATGAAGGAGGAGTTCGCCATCCATGAGGAGCTGTGCCCAACCTTGGAGCTGTTCAACATCGCGACCAAGTGCGCAAGAGCTGGGGGGGGGGGGGGCGCCTCTCCCTCCTCGAGGTCCCTGCTGCGGACCCAGAGGAGAAGAATACCAAGGCCAAGGACATAAAGCGCAAGGGGGCAGCCGTGCTCGCGGTGGAGCCGGACACCAAGCGCGGCAGAGACCAGCCCGAGTCATCCAAGAGCAGCCGACCATTCTGCGCCTTCCATAACCTTCATACCGACAACACCAGCGACTGTCTAGAGCTCAGAGCCACTCGAGAAGGACACTTCGGTCGACGCCCCGAGCGCAGCGACTGGGGCTACGGCCGAGGAGGAGGACGTGGTAGCGGACGCTGGGACGACCGCGACCCACGCCAGGAGTGGCACGACCAGCCTCGCGAGGGCGCTTGGAGGGACCAGCCTCGTGAGGATCGTCCTCAAGGCAACACTGGCCTTCCTCCACTACCGCCACCGTCCTGAAGGAATGATGACCACCATCAAGACGAGGGGGCTGAGGCTTCCAGGAGCCGCGCGCTATCGCTTGCATCTTGGGCGGAGCTCAAGCCCCAGCTTCGCAGCGTATCTTCAAACAGTTTGCTCGCAAAGTGAATGCAGTTGTAACACCCCGGATATGATTTACCCAATATGTACTCCAACTCTTGCCGTTTCCGGCTTTAAGTTATTTTATTTTCTCGGGTTCGGGTTTTTGTCTCCGTGTGTTGTTATCGTTGTCATGCATCTCATATCATGTCATCAAGTGCATTGCATTTGCATACGTGTTTGTCTCATGCATTCGAGCATTTTCCCCGTTGTCCGTTTTGCTTTCCGGCGCTTCGTTCTCCTCCGGTGGTCATTTCTACCTTTCTTTCATGTGTGGGGATTAAACATTTCCGGATTGGACCGAGACTTGCCAAGCGGCCTTGGTTTACTACCGGTAGACCGCCTGTCAAGTTTCGTACCATTTGGACTTCGTTTGATACTCCAACGGTTAACCGAGGGACCGAAAAGGCCTCATGTGTGTTGCAGCCCAACACCCCTCCAAGTTGGCCCAAAACCCACCAAAACCTTCTCCATCATCTAGAGCGTTCGATCACGATTGCGTGGCCGAAAACCGCACCTCATTTGGACTCTCCTAGCTCCTCCTATGCCTATATAAAGACCCCCTCCGAAATCTCCTTCTTCTTCCCCGTCCAAACCCTAAAATCAGCTCCCCTCGCCGCCGGACGTGTCCGAATCGGGCCGGACACGTCCGCCCACCGCCGCCGACCAGTCGCCACCCGCCACGTGGCGCCCCGCCGCCCCACATCGCCGTCCCGCGCCGCCAGGCCCGCCGGGGCCCGAGGCCGGCCTGGGCGGCCCGTCTCCGCGCCCCGCTCGCCCGCGGGAGGCCCCGCGCACTGTGCCGCCCTGAGGAGCCGCGCCGCCACACGTCGCCCGGCCGGCCGCGGCCCGTCTCCGCGCCGACCCCGCCTACCTCGCCGGCGCCCCGCTCTCTCGCCGGCGCCGAGCCGCCCGGCGACCTCCGCCACCACCGCCGCCGACGCCGTCCCGCTCCGGCCACTCCGTCCCGGCATCCTCGCAACTCCGGCGAACTTCGTCAACTCCGGCGAACAGGGTTCCCGACGAACCTCGTAAAGCATGCCGCCGGATCTCAGATCTAGAAATTGCTCGGTTGACTTTCTTTGCCCGAAACCCTAATAATTTGCTCCTGTTCATTGTGCTATAACTCCGCATCCGTAGCTCCGTTTTGGGCATATAGCATATCGAAATGTTCGTCTCAGAGAGCACATCATTTCATCTCATTGCATAATTTTCATTTGAGTTCATCTTGATGCCAGAAATGCTGTTAGAAGAAGACTATTTGAGATAACTGTCAGATCTGCTGCTCCAATTAGATATTTGTCATTTTTGCCATGGTTAATGTGTGTATGCCATGCCCCTGAGCTCTACATGAGTTTTGTTATATGTTTTGCCATCTATCCAGAGATGCAACCTATGTATTTTTGTGATGTGTGTGGTGACTAGTATAAGCTTGCAAAGTGGTGCAATCGTTAATGCTGATTTCAGGGACTTAGCATTTCCACAAAGTCCTTGATCTGTTTATCTCATATTGCCATATGTTCATGTTGTTTCCTAGTGATCCATGCCTCTTTTGAGGATGATCAGTAAGGATGTTTTGTTAATATTGTAGTGCTCTATCCATCCATGTCTTTGTTTGCAATTATGGAGCACCCTAGATTGAGTCAATCGAGCTCTACTTTTGTCATTTCATGAATCTGGGCAGATTGTCTACTTGTTAGCGATTTTGCCGATAATGTTGTAGTTGATCCGTGCATGATATGTTATTGTTCTTTCCATGTCTAGCTTGTATTTTGTGTATTCTTGATGGGTGTATGCTTAGATTGTCATGACTCGCTCTGTAGTGAGTGCATCGAGCTCGTAAACATGCCTACTTGATATCTGTTTCAGCATGCTCCAGTTTTCACTAAGTTTGAGAACTGATTATGTTTTTGCCATGTTCACATGCTTGCAGATGTATTTTCTGATCCCTTTTGGCTCAAGGTCACTAAGGGATTTTTGTTAATCTCTTTGAGTAGCTCCATGCCATGCTTTACTTTTCCATGTTCAGGTCTTGTAGCATATTGTTTTCATGCTCCAAAGAGTGCTATCTGATCTGAAATTCCAGACAAGTGTTAATTTCACTAAGTCTGAAATCTGTTTGCCAAATGCATTTTTGCGATGCTTGTTTGAACCTGTTAATGGATGATTTGGCCGTAGCTCAGTGCTAGTATTTTGTTAAGCTTCATGAATGGATTACTGCCATGTATTTTTTTGTCATGTTTGACTGCTGTAGCATGTTCATCTTATTGCATTTAGATGGCTACTTGCTGTAAATCGCAGAACATGGTCATATTTGAATTGCTTGCCATTTCCAAATCGTAACTCCGATTCCGGCGTTCTTTATATCGTTTTCAAGCGATTTCATCTCATCTTTCAAGTGGCATACTTGGATTTCCAAGTTGAGGCCAGATTCATGCATTGCTTGTCAAATCTTGCATATGCATCGCATATTGCATCCCGCATAGCATACCATCTTTGCATCATATTGTTTGATCCTTGCACGTGGTTGATTGTGTCCTTGTTGCTTGTTTGGGTAGAGCCGGGAGACGAGTTCGCTAACGAGGAGCCCGTTGAGTTTTCTTTCGAGGATCCAGTCAACTCTGACAACTTTGCAGGCAAGATGATCATACCCTCGAAATCACTACTATCTTTGCTATGCTAGATGCTCGCTCTTTTGCTATGCCTATGCTACGATGCCTACCACTTGCTTTCAAGCCTCCCAAATTGCCATGTCAAACCTCTAACCCATCATGTCCTAGCAAAACGTTGATTGGCTATGTTATCACTTTGCTCAGCCCCTCTTATAGCGTTGCTAGTTGCAGGTGAAGATTGGAGACCGTTCCTTGTTGGAACATTATTTACTTGTTGGAATATCATTATATTATCTTGTTATCTTAATGCATCTATATACTTGGTAAAGGGTGGAAGGCTCGGCCTCTCGCCTAGTGTTTTATTCCAGTTTTGCCGCCCTAGTTTCGGTCATATCGGTGTTATGTTCCCGGATTTTGCGTTCCGTACGCGGTTGGGTTATAATGGGAACCCCTTGATAGTTCGTCTTGATTAAAGCTTTTCTAGCAATACCCAACCTTGGTTTTACCATTTGCCACCTAGCCTCTTTTTCCCTTGGGTTTCCGGAGCCCGAGGGTCATCTTATTTAAACCCCCAGGGCCAGTGCTCATCTGAGTGTTGGTCCGACCGAGTAGACTGCGGGGCCACCTCGGGGCAACTTGAGGGTTGGTTTTACTCGTAGGATGTCTTATCTGAGTGTGCCCTGAGAACGAGACATGTGCAGCTCCTATCGGGATTTGTCGGCACATTCGGGCCGTGTCGCTGGATGTGTTTTAACCTGTCGAAGTGTCTTGAAGAACCGAGATACCGAGTCTGATCGGAACGTCTTGGGAGGAGGTCTATTCCTTCGTTGATCGTGAGAGCTTGTCATGGGCTAAGTTGGGACTCCCTGCAGGGATTTGAACTTCCGAAAGCCATGCCCGTGGTTATGGGCAGATGGGAATTTGTTAATGTCCGGTTGTAGATAACTTGAACCTTAATTTAATTAAAATGAATCAACAGTGTGAGTTACCATGATGGTCTCTTCTCGGCGGAGTCCGGGAAGTGAACACGGTGTTGGAGTAATGCTTGCCGCAGGATGCCCCTCTAGTTTCTTGCTCGCGCTTTGCCTCATCTTCACGCTCTCTTTTGCGAACAGGATAGCCACCATATATGCTAGTCGCTTGCTGCAGCTCCACTTATTTTCCTTGCCTTACCTTTTAAGCTTAAATAGTCTTGATCGCGAGGGTGCGAGATTGCTGAGTCCCTGTGGCTCATAGATTACTTCCAAACCAGATGCAGGACCTGAGGTTTCCGCTCCAGATGACGCGCTTGAGCTCAAGTGGGAGTTAGACGAGGACTCTCAACGATACTACGTGCCTTTCCCTGATGATCAGTAGTGGTGCCCAGTTGGGTGATCGGGACCGTGTCGCATGTTGGGTTATCTTTTATTTTGGCGCCGTAGTCGGGCCATGAGTGTTTGAATGTTGTAATGCTATTTATGTACTTTGATTGACGTGGCGAGTGTAAGCCAACTATGTATCTCCCCTTTATTATTTATATTACATGGGATGTTGTGAAGATTGCCTAACTTGCGACATTGCTTTCAATGCGGTTATGTCTCTAAGTCATGCCTCGACACGTGGGAGCTATAGCCGCATCGAGGGCGTTACAAGTTGGTATCAGATCCTGAGGACTTTTTGAGTGCAGTAACGTCTGGCCCGAGGACTTTGTCAAGTTCGCATCCTTCCAACTCAAAGATCAAGCTGCAGAATGGTTCCAACAGTACAAGGACTCCAGAGGTGGATGTGTTATTACCTGGGATGAATTCCGCCAAGACTTCAAAGCTCATCATATTCCTCAGAGTGTGGTTGAAACCAAGCGTCAGGAATTCCGCAACCTGAAGCAAGGCTCTTTGTCTATCTACGACTACAACAAGTTGTTTCGAAGCTCGCCCGCTTTGCTAAGCAGGACGTCCCTGATGAGAAGAGCATGATATACCAGTTCAGGGGTGCTCTCAGGGAAGAAATTCAGCTAGCACTTGTTCTCTTTGAGCCCTTGAGGTATGATGAGTTCTACAACATGGCATTGAAGCAAGAGGCCGCTCAACTGAGGTGTGATGCTTCCAAGAAGCGAGTCAGAGATGCTACTCCTTCTTCCTCTACTCAAGTGGCCAAGCAGCAGAAGTATTGGCTTCCTCCTCCTCCGTTCCGTCAGCCGTATCAGAAGAGCAAAGGTGGCAGTGGATCTTCCCACCCACCCAACCCTGGCTTTCAGAACAAGACTTCGTCTCAAGCTCCAAGATCAAGTGCTCCGTATCACCGTCCGCTTTCAGAGGTCACGTGCAACAAGTGCCAACAGAAGGGTCACTATGCCAACAAATGCTTCAATCAGAGGCGTCTTCCTCCTCCTCCTCCTGTGAGATCGGCAAGTACAGCTGTGGTCAAGCATAACCCCAAGCACGCCAAGGTCAACTTGATGAATGCAGCTCAGGCAGAGGACTCGTCAGATGTCATCATGGGTAACCTTCCTGTTAACGATGTTCCTGCAAAAGTTCTTTTTGATACTGGTGCATCACATTCTTTCTTGTCATGCCCTTTTGCATCGAAGCACAATGTTGATACTGAGATCATGCCCAAAGTCATGCAAGTTGTTTCTCCCGGCAAGCTTTTGACTTCTAGTTTGGTTGCTCCCGATATTTCTATCACGTTGGGCGACTACAAGTTTCTTTCTTCTCCGGTGGTTCTTGGTAATTCGGATATTGATCTTATTCTCGGAATGGATTGGCTTTCTAAGCACAAGGCGCATCTTGATTGTGCAGCCAGGCAGATTCAATTGACTCATTCGTCTGAGGATGTAATTGTCTTTGCCGCTCGTGATGATACCATCCGTCTGTTTTCTCTCAATGAGAAGGGTGAACTGGATGCTAACTCGCAAATTCCAGTCGTTTGCGAATATCAAGACGTCTTTCCAGAAGAGCTTCCAGGAATGCCTCCGCACCGGCCAGTTGAATTCGTCATCGATCTTGAGCCTGGCACAGAACCTGTGTGCAAGCGTCCTTACAAGCTCAGACCTGAAGAGTTGAAGGAGTTGAAGAAGCAACTCGATATTCAAGAGAAAATGGGTCTCATCCGGCCTAGTTCTTCTCCGTGGGGTTGTGGTGTTCTTTTTGTGAAGAAGAAGGATGGAACAGACCGACTTTGTGTTGATTACCGTCCATTGAACAAGAAGACTATCAAGAACAAATACCCACTTCCCAACATCAACGAGCTGTTCGAACAACTTAAAGGCGCCCAAGTATTCTCCAAGCTTGATCTCCGTATGGGTTATCATCAGATTCGAATCCCTGAGCAAGATATTCCCAAGACGGCTTTCAGGACAAGCTATGGTTCATATGAATACACTGTCATGTCTTTTGGCCTCGTCAATGCTCCTCCGACGTTCTCTCGCATGATGAACTTCATCTTCAATGCCTACACCAATGACTTCGTTTTAGTCTATCTCGACGACATTATGGTTTTCTCGAAGAACAAGGAAGATCATGCCAAGAACTTGCGTTTGGTACTCGATAAGCTGAGGGAACACAAGTTCTACGCCAAGTTCTCCAAGTGCGAATTTTGGCTCGATGAGGTTCTTTATCTTGGTCATATCATCTCTGCCAAGGGCATTGCGGTGAATCCCGAGAAGGTGTCTGCAATTGTGAATTGGGAACCTCCTCAGAACGTGAAGCAACTCCGTAGCTTCCTCGGTCTCGCAAGCTATTGTCGAAGATTCGTTGAAAACTTTTCTAAGATCGCGAAGCCTCTCTCAAATCTTCTCCAGAAGCACGTCAAGTACGTTTGGTCTCCGGAGTGTGACATTGCTTTCAACACTTTGAAAGAGAAATTGATCACTGCTCCAGTTCTGACTCCGCCTGATGAATCCAAACCGTACGAGGTCTTTTGTGATGCCTCTCTCCAAGGTCTTGGCGCAGTGTTGATGCAAGAGAAGAAAGTTGTTGCTTATACCTCTCGCCAATTGAAGCCCAATGAGAAGAACTACCCCACTCATGATCTTGAGTTGGCGGCAGTTGTGCATGCTCTTTTGACTTGGAGACATCTCTTATTGGAAAGAAAAGTGGACATTTTCACTGATCACAAGAGTCTCAAGTACATCTTCACTCAGCCTAATCTCAACCTCAGGCAAACTCGATGGGTCGAAATGATTCAAGAGTATAATCCGAGTATCGAGTATACTCCAGGCAAGGCTAATGTGATAGCTGACGCATTGAGCAGGAAGGCTTACTGCAACAGTCTGATTCTCAAGCCTTATCAACTCGAGCTTTGTGAAGCTTTCCGCAAACTTAATCTGCAAGCTGTTCCTCAAGGTTTCCTCGCCAACCTTCAAGTCTCTCCTACCTTGGAAGACCAGATTCGCCAAGCTCAACTTCTGGATGCTATGGTGAAAAAGGTGAAGATTGGGATTGCCAAGAGTCAACCCAAGTACAAGTGTTACCACCTTGATGACAAGGACACTCTCTTCTTCGAGGATCGTATCGTCGTGCCCAAAGGTGACCTTCGTAAAGTGATCATGAACGAGGCTCACAATTCTCTCCTCTCCATCCACCCTGGGAGCACAAAGATGTATCAGGACCTTAAGCAGGCTTATTGGTGGACTCGAATGAAGCGTGAGATTGCTCAATTCGTGAATGAATGTGATGTCTGCAGAAGAGTGAAGGCAGAACACCAAAGGCCAGCTGGTCTCCTCCAACCTCTTGCCATTCCAGAATGGAAGTTTGACCACATTGAGATGGACTTCGTGACGGGGTTTCCAAAGTCCAAACATGGCAATGATGCTATATTCGTTGTCATCGACAAACTCACTAAAGTGGCTCACTTTCTTCCTATCAAAGAGTCGATCACTGCAGCTCAATTGGCGGAACTCTATACCTCTCGGATTGTCTCTCTGCAAGGTATTCCTCAAGTGATATCTTCAGACCGTGGAAGCATCTTTACCTCCAAGTTTTGGGATTCTTTTCAGAAGGCCATGGGCACCAACATCCGCTTCAGCACAGCTTTCCATCCTAAAACTAGCGGTCAAGTCGAGCGTGTCAATCAGATTCTTGAAGATATGCTCAGGGCTTGTGTGATCTCCTTCGGCATGAAGTGGGAGGATATTCTTCCTTATGATGAATCCTCCTACAACAATAGTTTTCAAGCAAGTTCGGGCAAGGCCCCATTTGAAATTCTGTATGGCAGGAAGTGCCGTACCCCTCTCAACTAGTCTGAAACTGGTGAACGTCAGCTTTTGGGTAATGACTTAATCACAGAGGCAGAGGAAATGTGCAAAGTCATTCGAGATAACCTCAAAGCAGCCCAATCCCGCCAGAAGAGCTACTATTATAGTAAGCACCGTGATTTGGCTTTTGAGATCGGAGATCATGTTTACCTCCGCGTCTCTCCTATGAAAGGTACTCGTCGCTTCGGTATCAAAGGGAAGCTTGCCCCTAGATACGTGGGACCTTTCAAGATTGTCAGCAAGAGAGGCGATCTCGCCTATCAACTCGAGCTTCCTTCAAACTTTGCAAATGTGCATGACGTGTTGCATGTCTCTCAGCTCCGAAAGTGCTTCAAGACTCCTGACCGCACCGTCAACTTCGAGGACATTGAGCTCCAAGAAGATCTCTCTTATCGTGAGCACCCAGTTGCTATTCTTGAAGAGACTAAACGCAAGACTCGCAACAAGTCAATCAAATTCCTCAAAGTCAAGTGGTCACACCATTCTGACCGTGAAGCTACCTGGGAACGCGAGGATCACCTCCGTTCTGAGTACCCGGCATTCTTTCAGTCCTAGATCTCGGGACGAGATCCTTTCGTAGTGGTGGAGTGTTGTAACACCCCGGATATGATTTACCCAATATGTACTCCAACTCTTGCCGTTTCCGGCCTTAAGTTATTTTAT
The DNA here is from genome assembly GCF_056163025.1 of Triticum urartu. Classification (NCBI taxonomy): domain Eukaryota; kingdom Viridiplantae; phylum Streptophyta; class Magnoliopsida; order Poales; family Poaceae; genus Triticum; species Triticum urartu. The sequence continues at coordinate 496,426,239 of NC_141878.1, forward strand.
TTTCTTGGGTTCGGGTTTTTGTCTCCGTGTGTTGTTATCGTTGTCATGCATCTCATATCATGTCATCAAGTGCATTGCATTTGCATACGTGTTTGTCTCATGCATTCGAGCATTTTCCCCGCTGTCCGTTTTTCTTTCCGGCGCTTCGTTCTCCTCCGGTGGTCATTTCTACCTTTCTTTCGTGTGTGGGGATTAAACATTTCCGGATTGGACCGAGACTTGCCAAGTGGCCTTGGTTTACTACCGGTAGACCACCTGCCAAGTTTCGTACCATTTGGACTTCGTTTGATACTCCAACGGTTAACCAAGGGACCGAAAAGGCCTCGTGTGTGTTGCAGACCAACACCCCTCCAAATTGGCCCAAAACCCACCAAAACCTTCTCCATCATCTAGAGCGTTTGATCATGATCGCGTGGCCGAAAACCACACCTCATTTGGACTATCCTAGCTCCTCCTATGCCTATATAAAGACCCCCCTCCGAAATCTACTTCTTCTTCCCCGTCCAAACCGTAAAATCAGCTCCCCTCGCCGCCAGACGTGTCCGAATCGGGCCGGACACGTCCGCCCACCGCCACCGACCAGTCGCCACCCGCCATGTGGCGCCCCTCCGCCCCACATCGCCGTCCCGCGCCGCCAGGCCCGCCGGGGCCCGAGGCCGGCCCCCACGGCCCGTCTTCGCGCGCCGCTCGCCCGCGGGAGGCCCCGCACACCGCGCCGCCCTGAGGCGCCGCGTCACCGCACGTCGCCCAGCCGGCCGCCGCCCGTCTCCGCGCCGACCCTGCCTACCTCGCCAGCGCCTCACTCTCTCGCCGGCACCGAGCCGCCCGGGACCTCCGCCACCACCGCCGCCGACGCCGTCCCGCTCCGGCCACTCCGTCCCGGCGTCTTCGCAGCTCCGGCGAACTCTGTCAACTCCGGCGAACAGGGTTCCCGGCGAACCTCGTAAAGCGTGCAGCCGGATCTCAGATCTAGAAATTTCTCGGTTGACTTTCTTTGCCCGAAACCCTAATAATTTTCTCCGGTTCATCATGCTATAACTCCGCATCCGTAGCTCGGTTTTGGGCATATAGCATATCAAAATGTTCGTCTCAAAGAGCACATCATTTCATCTCACTGCATCATTTTCATTTGAGTTCATCTTGATGCCCGAAATGCTGTTAGAAGAAGGCTATTTGAGATAACTGTCAGATCTGCTGCTCCAATTAGATATTTGTCATTTTTGCCATGGTTAATGTGTGCATGCCATGCCCCTGAGCTCTACATGAGTTTTGTTATATGTTTTTCCATCTATCCAGAGGTGCAACCTATGTATTTTTGTGATGTGTGTGGTGACTAGTACAAGCTTGCAAAGTGGTGCAATCGTTAATGCTGATTTCAGGGACTTAGCATTTCCACAAAGTCCTTGATCTGTTTATCTCATATTGCCATATGTTCATGTTGTTTCCTAGTGATCCGTGCCTCTTTTGAGGATGATCAGTAAGGATGTTTTGTTAATATTGTAGTGCTCTATCCATCCATGTCTTTGTTTGCAATTATGGAGCACCCTAGATTGAGTCAATCGAGCTCTACTTTTGTCATTTCATGAATCTGGGCAGATTGTCTACTTGTTAGCGATTTTGCCGATAATGTTGTAGTTGATCCGTGCATGATATGTTATTGTTCTTGCCATGTCTAGCTTGTATTTTGTGTATTCTTGATGGGTGTATGCTTAGATTGTCATGACTCGCTCTGTAGTGAGTGCATTGAGCTCGTAAACATGCCTACTTGATATCTGTTTCAGCATGCTCCAGTTTTCACTAAGTCTGAGAACTGATTATGTTTTTGCCATGTTCACATGCTTGCAGATGTATTTTCTGATCCCTTTTGGCTCAAGGTCACTAAGGGAGTTTTGTTAAGCTCTTTGAGTAGCTCCATGCCATGCTTTACTTTGCCATGTTCAGGTCTTGTAGCATATTGTTTTCATGCTCCAAAGAGTGCTATCTGATCTGAAATTCCAGACAAGTGTTAATTTCACTAAGTCTGAAATCTGTTTGCCAAATGCATTTTTGCCATGCTTGTTTGAACCTGTTAATGGATGATTTGGCCGTAGCTCAGTGCTAGTATTTTGTTAAGCTTCATGAATGGATTACTGCCATGTATTTTTTTGTCATGTTTGAGTGCTGTAGCATGTTCATCTTGTTGCATTTAGATGGCTACTTGCTGTAAATCGCAGAACGTGGTCATATTTGAATTGCTTGCCATTTCCAAACCGTAACTCCGATTCCGGCGTTCTTTATATCGTTTTCAAGCGATTTCATCTCATCTTTCGAGTGGCACACTTGGATTTACATGTTGAGGCCAGATTCATGCATTGCTTGTCAAATCTTGCATATGCATCGCATATTGCATCCCGCATAGCATACCATCTTTGCATCATATTGTTTGATCCTTGCACGTGGTTGATTGTGTCCTTGTTGCTTGTTTGGGTAGAGACGGGAGACGAGTTCGCTAACGAGGAGCCCGTTGAGTTTGCTTTCGAGGATCCAGTCAACTCTGACAACTTTGCAGGCAAGATGATCATACCCTCGAAATCACTACTATCTTTGCTATGCTAGATGCTCGCTCTTTTGCTATGCCTATGCTACGATGCCTACCACTTGCTTTCAAGCCTCCCAAATTGCCATGTCAAACCTCTAACCCACCATGTCCTAGAAAACCATTGATTGGCTATGTTACCGCTTTGCTCAGCCCCTCTTATAGCGTTGCTAGTTGCAGGTGAAGATTGGAGACCGTTCCTTGTTGGAACATTATTTACTTGTTGGGATATCATTATATTATCTTGTTATTTTAATGCATCTATATACTTGGTAAAGGGTGGAAGGCTCGGCCTCTCGCCTAGTGTTTTGTTCCACTCTTGCCGCCCTAGTTTCCGTCATATCGGTGTTATGTTCCCGGATTTTGCGTTCCTTACGCGGTTGTGTTATAATGGGAACCCCTTGATAGTTCGTCTTGATTAACTCTTTTCCAGCAATGCCCAAGTTTGGTTTTACCATTTTCCACCTAGCCTCTTTTTCCCTTGGGTTTCCGGAGCCCGAGGGTCATCTTATTTAAACCCCCCCGGGCCAGTGCTCCTCTGAGTGTTGGTTCGCCCGAGTAGACTACGGGGCTACCTCGGGGCAACTTGAGGGTTGGTTTTACTCGTAGGATGTCTCATCCGAGTGTGCCCTGAGAACGAGATATGTGCAGCTCCTATCGGGATTTGTCGGCACATTCGGGTGGTGTCGCTGGATGTGTTTTAACCTGTCGAAGTGTCCTGAAGAACCGAGATACCGAGTCTGATCGGAACGTCTCGGGAGGAGGTCTATTCCTTCGTTGACCGTGAGAGCTTGTCATGGGCTAAGTTGGGACTCCCCTGCAGGGATTTGAACTTTCGAAAGCCGTGCCCGCGGTTATGGGCAGATGGGAATTTGTTAATGTCTGGTTGTAGATAACTTGAACCTTAATTTAATTAAAATGAATCAACAGTGTGAGTTACCGTGATGGTCTATTCTCGGCGGAGTCTAGGAAGTGAACACGGTGTTGGAGTAATGCTTGCCGCAGGATGCCCCTCTAGTTTCTCGCTCGCGCTTTGCCTCCTCTTCTCGCTCTCTTTTGCGAACTGGATAGCCACCATATATGCTAGTCGCTTGCTGCAGCTCCACTTATTTTCCTTGCCTTACCTTTTAAGCTTAAATAGTCTTGATCGCGAGGGTGCGAGATTGCTAAGTCCCTGTGGCTCACAGATTACTTCCAAACCAGATGCAGGACCTGAGGTTTCCGCTCCAGATGACGCGCTTGAGCTCAAGTGGGAGTTCGACGAGGACTCTCAACGATACTACGTGTCTTTCCCTGATGATCAGTAGTGGTGCCCAGTTGGGGTGATCGGGACCGTGTCGCATGTTGGGTTATCTTTTATTTTGGCGCCGTAGTCGGGCCATGAGTGTTTGAATGTTGTAATGCTATTTATGTACTTTGATTGATGTGGCAAGTGTAAGCCAACTATGTATCTCCCCTTTATTATTTATATTACATGGGATGTTGTGAAGATTGCCTAACTTGCGACATTGCTTTCAATGCGGTTATGTATCTAAGTCATGCCTCGACACGTGGGAGCTATAGCCGCATCGAGGGCGTTACAGTAGTCCTCCCCAAGCTCGAGGCCACACACCCGCTCAGATGGTCCAGGTGCCCCATCACGTTCAGTTCGACAGACCAGGTCAAGTGCACAGCTACTGCAGGCGTGCTCCCGATGCTTTGTTCACCAGTCATCAGCAACGTGCAAGTTACCGAGACCCTCATCCACGGTGACGCAGGGCTCAATGTCCTATCCGTCGACACGTTCGACAACCTCCAAGTGCCATATGACCAGCTTCAGCCTACCAAGCCTTTCTCAGGAGTGACCGGCGGCTCCACTACCCCGATCGGGCAGGTCCGCCTCCCCATTACCTTCGGAGAACGCAACAACTACCGCACCGAACTCATCGACTTCGACATCGCCTACATCCGCCTGCCGTACAATGCCATCCTCGGGTATCCAGCCCTGGCCAAGTTCATGGCGGTGAACCATCACGGATACAATGTCCTCAAGATGCCGGGAAGCGGCGGAATCATCATAGTCCCGTGCGAGGAAAGAGACGCGGTGTGCTCCCTCGAGCGTGCCTTCCAAGCAGCAGCAATCGACGACCCCGACAGCCAGGGCGGGCGCCCTCCTAAGGCCACCCAAAGAAGAAGAAGCAGTTGCGCCATGCAGAGCCTCAGGCAAGCGGCGCCTCGTCAGGATCAGCGCCAGCGCCTTTTGCACCTCCCTCCATCGCATAGGAAAGTGCGCCCAACGCCCCTCTCGGGCAGGGCTCGGGGGCTCTCTTCTAGAGGGCCTCAGACTTTGCCAACGTCACGAGGGAGGCGCTTGGGACCACTTGGAGGCGTTCTTCGTGGCACATTTTCCTTGGGAGAACACTGGGCAAGGAGTGCCCACCGTTCAGGAGTTCATCACTAAGACCACTCAGGAACTGCAAGAGCAAGGGCCATGCGCGGTGGCCACCGCTCACCAGTCGCAGCTCCCCATCCAGGCGAGGATGCCGGGCTGCGCGTCTGCATCAACGTCCCAGGGCTCAACTGGGCCGCCTCTCAGGAGCTTTTCTGGTCTTCGCGCGCGGGACGTTGCGAGGGCCCACCTCACAGCTACGTTCGCATGCCTTTTGGCTTGCCGAGGGTCGTGACCACCTATCAACGCAACCTACGGAGCATCCTGGTGGCTCAGGAGGCCAGACACCATGCTGAGCTGACAGAGATGAAGACGGTCCTCAAGGAACCCCCTGGACCCCCAGAGCCTCCCGAGGATCAGGGCCCCGGTGGCTCATGAGGATCAGCCCCTTCACCGCACACCTTCAGCTGCCCCAACTCTCCTTCGTCAACAGAACCAGGTGACATTTTCCAAGTTCATTCAGCTGGGAGCGCCCCTAGGGCTACATCATTCCCAGGCCGTGTGGGTCCGTCCCTGTGGCATGTATCTTTCCTTTTTTGTGTCTTCAGCTTACCTTGTTGGGGGTGCCCCTCGGGCTGCATCATCCCCAAGCCGCTCGGGCCTGACCCAGTGGCATGCATCTTCCCTGCATTTACCTGAGCTAGGTTGCTTTCCATGCTTAATCTATCTATGACTATCACCTGCTTGATTGTCGTCCACCATGGGAGCCGCGCGTCGGCCGTCTTTCTTCAGGACCCTTCGTGTTGTCTAACCATCTCGCAGGACCAACACAACAAACAAGAACCAAGACCAGGCGCAACCCGCCTTGAGGTCGGGCCTCGTGAGTCCCACGCTGGCTCACGAGTGCCCAGATACACCTCGTCTAGCCCTGCCGTGCAAGCCACGTGTCAGGGCGGGGCTGTACACGCCCCAGGGGCTCTCCGCAGTAGGGAGTCCTCCTCCCACGCCCTAGTGGAAGCACCATGCTCCGCGCTGGCCGTCGACACTACCGAGGAGCGGCTATGCCTGTGCACAAGCGGAAGCACTACGCTCCGTGCTGGTGATAAACAACTGGGGCTAACTCATGGCCGTACCAACATTAGGGAGCCCCAGAGCTCAGTGTCTGACCTCACCGTAACGCCTCCCCTCGGGAGAGCCGCGTGAGGGGGCTGGGCACGTGGGCTGTTCTCGGGTCACGCCCAAGCGTATGCCAATCAACCAGGTCCCTCGGACCTGGTCGTCGCACGCCCCTCCCGAGCCGAGCCGAGCCTCGGTGAGGACAAAGGTATGGAGAATGTTTGCACGTCAAGGGGGACTCCTGAGCATCGCGAATCAGGAGCCTAACTGGTCATGTAGCCCCTCACTCCTTGGTCCATCCTGGTCTCCGGTCGGCCCAACGGCGATTGAGGTATGCGCGGGGCCGGGCTCTGCCGACGCAGAACTCAAAGCAAATAGGAAGAAAATCACAAAATCTCAAAGAAAATATTACAAGACATATTGTTCTCACAATATCAAACGCAAGTTTAACGCCTCCACGAGGCATGGTGCATGTTGCAGGAATAAAGCCGAAAAGCAGTCGCAGGTCACCCCTGAACACCGCCGGCACCTACAAGAGGTGCCCCCTCCTGGGTAGTGTCGCCTTCACCTACATCACCGGTCGAGGGCGCGGGGGCGAAGGCGTCGAACTTCTTCAGCAGGGCCTCCACTTGACCCTTCATGGCCGCGGCGAGAGCTGCACAGTGTTCATCAGCCACAGGCTCCAGCAGCTCATCAAGACGAGCGCTGGAGTCACGAAGGTGCAGTTGGCTGAACACCCGCGTCAGCGCGGCTGAGGAAAGGACGCGAGCCTCTGCCTCTGCCATGGGACCGATGCCCTCCACGACTTCCTCGAGCGCCTTCACCAAGAAGGGAAGCAGCTGAGCAAGGTCATCCTCGTCGGTGGTTAGCGGCCTCTCCAAGCCCTTCTTGTACAGTGACTTCAGCGCCACGCGGGACCTCTCCCCGAGGAGCGAGAAGGCCGCGCGGTCTTCAGCCAGGACCTTCGCCTTGGCGTCAAGATCGGCCTCCTTCGCCCTCGCCTTCCGCTCCAACTCCTCCATCCGGCTGCGCTCCACGGCCTGCGCCTTCACCGGCTCTCCCAGCTCGGCGTCACGACCCTTGACAGCATCCTCCCGAGCCCTCATCTCCTCCTCCTTCGCCTGGCGGCCACGTGCTTCTTCCGCATGCTGGTCACGCAGGCCCTTCATCTCGTCCTCCAGCTCTCGGCAGTGGCCGCGGGCGGCCTCGGCGTCCTTCAGTGCCGCCTCGCGATTGGCTGCAGCTTTGGCGGCGACCTGCTTCTCCTTCTCGGAAGCCGCCGCGGCCTGGCTCAGCGATGCTCGAATCATCGAGTCAGAGTGAAGCCAGCTAGAGGCCAGCTCCAGGCGCCCGGCCACCAGGCGCGGGTTTGCGCCCTGGAGATCTTGCCGCAGCTGGGCCATCTCCGAAGGGCGCGCTCCAAGATGGCAGAGGAAGCAGAAGAACCTGGGGCTAGGGGCACATAATGAGAAGGGGGCGACGTCATCACTAGAGCCTGGGAGATCAAGGGCTCTTGAGCCTTCGGGACCTCATCAGCCGTGCCGGACACCGGCACCTCCCGAGCCAGTTGCGCTTCGGGGGTTGACTCCTCCCGAGGATGCTCCACCGGGCCTCTTGAGGATGACCGGGCTGGAGAAGCATGAGCACCATCCCCACCTTTGCTCATGGAGAGCGGCACGATCGCAGGAGGCGACACGGAGTCAAGCGGCACCACCTCGCTCCCCCTTCTCCTCTTTGCCGCACACGGCAGCCTAGTTACACAACAAGGAAAAATAGTCGGGGCACTTACTGGTCCACAGCAATGTAGTCCACCTTCTGCTTGGTGAGCTTGAAGCCTATGAGCGTTGCGACTCGAGGCGTGGGCGCACCAGCCCCAGAAGCTGAAGCAGGAGCAGCGGTTGAGCCGGAAGCAGCTCCAGCCAGCACTGGAGCAGCAGCAGAATCTCGGGAGATCAGCGCCGACCTACTCCTCGTCAGGATCACGCCCTGTTCCTCCTTCTCCTAGGGAGCGTTGGCCTCATCATCATCAAGAAAGGCGCGGAGGATGTCAGCCTTACTTAGGGGGGAGGTCTCCCCCATCCCTTCGGGGGTCACCTCCAAGTCTTCCTCCTCCTCTTCTTCCTCCCCACGGGACTAACTAGAAGACAGCTCCACTGGCGTCGGTGCTGCAGGGGCCCCGGTGAGCACCGGCGGCACCAGTCCACGGCCGTCAAACGTCGGCTTGGAGGCCACGACTAGCGCCCCGTCTTTTTGGCGGAACAAGGGGGTAAATACATTCGGCGGATACTCCTGATCGTCCCCAACCAGAAGAGCTGCGGTCAGCTCCTCGTCGGACAAGGCCTCCGAGCTCAAGCGAACCTTGCCCTCTTCATCCCCAAGTTCCCACAAGGGGCGCGTGCGGGCTTGAAGTGGGGACACACGCAGCGCCAGGAATTCCCTCAGGAGCATGGCCCCTATAATCTTCGCCGCCTTCACGTTGCCAGGCTTTAGGTCGGACTTCATCTACTCCAGCACCAACATCGCCCGCTTGTCGGTGAGCTTCGCGCAGGACCACGCCTTGTCGGACTGGGGCCTGTCTATCGGCAGCGCCAAGCGCGGGTGGACGCACTTGGCGCCCATCATGACCCATTTGTCTCTGAGGTTGTCGGCCTTATTCCCGGTGTTTGAGATCGAGTTAGCCTTGCCGGCCACGATGAAATTGGCGCACCCAGAGGTATGACCCTCGCTGGCATGGAGGAAGAAGAAGTGGTGCAGCAGAGCCACGGACGGCATCACGCCCAGATACGCCTCACAATAGTAGGCGAAGATGGACAAAAGAAGGGTGGAGTTGGGATGGAGATGCAGTGCTTGCAATCCGAAGTGATCAAGGAACTCGTAGAAGAAGTCAGAGAAGGGGGGAACCAGCCCGGCAGCGATGCTGCTCATGAAGAAGTGGTAGAAGGTGTTTCCCTCGGGCTCAGGCACATCGGAGCCAGCCCGGAGTCTAGTATTCCCCTTCTCATTGCTTTCCCCTGCCGTCAGCAAGCGCGTGGCGGCAAGGTTCTTCTCCGAAACATTGGGTGCATTCAGAGCTGGTTCATACCAAGCCAGCAACGAGGCAGGCTTGACCCTCTGGGGCGCCATTGGTCGCTGATGCAGGAAGGGATGGGAGCAGATCTGAATATTTCGGAAGCGGGGAGCAGGAAAGGGGATCTGAGCAAGGCGAAAGGAAATAGTGAAGGCGAACACTGTCTACGCCAGCCTTTTGACAGTCGGGCAGTTGCCGAGGCAGCGTGGGGAAGTGGAGATGCCCACGTCCAATCAACCACCATTCATCGACCAAGGCCGTAGGCTATTGGGGCCCGTGGTGCTCCGCAATTGACCTTTGGCTTCGCCTCGAAGCCAAGCCCAAGCATGCATTGGGCCAGGGGGCTATTGTCGGCGTTCTGGGAATGGGGGTGAGGGAGTCCTGGACTAATGGGTCCTCGGGCGTCCGGCCTGTTATCCATGGGCTGGACTGACGGGCTGTGAAGACATGAAGGCCGAAGACTGCACCGTGTCCGGATTGGGCTCTACTTGGCGTGGAAGGCAAGCTTGGTGACCGAAGATTCCTTCTTATGTAACCGACTCCATGTAACCCTAGATCCCCTCGGTGTCTATATAAACCGATGGGAATAGTCCGGAAGGGATAACACATATACTCATTACCACACCCACATAGGCTAGACTTCTAAGGTTTAGCCATTACGATCTCGTGGTAGATCAACTCTTGTAATCCTCATATTCATCAAGATCAATCAAGCAGGAAGTAGGGTATTACCTCCATAGAGATGGCTCGAACCTAGGTAAACATCGTGTCCCCCTTCTCCTGTTACCATCGATCCTAGACGCACAGTTCGGGACCCCCTACCTGTGATCCGCCGGTTTTGACACCGACATTGGTGCTTTCATTGAGAGTTCCACGGTGCCGTCGATGAAAGGCTTGATGGCTCGCCTTGTCATTAAAGATAACATTATCGCAGGGGTAGTCTTGGCCTCGGGCCAAACCCTCCGGCTGGGGGCTTTACTATGATCGCCCGTTCGGCCATGGAGCCAATGATGACCTCTCGGGACATCGAAAATCCCCTTCGCATCAACTCCGAGCACTCCAAGAAGATGGATCCGGTTGAATTTTTGTCCTTAAACGAGCTCCTAGATTACATCGCCGCTTTGGGAATCGTCACAGATTACAATCAGATCGGGCCTAAAACCGATCAGGGAGAAACCGAAACTCCATCGGTCACCCACCAGATCGCGGCAGTCCTGAAGCAGGACGGCGAGTCTTCTTCTATATTGAAGACGGGCTTTGTTCGGGTCGCCGTTCATGAAGAGCCGGATACTCACCCGCGAAAGGACGCAACCAGCTCTCCGAACATAGCATCGGACGGCGGTTCCAAACAATCAGAAGATATTCCGGAACCCGGACTGTCTAGTCCGGAAGGTCGTCGGACTTTGGACAACCGGTTAGGTCGGGGTTCAGATTTAATTCCACCCAACCACCCGGACATAGAGGCTCTCATGAGCATAAAACAACAATCTTAGGAGAAGGTCCACCACTTTTGGGCCAGATTCCTCCTTGTCAAGGACAAGGTAAAGGATTGCCATGACGAGGACGCAATATCAGCATTCTACAAAAACTGTGTGGATGAAGGAATCCTCAACGCCATCAATCTCCGCCGCATACTAAAATTTGCTGACTTAGCAACCATCGTACAAAAATACTGTGCGATGGAAAGCGCCTGGGAAACTCGGGCAGCTCGCTGGGAACCACTGGCCCCAAACCAACTTCCCCTACAGGCAAAAAGGGCGTACCCTCGTGGCACGCCCAATCCAATAGTCAAAAAACACAAGGCCACTATACGACACGACACTGTTCTGGAAGGGTGGCTCGATAGCCCATGCAAAATACATACAACAATAGATACCGTGGCAATCCACAGCCTTAGAGCATTTTGGATACTACGACAGGTAGCCAAGAGCGGCGAGGACATCCTTATCAAGGACGCCCCAGAACAACACCCACCAGAAGACGGCGACCCAAGTGTATTGATAGTCTTTGAGACGTTCGCTTCAAATAACAAGCGCAAAAGGGCACTTCGCGAGCTCAACAAAGTCTGCCAAATCGCTGTAATAAACCCATAGAACGACACGGCTATAACATTCAACGCCGGTGACGAACCAAAGTATAGAACAGTACGAGCAGCAGCCGCGTTAGTCCTCAGCCCCATCGCGGATGGGTTTCGACTCACCTAGGTCCTCATGGACGACGGCAGCGGATTAAATCTCATTTATGAGGAGATACTCCATAAAATGGAAATAAACAGGAGTCGCATCAAACAAAGTAACACAACCTTCCGGGGAATTATTCCTAGTCGGGAGGCACGGTGCGCGGGCAAAATCACACTTGACGTGGTATTCGGATCGCCGAAGAACTATCGGTCCGAAGAAATAACCTTCCAAGTGGCCCCTTTCAGCAGCGGATATCACGCCCTGTTGGGGAAGGATGCTTTTACACGTTTCCAAGCTATACCTCACTACGGATATATGAAGCTCAAAATGCCCGGACCGAATGGTATAATCACTCTCGTCAGTGATCCGGACATAGCACTCCGCGCTGAAAACAAAACCGCATCCCTGGCCCTGGAGGCGCTATCTGAAGCCCTCGCGAGCGAAGAATTAACCGCACTACGCTCCACAGTGGACAGGGACGATGTGATCCTCGACAAATGCCCCAAATCCACCTCGTTCAAACCGGCAGTAGAAATAACCAAATTTCAGGTCCACCCAACGGACCCCAAGAAGACAGCATCCATTGGAGCTCAGCTGAACCCAATAGTTGACGCCGCACTATGAGAATTCCTGCGCGAAAACTGGGACATATTTTCCTAGCACCCTTCGGATATGCCATGGATCCCACGCAAGTTGGCCGAACATAGCCTCAACATATTAAAGGGATTTAAACCAGTCAAGCAAACACTCCGACCCTTTTCCGAACCTAACAACAAGCCATGGGGGAGGAGCTGGCCAAGCTTATCGAGGCCGAATTCATCAGAGAAATCAAGCATCCGGACTGGCTGGCAAACCTGGTAATGGTACCAAAGAAAGATAAATCTTGGCGCCTATGTGTCGATTTCAAGGATCTCAACAAGGCTTGCCCTAAGGACCCTTTTCCCCTTCCGCACATTGATTAAATCATTGACGCCACCACAGGACACGACTCACTGTGTTTCCTCGATGCATACTCCGGATACCATCAAATCAAAATGAAGGAATCCGATCAAGCGGAAACATCATTTATCACCCCATACGGGTCATTCTACTTCAATACCATGCCCTTTGGGCTGAAGAACGCCGACGCCACATATCAACGCATGATCCAAACATGCCTGGAGAAACAGATTGGCAAAATATTAGAAGCTTATGTTGATGACGTCATCATCAAAACCAGACACGTGTAAACACTAATAGACGACTTACGTCTTACATTCGACAACCTCAGGGCGTATGACATCAAGCTCAACCCGGAAAAGTGTGTCTTCGGCGTCCCCACTGGAAAACTGCTGGGCTTCATCGTCCCCAATAGGGGAATCGAAGCAAACCCAGCCAAAATCTGAGCTTTGTCACAATTGGCTAAGCCAACAGACCTTAAACAAGTGCAAAAACTTGCAGGTTGCGTGGCAGCTCTAAGCCGCTTTATCTCCAAATTAGGAGAAAATGCACTTCCACTCTATCGCCTTCTACGGCGAACCGACCACTTCGAGTGGACGGACGTGCCAACAGCTGGACTGGAAGAAATAAAAACCCTTCTTGTGAGCAATCCAATCCTGGCCACACCAAATGCCGATGAACCGATGCTATTATACATATCGGCAACAAATCAGGTGGTGAGCACCATACTCGTCGTTGAACGAGAACATGACAGGCACCAATTCCCGCTTCAGAAGCCAGTATACTACGTATCTATTGTCCTTACACCATGCAAATCCCGGTACCCTCATTATCAAAAAATAGCATACACGGTCTTCATAGCATCCCGAAAGCTCTGTCACTACTTCCAGGAGTGTTCGATCATGGTGGCCTCCGAAGTACCACTCAACGACATTATAAACAACCGCGATGCTACGGGTTGAATTGCCAAATGGGCCATTGAGCTCCGGCCATTTGACATTATATATAAACCATGTAGAGCTATCAAATCCCAAGTACTGGCCGACTTCATCGCCGAATGGACAGAGGCCGAACTCCCTAAAGAGTACGACACATACTCCAATTGGGTCAGGCACTTTGACGACTCCAAAATGCTGGAAGGGTTAGGAGCGGGCGTCACTCTAACATCCCTATCGGAGACATCGTCCAGTACGTTCTCCAAATATTATACACAAACTCCAATAATGCAGCCGAATACGAGGCCTTATTGCATGGTCTCCGGATGGCTATCTCCATGGGCATACAACGCCTAGAAGTGCGCGGGGACTCAAACCTTGGAATATCTCAAATAAATGGAGATTTCCACGCTAAAGATCCAAAGATGGCAACATATCGTAACGCGGTCATAAAAATGGCGGCCAGTTCGAGGGGCTTGAGTTCCATCATGTGGCTCGAGAAAGTAATCAAGCAGCGGATGTTCTTGCTCGTATTGGTGCTAAGCGCGAGCCCGTCCCACCTAATATCTTCCTGGAAAGGCTCTTTTCAAGCCATCGGTGGTGTGGTAGGGGGAAAATGGCAATACTAGTCCGGACCAAAACATAACCCCAGATCCCGGAAACAACGACATAACACCGTCGGTGCATCTCATCATGGCAGTCATTTCCCCATGGCCGAACCCTTCCTGGCGTACCTTAATAGGAAGGAGCTTCCTGAGGACCAGAATGAGGCCCGGTGCATTGTCCGGCGCTCAAAGGCCTACAAGGTTCATGATGGAGAGCTCTACAAGAAAAGCGCCACCGGAGTCCTTCAATGATGTATATCCGAGGAAGAGGGGCAGCAGCTCTTGGCTGAAATTCATGCCGGACTCGGCGGCCACCATGTCGCAGCTCGCGCCCTTGTTAGCAAGGCCTTCCATACAGGGTTTTATTGGCCGATGGCCCGAGTGGATGCACAGGACCTTGTCGAACGTTGTGTCAGATACCAACTCTTTGCCAATCAAAGCCATATGCCCCCATTGCCCTACAAACAATCCCCATCACTTGCCCTTTCGCGGTCTAGGGACTCGACATGGTTCGACCACTGAAAGGAAGAGGCCACAAGAAAAATATCGGCTGATTATGGTGGACAAATTCACTAAGTGGATAGAGGCTAAACCGGTCAAAACGGCTGAGTCCGGCCCGGTAATAGACTTCATATCCGATGTTGTGCACCGTTTTGGTGTCCCACACAGCATCATCACTGACAACAGCTCCAATTTCACAGTCGATGGGGTAAAAACCTGGTGTACTAATCTGGGCATTAAACTAGATTACGCCTCCGTCTACCACCCACAAACCAACGGTCAAGCCGAACGCGCCAACGGTCTTATTATGAGCGACATCAAGCCCAGACTAGTGCGGTCTTTGAAAGAATCAAAAAAGCACTAGGTTGAGGATCTCAACTCCGTATTCTGGGGGCTGCGGACCATGCCCAACCATACTACCGGGTACACACCTTTCTTCATGGTGTATGGTGCAGAGGCTGTATTGCCTTGCGATATTATTCACGACTCACCTAGAGTGCGTATGTACGAAGAGAGAGAGAAGCCGAGCTCGATCGGCAAGACAACCTAGATGCCCTGGAGGAGGAACGCGATGTCGCAAAAGCCCGTTCAGCAGTTTACCAACAGCAGGCTCGAGGATATCATAGCAGAGAAGTACGGGCCAAGACTTACAACGTTAGCGAACTCGTTCTATGCCTCCCGGAGAAGAAAAAGGAAAAACTCAAGCCCAAAAGGGAGGGTCCCTTCATAATTGATGAAGTTCTCATCGGAGGAGCGTACGGTCTTCGCGATGCATCAAACAATCGCCTCGAGCCGAACCCCTGGAACGCAGCCAGACTCCGAAGATTCTACGCCTAGTGCTAAAACCCTTGTTCGTCTCCTCCTCCCCTATAGTTTCCATTATTTTTTTCTCTCTTTTCCAATTATTTTCTTCTTTCTCGCTTTAAAGCTTTGGTGCGGCTAGACCGCACACCATCGGCACATACATCTTTAAACATGTACGCCACTAGTATCTGGGGACTTCTCAGACAGAAGTTCTTGTCGTTCCTTGAGCATCAAGCTCCTCACATATGAGTTTTTCCATATGTACCTTTTCTTTGCCATTATATGCATCGATATGACTTAAGTTTTGGCCAATCTGGGTTGCCTAGCTCCTGTGCTTATGCCCTACGTCCCCGTTAGTTAGGCTAGGGCATAAAGGGAGCACCTCTGCGATTTTTACTACCGGGTCAACCGGATGTGTACCTCAGACTGGGTGAAGCCGAAAGCTAGCATTCTTAAGGGAATATTCGGTCGGTGAATTAAAGATGTTTTTTTTAAAACTCACTCCATTGTACACCCCCAGAAGTTATACAAACTGTGGTGCTCACACCACAATTCAGACATGCGCATTAAATGCATGCACACCCAGGGAAAGGAACCCTTAACGGAACTATTCTCTCTGGAAGGTGTTTCTTACGATATCAATGTAATATAACATAGCTAGCCGGATACAACTTGTCTTTTCAAGCAACTATGACCCCTACTCCTAGTTTTCCAGGCATACCCCAGCCTATTCAGCTGCGACGGTATTCGGAAACACTCCGCACCTTCGGGACCGGAGGTTGAAGCGAAAAGGTCTGCAATGACAAATGATATACAATTCAGCTAGATGAGGAAAGTACACAGTCACTTGGACTCGAAAAAATCCTCCTCTACACCTTCCAACAGGCAGTCTAACTTACAATCCTGTTGGGGATATTTGGCGGACACCTCTACTTGTTCATATACTAAACTAACGGGAATTTCTTCCCCATTCGACCCTAGCGGTCCGACACGAGCCATGTGATTAGGATCCAGCTTGGTGTATCACGTCTTCACCATGGCCCAGGCCTCTCGCGCACCCTCTCGGCATGCTGATATCTTCCACAGCCGAATACGCTGCTGCGCTCCCTTGAACAGCTCTACCAGCTTCTCCATGCTTCCTAGAGGGGGTCGAATGGCCACAAAGCCTTGGCTACACTCCGCATCGCCTGCCGAGCTTGCTCGTGCAACTGCGACAGCCCTTGCAGAAGATCACTCGATGATCCGACACCTCCTCTTCGGGGCGGTTCGTCAAAACACCTGCAATCACAGCTATATCAGCTACAGTTACCTCCAAACTGTTATAAAACAAAAGTGGCCACATACTGAATATGCCACCTCACAGCTTGTTCTCCTTCACAGAGTCAGCTAGCTGAGCTCACACATCTTTCAGTTCTTCGTCCAGTTTGGAGTTTGAGTCCTGGAGTTTCTTTTTCTCTTGAACGACTTCTGTCAATACAAGCTTGCCTGCTACTAGTAGCTTTTTGGCTCCACGTTCTTCGCTTCGAGCGGCGTCCTGCTGCTCTCGTACTGGGTCTAATGGCCGAACACAAAGATTTGCACCCATATTCGCACTATCGGTGTATCATTATGACTTTTCGATAGAAGGAAACTTTACCGGGAGACGCCTTGTATTTCGCCAGTTCGGCATTGGTAGCAAGCAGCCGGTGCTGACACTTTTCCAGCTCCTAAGCTAGTTGGGTGTTCTTCTCCGTAAGCACCTGGTCATACATTGATCCTTAAATCAGTTGTTTCAACTCCTTTAAGTCTCGGGGGCTACTGGAATATGGTTATCATAGTCAGACAAAATAAATTTACCTGCACATCTTTCTGTTAATCCCATATCGAGCAGCTTGAATGTACGCATCGACCAAGTTCAAGGTGTTAAACGACTCTTCTGAAAAGCCAGGGTCTTGTAAAATGGCCCGGCGGCGCCGATGATTCATCGCACTCTCCACTTCCGAGTTGGTGATGGATACATCATCCGAGTACTCGGTCGGAGGACAGTCCGACTGTGCCTCCGCATCAACCCCCGTCTTCATGGCAGGATTTGAATCCTGGCTGCAGGAAGTACGGCCGCTTGAACCTCCGGATATGGTCCGGCGCATCTTTCTCCTGACACATGGATAACAGGAAGGTCACGGTTGGACGTGACTGCTCAGGTGCAGGTTGGCGAATTCATACCTCTTCGATGATGGCATGGCCGTATCTTCATTTGCTTTCCTCTTGGAAGGCTCACCCGGAGTGGGGGACACTCTCTTCGGAGGTACCCATGGAGTAGTACGGCGTGCCGAACCCTTCCCCTTTTGAGCACAAGACAGTGCGGTGGGTAAGAAGGAAGGAGATATCTCTTTTGAATAAGGGGTGTTCGGATCATTTACGTGTGAAGCTGGAAGAAGACCGGGGTAATCGGCGATGATGGCCACTTCTGTGCCATCGTAGCTTGTCTGGTAAATCACCCCCTCTGCAAGCACCACAAATATGTCTGGATCCTCTTCGAACCCGAGATCGAGCTCCTGGTTGTGGTCCTCCGGTTGTAGGGCGGGATTATAAAATCTCTCGGTGACCTTTTGCCACTGTAGTCATAAGAAAACAAGCCATAAGTTTATCAAAGGCAATTCAAAGATGGAAGGAATAAAAACAGAGGGGTCGGGCCTTACCCAGCTGAGAGGGTTATACATATAATACCCATCCCAAAATGTAATGCGGAGAAATTCCTTTTCCTCCCCTTTGAATAGTTCAGCTATTATCTTAGCCAAAGCGGCAGGGGTATCCAGACCTTTCCGACCGTAGAGAGAGGCGTCGTCCTCCCCATTGTAGTGCCACATTGGAAGCCCTCTGTATTGGAGCGGCTGAACCCCTCATGCTATGGAAATCGCCATAACCTCGATTATTGTGAGTCCGGACTGAGTGAGCTCTTTTATCCTGCTCATCAGCTGACAAACCTCTGTGCCATCTTCCTCTTCAAGATTCTGGGGACGCCAACTGTGGCATTTCTACAGTGGGACGCATGCAAATTCAGGAAGACCCTTTCGAATTGGGTCGGGAAGCGCAACGCCCTCTATATAAAACCATTCGGAGGCCCATTCATCAGGTGCATTCCTTGGTGTGCCGGATGGATATCCGGTATCGGTGACGCGCCATACTTCGGCTCCGCCCACTTCAAATATTGACCCTTCGTGATTGCACGAGACGAGACAGAACAGCTTCCTCTACAATTCAAAATGAGCCTCGACGCCCAGGAAAAGTTCGCATAAAGTGACATAACCAGAAATGAGCCTCAACGCCCGGAGTGAAGTTGTGCAGCTGGAGGCCGTAGTATTCCAGAAGCCCTCGGAGGAACGGATGGATTGGAAATCCAACGCCTCCTAGAAGGTAGGGGGCAAAACACAATCGCTCTCCCCCAGACGGATTGGGGAAGTCCTCTGCCTGAGTCCCCTCATTGAAGAAAGCTAGCCCCGATCGAACATGGACTAGATCTTCATGGGGAAGGAATCCCTGCATTTGCAACTTTGTCAATCGGCTATGAGACACGGAACACCTCTCGCACTCGCCTTTCTCTGAGCCAGGACGAGCGGAGGAGCTGGGAGGACTAGCCATGCCGGAATGGTTTCTCCTAAGCAGTCTCTGGGGATTTCTTCTGCGTAGCGCTGAATGGATCTGGGATCCAATCCTTTAAGTAGGCGCTCTTCCTCGCATGGATGGGGTGTTATTCGCAAAAATACCCTGACTTTCCACATTCACTCGACACATGGAGGAAAAAGACTATTCAACATGCAGAAGCCAAGGAGGCGACATTGGATCAATGGCCGAATACATTACTTGGAGATCATTGAAGGGGGAACCCGCCTTGCAATGCCGAAGACAATATATGTGCCGAGCACCTCGCTATTGAAGACTGGTTCGGGGGCTACTGAGGGAGTCCTGGACTAAGGGGTCCTCGGGCGTCCGGCCTGTTATCCATGGGCTAGACTGATGGGCTGTGAAGACATGAAGGCCGAAGACTGCACCGTGTCCGGATTGGGCTCTACTTGGCATGGAAGGCAAGCTTGGCGACCGAAGATTCCTTCTTATGTAACTGACTCCATGTAAACCCTAGATCCCCTCGGTGTCTATATAAACCGAAAGGAATAGTCCGGAAAGGACAACACATATACTCGTTACCATACCCACATAGGCTAGACTTCTAGAGTTTAGCCATTACGATCTCGTGATACATCAACTCTTGTAATACTCATATTCATCAAGATCAATCAAGCAGGAAGTAGGGTATTACCTCCATAGAGAGGGCCCGAACCTGGGTAAACATCGTGTCCCCCGTCTCTTGTTACCATCGATCCTAGATGCACAGTTCATGACCCCCTACCCGAGATTCGCCGGTTTGCCACCGACAGGGGTCCCCAAACTTGCCTGCCTGCAGCCCACGACGTGGCTTTGCTAGCAGGCCTGTACGGCCCATCTTCATCAACAAGGCATTCAAGACCCTCACGAGGGGCCAAGCCTCGCGAGGCGGACGGCGCAAGACCTCCTCAGGAGCGGCCTCGCCAGGCTGGCTCATGAGGGGAGGAGAGTTCAAGGCCAGGAAAACCTCATCAGGTTCTCATGACGTGAGCCATGACGATCGAGACCAGTCGGGTGCCAGGCAGGTGCCAGCGGGTGCAGCGTCCTTGTTTCCTCTTTGGTGCTAAGGGAGCAGGCGCAGATGCGGAGTACCGAGGCGTCAAGCAAAGGTTTCCATATCAGTGCAACGAGACCAAGACTAGTAGGACGGCAAGATGGAGGTCACCATGGAGCCCAAGGCGACGTCACCACGAGAGCCTTTTGCAGGCGAAGACCACTTTTTTTAGGATAAGTTGTACTAGCTGTCCCCTTCCGAATTGGCCGTTGTTGGCTCCCTTCCCACTCAATATTTGGGGAGAGGACCAGGGCCTCTATAAATAGGACTAGCCACCACCCTAGCTAGAGAGAGGATCGAATCCTCACGTGCACAAGTTCGCCAAGCACAAGAACACCTCAACCTCAGGAGGCTGTTCTTCCCTTTGTACTGTTCATCCTCAGCCCGAGAGGCAATCCACCACACCACACTGGAGTAGGGTATTACACCACAATAGTGGCCCAAACCAGTATAAATCTTGTGTCCTTTGTGTTGCGAGTTCGTCGAGTTAGTTCATAAGATCTTAGCTAAGTTAGGATGTGGATTGGTAGGGGGGAGATCTTCTTGCGCACCCCAGTGTTCGAACCTTAAGGGTTTTGCCGGAACCCCTGATCCGACAGTCGCACCTCAAAGTGTCTTCGTAGGCGCCAATTTTGAAGGTGACTTGTACTCGAACTTGGATAGTGCCGGAGTCGCTAAGCCATTGAACTTTGTAGGGATGTGGATGCTTCGTCTTGGGCAATTGGAGCTTGGTGCAAAGTTCTTCACTTGCGAGGTTATGACAACTCCCTCCATCGATGATGACCTTGACGGATTTTCCATTGATGTTCGCCTTGGTGTGGAATATGTGGCATCTTTGGTCTTCTTCTTGCTGACGTTGAAAAGTCAAGACCTTGGAGACAATGAGAGTGGGACTTGAATCTTCATCACAAAAGACTTGTTCTGTGTCTTCTTCATTCACTTGCCGTTGTATGGCCACTTGCTCAAGGGCTTCCATTTCTCCTTCACTCATTAAGTCATAAGTGTCGTCGTCGTTGAGGATCATGGTCCGCTTGTTCGTGCACTCACAGGACTTGTGGCCTTGGCCTCCGCATGTGAAGCATTAGAAGGAACTCGTCTTGACGGTCTCATCGGTTGGGGTAGATGATGATGAAGCTCTCGGCTTGAAGTTGCTCGTTGTAGGAGGATGACTTGGAGTTGATGAAGCTTTATTGGAACTCGACTTGTCGACATTGCTTGTAGAAGGCTTGGTAGACGGTGTTGGAGTCGTTGAAGCTTGGGTGTTGGAGAAGCCGTATGACTTGGATGAGAACTTGGCATACTTGTAATCGTCTTGCACTTGACGTTCCGCTTTGGTAGCTTGATGCACTAGCTCTATGAGGTTCGAGTATGGTTGGAAGTCGGCGATCTTCTTGATAGGATGGTTGAGTCCATTCAAGAAACGTGCCATTGTTTGCTCATCATCTTCCGTCACATTGGCTCTTATCATGGCAATCTCCATCTCCTTGTAGCACTCTTCAACGCTCTTGGTTCCTTGCTTGAGTAGTTGAAGTTTCTTGAAGAGGTCGCGGTTGTAGTAGGTAGGTATGAAGCATGCTCTCATGACATCCTTCATTTGTGCCCAAGTAGTGATGGGTGGTTCTCCTCTTTCCTCGCGGCTTGTTCCCACCAAATGAGGACATAGTCTTGGGACTCAAGGGATGCCATCACGATCTTATTCTCTTCGTCATAGTTGTGCAAGCGGAAGATTTTGTCGACCTTCAATGCCCATGAAAGATACTCTTCGATATCGTTGCTTCCATTTAACTTGGGCATGGTGAACTTTAGCTTTCCGTAGCGTTGCTCTTCATTGTGTTGGGGTCGGGGATGATGACGCCCATGTTGTTGATGATTTTCAAGCTCATGTTGCTCTTGGTGAGGAGGGTTGTCAACCTCATGTTGCTCTTGTCATGGAGGATTTCCATTGTATTCATGGTGAACCTCATGTTCTTGGCGAGCTTGTGGAGGTACTTGTTGAGCTTGACGTTACAAGCGAGCTTGATATCTTCATTCGTGAGCTTCTTCGCGAAGTGCTTCCTCATGTTCACGAGCTTGTCGACCTCGGTTGGCTACGGCTTGACTTGAATCTCGGAGGGAATGTTGTGCCTCAAGTGCTTGAGCTTCATGGAGTTGTTGTTCTTGGCGTTGTGCCTTGGCATCTTGTGCATCTTCATGTAGATGCGCTTGCTCTTCCTCTTCATGTTGGCGTTGTCGTTGCCGTTCTCGTGCTAGCGCAAAAGCCGCTTGGGTTTGACGTTGCTGGTGCTCTGAAGAGTCAGTGTCGCGTAGAGGATTGAGGCTTGCTTGATGATCGTTGCGCGTGGCACGTCGAAGAGTTTTTGATGTCGGTGTACTTGAGCTGGAGAGTGAAGTCGGAGTGTCGACTTGAGCGGCTCCGTCTTGATGAGGACGAAGTAAAAGAAGAGCGGTTGAGGAACAAAGAACGAATCTCGTCCATTCTTGCGTCGTTCTCTTTCTTGTGATCGTCGAGCTTGTGGTCGAAGTAGTCCCTTGTACGTTGCTCGGAGAGTCGCAAGTCGGCGGTGAGGTTGTCAATGCGTTCACTCATTGTTTGTTGCTCTTGATGCAAAGCACGTTGTGCATCAAAGATGTGGCTCTTGGTGACGTAGGAGTTCATGTTGTCGCCGTGCTCGATGAAGAGTGGGTTGGTAGAATTACTTGGCCTATCCATTATTCCAATAGAAAAATGTGAGTGGTAGAAAGAGAAGAACGTATACCAAATGTACCTTGACCGAAGTTGAAGGTGGATCAATGACCACTCCAATGTGGAACAAGGAAATAATACAATTGGTACCAATTCTTGTCGGTTTCTCACACCTACACAAGTAAAAGATTATGGTGGAGCTTGGTTAGGATGGTGGCACAAAATTTGATGCAATTGTAAGTGAGCTTCAATAATGTTGGAAAAGATTCGCAAGTTTGCAATGCAACAAGTAGACCAAGCAATATACGGTACACGGAAACACACACGCAAAAAGATAAGTGGGGTCGTGCAACCAAGGATGAGCCAAAATGTGGAATCCACAAAAATGCTCTTGTTGCATAACACTAGAGAGACGCTAGTGCGATTGAACAATAGACGAATACGAAGACTTGTGCACAACCTACTTAGCAAAATTGCAACGACTTCTATCCCAAGTATTCTCTATGCAAGGTGTTTCTATGATATGATCCAAGATGATCTAGTATGACAATCTTAATGTTGTATGATGCTATGGTTCTTGCTTAAAAGATCTCTGTTCATCTTTCCCTTTTTATTAAAAGATTGTTTAGCTCTTTGTTGTTTGAGCTCTTTTCTCATGCAATGCTTCACGAACCAAGGTAGCAATTGTGTATGCGATGACAACCTTGTGACACAAGAGATGATACCAAGATATGCACCAATGATGTATGTATGCTATGGGAAGTATGATCACTAATGTGCACAAGTCTCGTTGCCGGCAATACTCAAAAGCTAGTCTAGATGGGTAAGCGACAAAAAGGAGTAAGGCTATGATGGCTATCAATGTAATGGCAAGAATGATATGTCCAATACCAAGGTGAGGTTACCGCGTCTTGCGTACGGTATGGTGTCAAAATGGTGGCACAAATACCAAGATGTAGTCGAGGTGGTCATTGTTGATGACGCGTCCGTGGCGAAGATGAGCGGCGGTGATGTTGATGTCGAACCGTACCTAAATAGCCAAAACACAATAGGACACGGAACCGCAACTCAAATTTTCAAAGCAAAATTGGACCAAAATTGTCGGAGTTGGGAGTGGTAAGCGACGGTGGTGTATGTGGTATAAGGCGGTGCTATGCGGAAGTGGTGGTGGTATGCGGAAGTGTATGTGGGCGCCGGAACAAAATTTGGCGAAATATGGACGGAAAACGGGGCGATGGATGGAGATATTGCTGCCAGGGGCCGGATGTCCGGGCTTGATGGCCGGATGTCTGGGCTGTCAGACCGGATGTCCGGGCTCTGGATCCGGACGAACTCTGCGTGGAAGGTGGAAAATCCGGGCAAAATTGGGAGGAATTTGTGGATGGAAATTGGGGAAAAGTGGATGGAAGGCCAGATCTACCTGCAACACACGAAATCCGTGGATCAAATCCAACAAAACTTCATCACATCAACAAATCACAGAAAAATTGGGGCTATTTTTGTGGGGAAAATTTTGAAATAGGGACAAAATCAACAAAAACAAGGCTAGAAACACAACGGGGAGGCTCCGAAATGGTGATCAACGTGGCTCTAATACCAAGATGATGTAGGTTGGAACCCTAGATGGCTGATCTTTCATGAAAGGAGTGGATCCCGTGAAGAACACGAAAAACACGAGGGGAAAATCACAAGGGGAACAGAAGAGAACACTCAAAACGACAAGTATGATCACACATGCGCTAGATCCAAGTACACATAGAGAGATACACGATCCAAAGTCAACAAAGGACGATACAAGAGGTAACCAGTTCATCTCCGTGAAGAGGTCTTGATGGTCTTCTCTATGAGGAGGTCTTGAATCCAACATGGATCTTCTCCGTAGAGGGGCCGCGGTCTCTCTCATGGAGTAGATCCGATGTGGATGAGCGAGGCTCTATCTCTAACATGAGCTATCACAACGCTAACCCTAAAATGTAGGTAGGAGAAGAGTATATATAGTTTAGGTGGGTTAAGGGGTACACGGGCCTCGGGCCCTTACACTTTGTGCAGATAGGGAAGGCCGGACGTCCGGGCATTCGCGGAAGGCCGGATGTCCGGGCTGGAGGGGCCGAATGTCCGAGCTGGTCGGGGTCGTCTTCTATTCTCTGTCATAGCTTGTCCGGATATCCGGGCGGGAGGCCGGATTTCCGGGCCAGGGCCGGATGTCCGGGGCCTGTAGATGCTCGGCGGCTGGAATGCTGCTGTAGTTGAAGTCTTCAATGGCCGGATGTCCGGGCTCGGGGCCGGATGTCCGGGCCCTGGAGCTGTCTTCTTCTCCTTCCAGTGTTCCTCTTCATCCGTGGACTTGGCGGCTTGTCTGTCTTCACGTGCATCTTCGGGAGGGTCCTCTTGGTACCTAATCATGCACAACATCTCAGACTTAGGTAGTAGCCATGTCTCAAGGGGATCATATGCAATGTCACTAAGGAGAGAAGTCATCTCGGTCTCGAGAGCTCTAGCTCTAGTCATAGGTCCTCTTGGCACTTCGTGAGACGATGGTAGGTCCATGGGGATGGCCATAGGATGCTCCGCATTAGGTTCTGTCCGTTGCTTCCTCCATTTCCATTCCCATTCTTGGGGCCACTGTGATTATGCGAACTCCCTCCATTGTGGGTATGGCCTCCATGATTATGAGTGTGTCCTCCCGAGTTCGGCGTAAAATGAGGCTTCTGCTGAGCTCCAGAATTATACTTCCCTTGTTTGTACTTCCTTTTGCGACTCTCTATCTGTTGTTGCTTCCCTTAAATCATAAGAGCCCTATCTACCAACTCCAGGTAGTTAGTGAATGTTGCCACCATCAACTGCATACTCATCTTATCATTCAGCCCTTCCATAAACTTCTCCTGCTTCGCGGCATCTATGGCCACATCATCTGGGGCATAGCAGGCTAACTTGATAAACTCATCCACGTACTACGCCACAGTACGATTTCCTTGGCGTAAGTTGCGAAACTCACACTTATTCATGCTCATTGCTCCAGTTGAGACATGTGCAGTGCGGAATGCTTGCTGAAACTGATCCCAAGTGACACTGGCTATAGGAAAAGTGACTGTGTAATTTTTCCACCATGAGGTTGCGGGTCCATCTAGTTGGTGTGCGGCAAAGCGCACCTTCTCAACATTTGTGCAACCTACGGTGGTCAACTCCCTTCCAATCCTGCGTAGCCTGTCATCAGCAACAATCGGCTCGGTGCTACTGGAAAACACCGGTGGATTCAACCTTAAGAAATGGGCTAAGTTGTCAACTGGAGGTGGTGGCGGTGGGTTGTTGTTATTGTTGCTATTTTTGTTGTTGCCTTGGTTCTGGACTAGCAACTGCATCAAGGCATTCTGCTGCTGGATCAACTGAGTGAGCTCTGGTGGGAAGACAAATCCGGGGTCATGTCTCAGAGGCATCTGATGGGTTTAGAGGGAAGAGATTAGAATAGAGGGAGGTCTAGAGAGGAAAAATCACTACCCATATGCACATGAGACAAACACATTCATTCACACAACTCAATTCAAACAAGGGCATACAATCGATCTGACTATCGTTACAAAATACTCAGACTATTGTATATACATGGGGGAATACTACCGATAATTGGTGGTCGACTAGAAATTTTGATCAGAAGAAGACTCCATGATATCTGCTCTAGCTTCGTCTTCATAGTCATCATCACTATCGGTGTCGGAGTCGGTGTCGTCGATGATGATGTAGTCTCCGGGATGGTCATCACCTCCTGGCGCATGGTCTCCCATGAATACTCCTAGCTTCTTCTTCAGGTCTTCATTCTTCTCTAGTAGAACTGCAATTTCCTCTTCGTATCCATCGCGTGTAGACTTGAGTTCCTATTCTAGCTCCATGTTCCTTGTCATCACCTTCTTCAGATCTGTCATGCTGGCGCACATCTGGTTCTCCTGTCTACGAATGTGTTGGTTCAACTCCTAGATGTACGCTGCAATGGACTTATCCCTCCTGGTGCTGATCATCTCCCATTGCTCATCTCGGCGCCCACATATCTGGTAGATGGTGTCCTTAAGATCCTTCTCGTAGACTTCGCCGATGCATCCCATGGTGATGTGAGCTGCCATGCTGCTTCCTAGACTCCAGGTTGGTGCATCAAAGTAAAACTCTATGGGCTCAGTAACTAGGGTGAATGTCCTCCCTGGAACATGTAATCGAATGGTCCAACGCTCTTCTTCAGGTAGAGTGGTGGTGTAGGTCCTGGTGAAGCTTGGTATTCCAATGTTCAAATATCTGGTGGCTTCCTTCAAATGTAGTCCGAAAGGGGTGTCTTCATCATGTTGCGCAAACTCATTCCTTGGGTCCGCCATTTATAGAGTGGAAAATGGAGAAGAGTCAGAAATGAGTAGAGAAGAGTGACCTAAGGCATATCTTAGTGGTCGCGTCCTATAGTCAGCGTGTGCTCTGATACCATCTTGTAGCGAACTAACCTCAAATGGTCAAATCTCTATGCATAAGTGTCATCCCTGGATTGGTAATGCTGACACACACAGTACTTGAAGGATTTATAACAGAGTGCAATCACAAACTTATTACATCAAATATCTCAAGGAGAGTACTTATTACAATAATATGGCTGAAGGCCATCTAATGAAGATAATAGAGGAAGGCTTCGAAGGCAAAAGTGAATCCATCAACTCCAACGGCATAGCTGAGGGCACGATAACAACCTAGCGCACCTTACTCTTCGTCTAAGAAGTCTGCAACACAATATGTTGCAGCCCGAAACGGGTCAGCACATGGAATATGTTGGCAAAATAACATTATAGAGCAATGAACAAGAATAACTGCTATCACTACGTGCATATATGGCTGGTGGAGGCTCTATAGTTATCATGTTTGCGTAAAGCCAATTTTTCCCTACTGCAAAGGAATAAATTTTATTTAACTACCAAATTGGTTAATAAATTATTGAGAAGGTTCCTCCAACTCAATCCCAATTAAAAAGTAATTAACAGCCCAACATAATTAATTAAGGGTGATGAGTTCAAATCAATAATTCAAGAACCAGATACTCAAGATGTCCATAACCGGGGACACGACTAACCATGATTAGTTTGTACACTCTGCAGAGGTTTGCGCACTTTTCCCCACAAGACTCGATCTCCTCCATTGTATTTCTCGCACTGCATGGTGTTTGAGAAATGGACGACCGAGACACAGTCTTTCCGAAGAGGTCCCCTTAACCGATAGATAGGCCGGTACACCTACAATCCCCTACATCTGCTACCCCATCATGGAAAGGTTTCCCACAACTTACTCAACTATGCCAGATCCCATAATGTCTTGTGGCTGCACACGGAAGTTTCTAGCATGAATAATCTTATGATCCCTCTGAGCCTGGGTGGCGAACCATAGGATGATCACACGGGTACTCCGGGATATCCCAGGACATCACTGGATTGCTCGAGGTGCCCAGACAACCACTGGGTACTCCAGGGTGCCTCAACCAATCCACCCAGATGTGTATTAAAGTAGCCACCTTAAGTTAACCATTATTTAACAACTCTCACATCTGTCATGGATACACTCAACCAAAACATGTCTACGAGCATAGCATAACAGTATAAGCATAATGTAGAAGTAACTCCCAAGGTTTGCATAAAGGACAATAGGTTCTACCTCATCAACTACTTCCCAATACCCACATGTTAAGCAAATCCTACTCATGCAATGTTTGAGGGTTGAAACTAATGCATAAAAACTGGGTAAAAAAGGTATGATCAAAGTGTAACTTGCCTTGCTGACGAGCTGAAAACCCTAGTGACTCGTAGTAGCATGCTTCGCACTCCGGAAACTCTATCGCAAACAAACAATAACACACATAAGCACTCAAAAAATATGTGCAAGGTTTAAACTCAAGAGAAAAGATCCAAATCGAAAGTTCAAGAAAAGAGCTTCGATTTGCAAAAAGAATCAATCGAATCGGAGCTACGAAACTCAAACTGCGGTCAAAAGAAGTTCAAATTCAAATCTGTTTGCAACCAAATTTTAAATTGTCAAAATCATGGTCATATTGCTTAACTGGAAAGAGGGGTTCGAGACGAAGATTTTGGCGCTGGTTTCACTGGATTTGGACGAACGGTTAAAAAGTTGTGAGCGTTTGAAGATGAGGGGCTAATCTGCGATAAAATAATCGCGGATAGGTCCCTGACCAAAAATAAAAGAAAAAGAAAAGACTAACGTACAAACATTCGCTAACAGAGACGAATGGACGTACGCGTTCACGAACAGAGGTGTTCGGGTGAACGTTCGCTTAATAGATTCGACCGAAAAACCGATAAAACCCTAACCCTAAAATAAAAACCGATCAAGAACGTAAACCAGAAAAAAACCGAAACAAACCGGCAGCGTGGGGCGGCTCCGGTGGGGCGGCGGTGTGCGGTGGCTGCGGCGGGGTGGTGAGAGGCGGCGGGGTCGGCGGCTATTTAAGGGGGTGGGGCGGCGGCTTGCTTGGGGAGGGGGCCGGCCCGGGGCGGAGTCCGGCTCGGATTCCCGCTCGGCGTCCGTACCGAGCACGGCGGCGCGCGGGAGGAAGGCGACGACGCTGGTGGGCTTTGGCCCGGCTCGGCTGGGCTTTGGCCCAGTTGGGCGGAATTTTTTTTAAATAAAAATTCCACCGAATAAAAATCCTATAAAAAATCTAAAAATGGCAAAAACAATTTTCACCGTCTAAATAAAATATTTAGAACAAAGTGAACATTTTTCTGGCCTAAAAATGCAATTTTCAAAAATGCATATTTTTCTATTTCAAATAAACTAGCAAATAAAATCCAAATAAATTATATATTTGATTTTTAAAAAATTTCCTCCAATACTCCTCTCCTTTTGAAGAAGTCATATTATCTTCTCTTTTTTATATTAGAAATATTTGGAGAGAAAATATTAGAATCAAAGTGATTCCTTTTTTTCAAATTTGAGAAAAAAGTCAAATATGAAAATAAGTGAAATCCCCAACTCTCTCCTTGTGTCCTTGAGTTGCTTAAGATTTCTAGGATCACAACCAAAACGCAAATACAATATGATATGCATATGATGACCTATGTATAACATCAAAATGGAAAATTGGGACGTTACATATCGGCAAATTGCAGGAGCCATATGGTTGTCGCTTTATTGTATGAAATGCAATCGCCATGTAATTGCTTCACTTTATCACTAAGCGGCAGCGATAGTCGTAGTAGCAATAGTTGGCGAGACGACAACGATACTTCGATGAAGATCAAGGTGTCAAGCCGGTGACGATGGTGATCATGACGGTGCTTTGGAGATGGAGATCAAAGGCACAAGATGTTGATGGCCATATCATATCACTTATTTTGGTTAGTTCAACGGTAGCATTATAAGATGATCTCTCACTAAATTTCAAGGTATAAGTGTTCCCCTGAGTACGCATCGTTGCTACAGTTCGTCATGCCGAGACACCACGTGATGATCGGGTGTGATAAGCTCTACGTTCACATACAACGGGTGCAAGCCAGTTTTGCACACGCGGAATACTCAGGTTAAACTTGACGAGCCTAGAATATGCAGATATGGCCTCGGAACACTGAAGACCGAAAGGTCGAGCGTGAATCATATAGTAGATATGATCAACATAGTGATGTTCACCATTGAAAACTACTCCATCTCACGTGATGATCGGACATGGTTTAGTTGATATGGATCACGTGATCACTTAGATGATTAGAGAGATGTCTATCTAAGTGGGAGTTCTTAAGTAATTTGATTAATTAAACTTTAATTTATCATGAACTTAGTACCTGATAGTATTTTGCATGTCTATGTTGTAGATAGAAGGCCCGTGCTGTTGTTCCATTGAATTTTAATGCGTTCCTAGAGAAAGCTAAGTTGAAAGATGATGGTAGCAACTACGTGGACTAGGTCCGTAACTTGAGGATTATCCTCATTGTTGCACAGAAGAATTACGTCCTGGAAGCACCGCTAGGTGACAAACCCACTGCGGGAGCAACGCCAGATGTTATGAACACCTGGCAGAGCAAAGCTGATGACTACTCGATTGTTCAGTGTGCCATGCTTTACGGCTTAGAACCGGGACTTCAACGACGTTTTGAACGTCATGGAGCATATGAGATGTTCCAGAAGTTGAAGTTAATATTTCAAGCAAATGCCCGGATTGACAGATATGAAGTCTCCAATAAGTTCTACAGCTACAAAATGGAGGAGAATAGTTCTGTCAGTGAAAACATACTCAGAATGTCTGGGTACCACAACCACTTGACTCGGCTGGGAGTTAATCTTCCTGATGACAGTGTCATTGACAGAGTTCTTCAATCACTACCACCAAGCTACAAGAGCTTCGTGATGAACTATAATATGCAAGGGATGGATAAGACTATTCTCGAGCTCTTCACAATGCTGAAGGCTGTGGAGGTAGAAATCAAGATGGAGCATCAAGTGTTGATGGTCAACAAGACCACTAGTTTCAAGAAAAAGGGTAAAGGGAAGAAGGGGAACTTCAAGAAGAACAGCAAGTCAGTTGCTGCTCAAGTGAAGAAACCTAAGTCCGGACCTAAGCCTGAAACTGAGTGCTTCTACTGCAAAGGGACTGGTCACTGGAAGCGGAACTTCCCCAAGTATTTGGAGGAGAAGAAGGATGGCAAAGTGAAAGATATATTTGATATACATGTTATTGATGTGTACCTTACTAATGCTCGCAATAGCGCCTGGGTATTTGATACTGGTTCTGTTCCTAATATTTGCAACTCGAAACAGGGGGTACGGATTAAGCGAAGATTGGCTAAGGACGAGGTGACAATGCGCGTGGGAAATGGTTCCAAAGTCGATCTGATCGCCGTCGGCATGCTACCTCTACATGTACCTTCGGGATTAGTTTTAGACCTAAATAATTGTTATTTGGTGCTAGCGTTGAGCATGAACATTATATCTGGATCTTGTTTGATGCGAGATGGTTATTCATTTAAATCAGAGAATAATGGTTGTTCTATTTATATGAGAAATATCTTTTATGGTCATGCACCCTTGATGAGTGGTCTATTTTTACTAAATCTTGATAGTAGTGATACACATGTTCACAGTATTGAAGCCAAAAGATGCAGAGTTGATAATGTTAGTGCAACTTACTTGTGGCACTGCCGTTTAGGTCATATTGGTGTAAAGTGCATGAAGAAACTCCATTCTGATGGACTTCTGGAATCACTTGATTATGAATCACTTGGTACTTGCGAACCATGCCTCATCGGCAAGATGACTAAAACTCTTCTCTCCGGAACAATGGAGCGAGCAACAGAGTTATTGGAAATCATACATACTAATGTATGTGGTCCAATTAGCATTAAGCTCGTGGCGGATATCATTATTATCTCACCTTCACAGATGATTTGAGCAGATATGGGTATATCTACTTAATGAAACGTAAGTGTGAAACATTTGAAAAGTTTAAAGAATTTCAGAGTGAAGTGGAAAATCATCATAACAAGAAAATAAAGTTTCTATGATCTGATCGTGGAGGAGAATATTTGAGTTACGAGTTTGGTCTTCATTTCAAACAATGCGAAATAGTTGAAAGTGCAACTATCCCTAGGTGGTTTTGGTAATTCATAACAACATATAGCTCATTGAGCTAATGCTATTCCAAGATGATTATTTCAGGAAAGCTCAATGATTGGCATGGCATGGATGCGAAAGTGGAACCCTCAAAATGCTAAGGACAAAGGATTGGCTCAAGCTCAAAAGCTTAAGACTCTTCATTTTATATTTTAGTGATCCAAGATCACATTGAGTCTTTAGGAAAAGCCAATACTATCAAAGAGGGATGAGGTGTTGCTTAATGAGCCTCTTGCTTCATGTGCTTAGTGATATGCTCCAAAACCCTCAACTACTTTCCCATATCCACATATGACCTAAACCCTAAGCCAAACTCGGTCCTACCGATTCTTCCTATCCGGCGCCACCGAGTTTCACTTGTCATTAGCCACTGCCAAACCCTAGCAATTCGGTTCTACCGATAAGGATCTCGGTCTCACCGAGATGGGGTTGCAAACTCTCTGTTTCCCTTTCGTAACTTTTCGGTCTCACCGAAAGAGCGAATCGGTCCCACCGAGATTGCAATTTAAACTCTGTGTTTCCCCTTTGTAACTTTTCGGTCTCACCGAGTTCCACTCGGTCTCATCGAAAGAGCAAATCGGTCCCACCGAGTTTGCCTGACCAACTCTCTGGTTAGCTAATTACCAAATCCGGTCTCACCGAGTTTGTGTAATCGCTCTCATCGAGATTACGTTATGCCCAAACCCTAACCATATCGGTCCTACCGAGTTGCATGTCAGTCCCACCGAGAATATCTAACGGTCACTAGGTTTACATTTTCGGTCCGACCGAGTTTATTGATTCGGTCCCACCGAGATTGGAAAACTGTGTGTAATGGTTGGATTTTGTGTGGAGGCTATATATACCCCTCCACCTCCTTCTCATTCGAGGAGAGAGCCATCAGAACACATACACCATTCCAACTCATATGTTCTGAGAGAGAACCACCTACTCATGTGTTGAGACCAAGATATTCCATTCCTACCATATGAATCTTGATCTCTAGCCTTCCCAAGTTGCTTTCCACTCAAATCTTCTTTCCACCAAATCCAAATCCTATGAGAGAGAGTTGAGTGTTGGGGAGACTATCATTTGAAGCACAAGAGCAAGGAGTTCATTACCTACACACCATTTGTTACTTCTTGGAGAGTGGTGTCTCCTAGATTGGCTAGGTGTCACTTGGCAGCCTCCGACAAGATTGTGGAGTTGAACCAAGGAGTTTGTAAGGGCAAGGAGATCGCCTACTTCGTGAAGATCTACCGCTAGTGAGGCAAGTCCTGTGTGGGCGTTGGCCATGGTGGGACAGACAAGGTTGCTTCTTCGTGGACCCTTTGTGGGTGGTTGCTTCTTCGTGGACCCTTCGTGGGCGGAGCCCTGTGTGGACTCGCACAACCGTTACCCTTGGGTGGAGCCCTGTGTGGGGTCGCGCAACCGTTACCCTTCGTGGGTTGAAGTCTCCATCAACGTGGATGTAGGATAGCACCACCTATCCGAACCACGGGAAAAACATCCGTGTCTCCAATTGCGTTTGAATTCTCCAAACCCTTCCCTTTACATTCTTGCAAGTTGCATGCTTTACTTTCCGCTACCTATATACTATTTACATGCTTGCTTGAATTATGTGATGATTGCTTGACTTGTCCTAAATTAGCTAAAAACTGCCAAGAACTAAAATTGGGAAAAGGTTAAGTTTTTATTTGGTCAAGTAGTCTAATCACCCCCCCTCTAGACATACTTTCGATCCTACAAGTGGTATCAGAGCTTTGGTCTCCATTTGCTTGATCTCCATAGCTTTTGGTGGTCATAGCCTTGGTTTCACAACCTAGGAGAGTATGGCGTCTAGCAAGGGAAATTATCACCGTAGAGGTCCTTACTTTGATGGTACTAATTTTGCTAGTTGGAAGCATAAAATGAAAATGCATATTCTTGGACATAACCCCACCGTTTGGGCTATTGTGTGTGTTGGTTTGCAAGGTGACTTCTTTGATGGGAGAGAACCAAACCGTGAAGCTACCGCAGATGAGTTGAAGATGTTGCAATACAATGCTCAAGCTTGTGATATTCTCTTCAATGGATTGTGCCCCGAAGAATTCAACAAAATCAGCCGTCTTGAGAATGCAAAGGAAATTTGGGACACTTTGATTGATATGCATGAAGGTACCGACTCCGTCAAGGAATCCAAGTTGGATGTGCTTCAAAGCCAACTTGACAAGTTCAAGATGAAGGATGGTGAAGGTGTCGCTGAAATGTACTCTAGGCTTGCTCTCATCACAAATGAGATTGCCGGCTTAGGAAGTGAAGAGATGACCGATAGATTCATCATCAAGAATATTCTGAGAGCCTTGGATGGAAAATATGATACCGTGTGCACATTGATCCAAATGATGCCCAATTACAAAGATCTCAAGCCAACGGAGGTGATTGGAAGAATTGTTGCTCATGAGATGTCACTTAAGGATAAAGAGGAACTTCACAACAAATCAAGTGGTGCCTATAAAGCCTCATGTGAAGCCCCTACATCATCAAGTGAGAAACAAGACTTCAATGAAGAATTGAGCTTAATGGTGAAGAACTTCAACAAGTTATACAAGAGTAGAAGCAAAGATAGAAGCTTCAAGTCAAGGTCCTACAATGAAAAAAGATCTTCTAGTCGAGAGCGAAACTGCTACAATTGTGGAAGACCCGGACACTATTCCAATGATTGTACGGCTCCCTACAAAAGAAGAGAAGATTCTCCAAAAAGAAGAAGCAAAGAATCACCACCAAGAGAGAGGAGGAGTAGAGATGATCGTTATGAACGAAGATACTCACGGAGAAGCAAGGATTCGGAAAGGAAAGAAAAATCATGAAGGAGCTACACAAGACGAAGACATCAAGCTCATGTTGGTCAATGGGTATCCGGCTCCGACTCCGACAGCCACTCCGAGAGAAGTTATCACTCCGACTCCGAAGATACTCAAGATGAAGGTGTTGCCGGTCTAGCACTTGTGTCAACCAACTCCTACGACATATTTGACTCACCAAATGAAGGAATTGGAAGATGCTTCATGGCCAAAGGTCCTAAGGTAACACACCCCGAGTATGTTGATTTCAATGGTGATGAAGATGACTTGTTAGGTGATGATTTGCTTGTTGACAACTCTAGTGATGAATACTATGATGAAACGTCAATTAAACATGCTAATCAAGATAAAAGAATGACAATGATAAGGAGAAGATTGAGGCTCTAACTAAAGAACTAAACACTCTTAAGTTAGCTCATGAAATTATCTTCGAAGATCATCGAGAACTTTTAAGAGCTCATGAGAAATTACGCTTTGAAAAGCTCAATCTTGAG
The DNA here is from genome assembly GCF_056163025.1 of Triticum urartu. Lineage (NCBI taxonomy): Eukaryota > Viridiplantae > Streptophyta > Magnoliopsida > Poales > Poaceae > Triticum > Triticum urartu. The sequence continues at coordinate 496,461,654 of NC_141878.1, forward strand.
CAAGAGCATGAGTTCTTAAAGGCAATCAATGATGATCTCCGCAAGAAAAGTTCTTCTTACATTGCCAAGCGTTTACTCTTATCTACTTACATGCCTCAAGTCAAGTCTAGTAACAAGAAAGATTCTTCCTCTAGCAGTAACAATGATCATGCTAAATCCAATATTGTTGCTTCTAGTAGTTCTCTTGATTCCACTAATGATTCTCTTAGCCAAGTTACACTTGAGAAAGAAAATAGTTTATTGAAGGGAATTATAGAGAAAGGAGTGTACAAAAGCCTTGCCGGGAGTAAGCAATTCGAGGAAATTGTGCGCAAGCAAGGAATGCACCGGAAGAATCAAGGTGTTGGTTTTGAACGGAAGTTCAATGCCAATGGAGTTGAGTGGGAAGAAGATCAATACCCCAAGACAAAGTTTGTTCCTCAACAAGAGAAGTATGATACTTCTTTCAAGGGGACACAAGCTCAAGATGATCTTCCACCACAAGACTACAAGCAAAAAGGCAAGGACAAGCTTCAAGAGGAAATTGATGCATTTGAAGAAGCTCCAAAGACCTTAGTCAAGTGGATTCCCAAGACTACTTCAAGTTCCACTTCATCAAGTACGACTACAAATCCAAGGATTCCCATCAAGATGATGTGGATCCAAAAGAAGAAGAACTAGAGAGTTCTTGAGGGTGACTCTGCCAACATACTTCACTCTTATCATTTTGGCAAGAACAAGTGCAATCAACTTCCACATCTTGCACTAGTTCAAGGAGTCACAAACCCTCTTGTTGGTAAGACAAGGGACAAGGTAACCTAAAAGTTTTCATGGACATCATCTTGTGGGTGCATCACTCTATGTCTATGGATATCCTTGTTTGTTCCTTGTGGGACTAACCCATGTAGGTATTGAAAGTGCAATTCACTCAAATGGATAGCTCCAAGAGATCTACATCAACATTGAGCATCCACATCTTCAATATCTACATGAAGTCATCATCGACAAAACCCAAGGTTAGTTCATCCCTCTTAGGGGGGATATCACATCTAGGGGGAGCTTTACTCTAAGACTTGAGCTAAAGCAACTCTAAAGATGTGAACACAACAATGCTTTATGTAAAAGTGGTAACCCCACTTGAGCTTAAACGATGAGTATGACCTATGATCAAGTGTTCTCACTTGACTCCTAAGTCAATATACTCATATATAGATGACCTAGTCATCGCAAATTGCTTGATAGATGCTAGAATTGATTGTGCATGCCTTGCCACATATTTCATTTGCCATCTTATTGTGTGAGCATGCTGGTTGCATATTTTACTCATTCGAGGACATCCACTTGTTGTTTTTGATTGTTTGGTTTTACTTTCTTTTGCCAAGTGGATGGACAAGAATGCCTAAGTACCTCCTCTAGCTATCTATGCTTTTCTCGTCTCAAATTCTATTCATGCTGCATCACTTAATTTGATCAAGTCAGATTCGAACCACTCTGTGTGAGGAGCGCTCGGAGTCCCCGATTCATCATAGACTTAAACTTCCAAAACCTCTTTATGATTCTCGGTCTGACCGATACTCCACTTTCGGTCCTACCGAGATCATTAAGTTGATCTAGGTTTTCGATCTCGGTGCAACCGATTTGAACATTTCGGTCACACCGAGTTTCAGTAACTGCACGCAGTTATGAATCTCGGTGCGACCGAGTTGTTCCACTCGGTCACACCGACAGGGTCGGGCTATATATAGTCACGGGCAAAATTTTGGAAATTTCTCCAAACCCCTTCGCCCGCGCGATAGCCTGCTCTGCCCTCGTGGTCTCCGGATCGTCTTCTCGCCGCCAGCCGCCTCCAGTAGCTGGTCTCCGTCGCCGTCAATAGGAATTCTGCCCCGCCATTGCCGCCGTAGCAAGTCCCCGCCGAATTAGGGTATGGACTTGATCTTTGTGCTATTCCTCAATCTGATTCCTAGCACATTGTGATCATATTGATTCTTGCCATGATTGAGACACTCCTATCCAGTCAATACGATCATAGATTAGGTTTGATTCGAAAATTCTAGGTTTAGGTTTCCGCCGAAACCATCTCGGACCCACCGAGTTGAAAAACTCGGTCCCACCGATTTGGCTTATGCCATTGCACAAGTGAGACTCGGTCTGACCGAGAATTACTTATCGGTGTGACCGATTTTGGAACTCTATGAAACCCTAGCAGTCTCGGTGCCACCGAACTGTGACTCGGTCCTACCGAGTTCACTAGTTTAGGTTCCAAAAATGCTTCGGTATCACCGAGTTTGAAAATCGGTAGATCCGAGATGATTTCAGTGGGAAACTAAAACTAAGTTTTTGGATCATTCTTTTGCAAAAATCTCTGCATTTTGTGATGCTCATCCTTTCTACCTCATCTATAATCTGTTCACAGGGTCAGCAGTCAGTTTGCAGCATGTCTGATCAAAGTGATAGCCAAACCATGTCAGAGCAGCAGGTGCACATGAGTGAGGGCACTAGTCCGTCCAGTTCTTCTGATGAAGGCAGCAGGAGCACTCCTAGCAACTTGCCAAAGGCTGCCACGAGATAGAGGAAGAAGAGGACTTCAGATTCCGAAGATGAGGACTATGTGGCAGAGGAAGAGGCCACTTCCAAGAGAGTTGAGCCAGCTCAAGGTACAAAGCCAGGGATGAAAATCAAAAGGCCAGCAGGCAGGCAGCCAATGTCAAAGGCCAGAATGTCAACTGAGAAGCCCATAGAGCCAGTTGCAGCTGAGAGCAAGAAAAGAAAGGAAAGGGTGAAGAAGACTGTGGCTAGAGTGCTTGGCAAAGCTTCCATCATGGAAGAGGAAGAAGAAGAAGAGGTAGCTGCACCAGCGCCCAAGGCACCCAAGCTAATGGGAGATGCCATAAAATCAGGGGGAGCTGCCTCCAAGGCCAAGCCAGCTCCAAAGCCAAAGCCAAAGAGGAACACAAGAAGCATTCCTGCAGCTGAGAAGAACAAGGCCCCAGTGCCTGAGACTGTTGCTGAAGAAGAGGAAGAGAATGTCCTAAGGAAGCTAAAGCCCAAGATCCCAGACCACAACGATGCTCATCCTGTGGCTGAGGATATGAAGCTCAGGAGAGATTCAGGGCTGAGGAAATGGAGAGAAGCAGACCCATACGCTTCAAGGAGAAGGACAGCAGTTGACTACAGGTTTCACACCAAGGAGCAGCAGGATTTTTATGAGACTGTGCTGCTAGATAAGAAGCCCATTGTATGTGATGTGAGATGGGTCGACTGGGAATATATCAAGGAAAACGAAGAGCACTATCCTGGAGTGCAAGACAGCTTCATAGCTTGTGGAGTAGCTGACTTTGTTGGGCAGAAGCTCACAAAGTGGAACGAGGAGCTTATCATGCAGTTCTACTCCACGGCACACTTTTATCCAGATGGGAGGATCACATGGATGTCTGAGGGTACGAGGTACCAATCCACTGTTGAGGAATGGGCAAAGTTGATCAATGCCCCAGAGGAGCATGATGATGACATGGATATATATGCCAAGAAGAAGATGGACCACAACTCAATGTCAAATATGTACAAGGAGATCCCAAATGAAGCACTTGATACTTTCAAGTTTGGCTCAGTACATTACCTTCTGTCAGGGCTCCCGACTATCAATTGGATCTTGAGGCACACCTTATTGCCTAAGTCAGGTGATCACAAGATGATCAGAGGCCATGCTATCAACTTGCTACATGTGTTTGATGTGCCCCAGAAGTTCAAGGTGATGAGCCTCATAGTGGAAACAATCAAGAGGACTACAGCAGACCAGAAGAGGAGCTGCGGATATGCCCCTCAGATTCAGGAGCTCATCAACTCCAAGATGGGCACGGGCATATATTTATTGGACAAGGAACATTTGCCCATCCGTCCAGATTTTGAGAACAATGAAGTTGTGATGACTGAGAACGAGCCATCGTCTGCACAAGCTTACGCAAAGAAGGAGAAGGCGAGGAAGGAGAAAGCTGCCAAGATGCCAACTCAAGAGGAGGCATCTGAGTACTTCTTGAAGACCAAACAAGAGCAGCTTGGTTACTTGATTGCATCCACACTGAGGATTGAGCAAAGTCTGGCCACCCTCACTCAAAATCAGTAGAGCCTAGAGAGAATCATGGAACAGAAGTTCTATGACTTGGATGTCAAAGTAACGGAAGTTCAGTCTGCAGTGGAGCAGCTCCAGGAGGACATGCAGGAGAGGAGAGGCAGGACTACTACTCATGCCTTTGCCAGAGTGCCACGAGGCCCGAGGTCATCTGCCGTGCCAGTTGCTGACACAAGAGCCACCACCTCAGCACCAGCCACAGCCTCAGTTCCACCAGCTCCAGCATCTACTTCAGCTCCAACTCCATCGTCTACTTCAGCATCTACCGAAGCCTTCATCCTTGGAGTGATCCGGACTCCACCACCACCTGAAGAACAAGCCTAAGCGTCGATCTAGGAACTTTTTGGTAACTTGTTGCCAAAGGGGGAGAAGATGTATAGATCATAGGCTTCGAGAGAGAGAGTGTTGTTTTTCTCTCTTGCTTTATTTGGTGTTTTTTCGAACTTGCTTGTTTTTGAGTGCTTGAGATACTACGTCATTATTTGTGAGACATTGATGATCATGTGTTTGATCATAAGCTACACTTAATGATTGCTTAATGCTATTATCTTATCTATCTTATGTGATCATTCACTATTCTTGGTGATGAGTGCATGTATTTCATTCTTATCATTTTAAGCGCTCCACCAAGATGTACGTGACATGGAAGAGTAACCCATGACTCTAACTCCTTGTGCATTTGCAGTCCAAAGCAAATTTTAAATATGCACAAATTTAGGGGGAGCTCTTACTTATCACATACTTCTCAAAGCGACGATATATTTCATGCTTATTATCATTTGTCGAAGCTTTGATCTATATGTTGTCATCAATTACCAAAAAGGGGGAGATTGAAAGTGCAACTATCCCTAGGTGGTTTTGGTTATTCATAACAACATATAGCTCATTGAGCTAATGCTATTCCAAGATGATTATTTCAGGAAAGCTCAATGATTGGCATGTCATGGATGCGAAAGTGGAACCCTCAAAATGCTAAGGACAAAGGATTGGCTCAAGCTCAAAAGCTCAAGACTCTTCATTTTATATTTTAGTGATCCAAGATCACATTGAGTCTTTAGGAAAAGCCAATACTATCAAGGAGGGATGAGGTGTTGCTTAATGAGCCTCTTGCTTCATGTGCTTAGTGATATGCTCCAAAACCCTCAACTACTTTCCCATATCCACATATGACCTAAACCCTAAGCCAAACTCGGTCCTACCGATTCTTCCTATCCGGCGCCACCGAGTTTCACTTGTCATTAGCCACTGCCAAACCCTAGCAATTCGGTTCTACCGATAAGGATCTCGGTCTCACCGAGATGGGGTTGCAAACTCTCTGTTTCCCTTTCGTAACTTTTCGGTCTCACCAAAAGAGCGAATCGGTCCCACCGAGATTGCAATGTAAACTCAGTGTTTCCCCTTTGTAACTTTTCGGTCTCACCGAGTTCCACTCGGTCTCACCAAAAGAGCAAATCGGTCCCACCGAGTTTGCCTGACCAACTCTCTGGTTCGCTAATTACCAAATCCGGTCTCACCGAGTTTGTGTAATCGGTCTCACCGAGATTACGTTATGCCCAAACCCTAACCATATCGGTCCTATCGAGTTGCATGTCAGTCCCACCGAAAATCTCTAATGGTCACTAGGTTTACATTTTCGGTCCGACTGAGTTTATTGATTCGGTCCCACCGAGATTGGAAAACTGTGTGTAACGGTTGGATTTTGTGTGGAGGCTATATATACCCCTCCACCTCCTTCTCACTCGAGGAGAGAGCCATCAGAACACATACACCATTCCAACTCATATGTTCTAAGAGAGAACCACCTACTCATGTGTTGAGACCAAGATATTCCATTCCTACCATATGAATCTTGATCTCTAGCCTTCCCAAGTTGCTTGCCACTCAAATCTTCTTTCCACCAAATCCAAATCCTATGAGAGAGAGTTGAGTGTTGGGGTGACTATCATTTGAAGCACAAGAGCAAGGAGTTCATTACCTACACACCATTCGTTACTTCTTGGAGAGTGGTGTCTCCTAGATTGGCTAGGTGTCACTTGGGAGCCTCCGACAAGATTGTGGAGTTGAACCAAGGAGTTTGTAAGGGCAAGGAGATCGCCTACTTCATGAAGATCTACCGCTAGTGAGGCAAGTCCTGTGTGGGCGTTGGCCATGGTGGGATAGACAAGGTTGCTTCTTCGTGGACCCTTTGTGGGTGGTTGCTTCTTCGTGGACCCTTCGTGGGTGGAGCCCTGTGTGGACTCGCGCAACCGTTACCCTTCATGGGTTGAAGTCTCCATCAACGTGGATGTAGGATAGCACCACCTATCCGAACCACGGGAAAAACATCCGTGTCTCCAATTGCGTTTGAATTCTCCAAACCCTTCCCTTTACATTCTTGCAAGTTGCATGCTTTACTTTCCGCTGCCTATATACTCTTTGCATGCTTGCTTGAATTATGTGATGATTGCTTGACTTGTCCTAAATTAGCTAAAAACTGCTAAGAACTAAAATTGGGAAAAGGTTAAGTTTTTATTTGGTCAAGTAGTCTAATCACCCCCCCTCTAGACATACTTTCGATCCTACAATAGTTTCGCAACTCACACCACCCGGAACACCATAGTGTAATGGTGTGTCCGGACATCATAATCGTACTTTACTACATATGGTGCGATCTATGATGTCTCTTACTGATTTACCGCTATCGTTTTGGGGTTATGCTTTAGAGACGGTTGCATTCACGTTAAATAGAGCACCATCTAAATCCGTTGAGACGACACCTTATGAACTGTGGTTTGGGAAGAAACCCAAGTTGTCGTTTCTTAAAGTTTGTGGCTATGATGCTTATGTGAAAAAGCTTCAACCTGATAAGCTCGAACCCAAATTGGAGAAATGTGTCTTCACAGGATACCCAAAGGAGACTATTGGGTACACCTTCTATCACATATCCGAAGGTAAGATATTCGTTGCTAAGAATGGATCCTTTCTAGAGAAGGAGTTTCTCTCGAAAGAAGTGAGTGGGAGGAAAGTAGAACTTGATGAGGCCTTCTCACCCGTAGCGATGCCTAAGTCCATTCGAATCATGTTAGCAATTGCCGCATTTTATGATTATGAAATTTGGCAAATGGATGTGAAAACTGCATTCCTTAATGAATATCTTAAAGAAGAGTTGTATATGATGCAACCAGAAGGTTTGGTCGATCCAAAAGGTGCTAACAAAGTGTGCAAGCTCCAGCGATCCATTTATGGACTGGTCCAAGCCTCTCGGAGTTGGAATAAACGCCTTGATAGTGTGATCAAAGCATTTGGTTTTATACAGACTTTTGGAGAAGCCCGTATTTACAAGGAAGTGAGTGGGAGCTCTGTAGAATTTCTGATATTATATGTAGATGACATATTGTTGATCGGAAATGATACTGAATTTCTGAATAGCACAAAAGGATACTTGAATTAGAATTTTTCAATGAAAGACCTCAGTGAAGCTGCTTATATATTGGGCATCAAGATCTATAGAGATCGATCAAGACGCTTAATTGGACTTTCAGAAAGCACATACCTTGATAAAGTGTTGAAGAAGTTCAAAATGGATCAAGCAAAGAAAGGGTTCTTGCCTGTGTTACAAGGTGTGAAGTTGAGTCAGACTCAATGCCCGACCACTGCAGAAGATAGGGAGAAAATGAAAGTCACACTACAGGAATCAGCTACTTTGCCGTCTGCCACGGCGGACGGCAAAGGCATGAACGGCGGACGGCAAAAGGCTCCGGCAAAGTAGGTTCTATCATGTATGCAATGTTGTGTACTAGACCTGATGTGTGCCTTGCTATTAGTTTAGCAGGGAGGTACCAAAGTAATCCAGGAGTGGATCATTGGACAACAGTCAAGAACATCCTGAAATACCTAAAAAGGACTAAGGATATGTTTCTCGTTTATGGAGGTGACAAAGAGCTCGTCGTAAACGGTTATGTCGATGCAAGCTTTGACACTGATCCGGATGACTCTAAGTCACAAACCGGATACGTATTTTTATTAAATGGTCGAGCTGTCAGTTGGTGCAGTTCCAAGAAGAGCGTCATGGCGGGACCTACGTGTGAAGCGGACTACATAGCTGCTTCGGAAGCAGCAAATGAAGGAGTCTAGATGAAGGAGTTCATATCCGATCTAGGTGTAATACCTAGTGCATCTGGTCCAATGAAAATTTGAATGTTGCAGACTCATTGACTAAGCCTCTCTCACGAGCAAAACATGATCAGCACCAAGACTCCACGGGTGTTAGAATCATTACAATGTAATCTAGATTATTGACTCTAGTGCAAGTGGGAGACTGAAGGAAATATGCCCTAGAGGCAATAATAAAGTTGTTATTTATATTTCCTTATATCATGATAAATGTTTATTATTCATGATAGAATTGTATTAATCAGAAACTTAGTACATGTGTGAATACATAGACAAACATAGTGTCACTAGTATGCCTCTACTTGACTCACTACTAGGAAAAGGGCTATAGATGGAATTGACACTAATGGCGCACCAGACATGTGGTGCGCCATTACTATATACTAATGGCACACCATGTGTTGGTGCGCCATTAGTGTGCAAATACTAATGGCGCACCACATCCACGGTGCGCCATTAGTAATTTTTTTTTAATTTTTTCAAAACTACTAATGGCGCATCGTGGGAGTGGTGCGTCATTACTAGTTGAACTAGTAATGGCGCATCATGCCAGGGTGCGCCATTAGTAACTTGGCCCAAACATTCGCCCGAATGCACCCCCGCCCCCCGTGGACCGCCTTTTCAGTTTCAAAAAAATAAAAGAAAATGATAGAAATGTCAAAAAATAAAAGAAAATAAGATTCCCATGTGATATGTGGTCTAGTTGTTAGCAAAATTTACAAACATGAATTTTCGAATTTTTTGCAAAATCTCTCGAGAATTTGTAAAAATGGGCATAACTTTTGCGTACGAACTCGGATGAAAAAGTTTTTATATGAAAAATCATCTATTCGAAAAGTTACATCCGAATTTAACGGGGGTAACCCCGTTAAACATTTTCAAAATCCTCAAAAACCTAACCGAAAAAAAGATACGGGGCTTTTAAGATCTCGAGAGGCAAAAAAATTCAAAAAAAATTCAAACTTACTAATGGCACACCTGCCCATGGTGCGCCATTAGTATCTTCCCGCCTTCAAAATTCAAAATAACTCAAAAAAAATAAAAAAAGTTACTAATGGCGCACCTGCCCATGGTGCGCCATTAGTATCTTCCCGCCTTCAAAATTCAAAATAAATCAAAAAAATAAAAAAAGTTAGTAATGGCGCACCTGCCCATGGTGCGCCATTACTATGCCGTATATATGGCTGGGCGTGGTCCTCTCCTCCTTACCTCTTCATTCTTCTCCTCCACTCCACCTCTCCTCCACTCCATCTCCTCCTCTCCTCCACTCCATCTTCCCTTCTCTCCTCCACCATACTACCCTCCTCCTCTCCGGCGACCTCCTCCTCCCTCCTCTCCTCCCCTCCCCTCTCCTCACGGTTTCTCCTCCCTCCTCTCTGGTGAGCTCCTCCTCCCTCCTCTCCTCCCATTCCCTCATGGTTTCTCCTTCCTCCTCTCCGATGCTTCGATGAACTCCTCTCCGGCGACCTCCTCCTCCTCTCCGGCGATGTAGGCGAGCGCCTCTCCGGTGACCTCCTCCTCCTCCTCTCTGGCGAACTCCTCTCCGGCAAAAGAACACGGCAAAAGAACGTACAAGATCCAAAAACAGGAACAAAATTTGAAATAATATAGTGCCAAAAAACGAGCAAAAAATGGGCAAAAAATCATGATCCAGAACCAAATTCAAAATTCAAAAATAGCAATGGCGCACGGTGGGGGTTAGACGGTGCGCCACTACTATTTTCCCGCCTTCAAAATTCAAAAATACTAATGGCGCACCGTGGCCTATACTAATGGCGCACCAGTGGCCTATACTAATGGCGCCCCATGGCCTATACTAATGGCGCACCAGTGGCGCGCCATTAGTATACCAGATACTAATGGCGCACCAGTGGTGCGCCATTAGTAAAAAATACTAGTGGCGTGATACTAATGGCGCACCAGTGATGCGCCATTAGTAGGCAAAACTGGTGCGCCATTAGTACCCCTTTTCCTAGTAGTGACTAGCTTGTTGAATCAATGATGGTTATGTTTCCTGACCGTAAACATGAGTTGTCATTTGATTAACGGGATCACATCATTAGAGAATGATGTGATTGACTTGACCCATCCATTAGCTTAGCACGATGATCGTTTAGTTTGTTGCTATTGCTTTCTCCATAACTTATACATGTTCCTATGACTATGAGATCATGCAACTCCCGAATACCGGAGGAACACTTAGTGTGCTATCAAATGTCACAACGTAACTGGGTGACTATAAAGATGCTCTACAGGTGTCTCCGATGGTGTTTGTTGAGTTGGCATAGATCAAGATTAGGATTTGTCACTCCGAGTATCGGAGAGGTATCTTTGGGCCCTCTCGGTAATGCACATCACTATAAGCCTTGCAAGTAATGTGACTAATGAGTTAGTTGTAGGATGATGCATTATGGAATGAGTAAAGGGACTTGCCGGTAATGAGATTGAACTAGGTATTGAGATACCGACGATCGAATCTCAGGCAAGTAACATACCGATGACAAAGGGAACAACGTATGTTGTTGTGCGGTTTGACCGATGAATATCTTCGTAGAATATGTAGGAACCAATATGAGCATCCAGGTTCCGCTATTTGTTATTGAATGGAGATGAGTTTCAGTCATGTCTACATAGTTCTCGAACCCATAGGGTCCGCACGCTTAACGTTCGGTGACGATCGGTATTATGAGTTTATGTGTTTTGATGTACCGAAGGTAGTTTGGAGTCCCGGATATGATCACGGACATGACGAGGAGTCTCAAAATGGTCGAGACGTAAAGATCGATATATTGGAAGCCTATGTTTGGACATCGGAATGGTTCCGGATGAGTTCGGGCATTTTTCGGAGTACCGGGAGGTTACCGGAACCCCCCGGGGAGTATATGGGCCTTATTAGGCCTTAGTGGAATAGAGGAGAGGAAGGGGAAAAGGTGGGAGGTGCGCCCCCTAGCCCAATCCGAATTGGGTGCCCCCTTTCCTTCCCCCTGTCCTCCCCTTCCTTCTCTCCTACTCCTACTACTTGGAAGGGGTGAATCCTACTCCCGGTGGGAGTAGGACTCCCCTAGGGTGCTCCATATAGGGCCGGCCCTCCCCTCTCCTCCACTCCTTTATATACGGGGGTGGGGGGCACCCCATAGACACACAAGATATCATTGTCTTAGCCGTGTGCGGTTCCCCCCTCCACCATAATCCACCTCGGTCATATCGTCGTAGTGCTTAGGCGAAGCCCTGCGCCGCTAGTTTCATCATCACCGTCATCACACCATCGTGCTGACGAAGCTCTCCCTCAACACTCAGCTAGATCGAGAGTTCGTGGGACGTCACCGAGCAGAATGTGTGCAGATCGCGGAGCTGCCGTACTTTTGGTACTAGGATCGGTCGGATCGTGAAGACGTACGACTACATCAACCGCGTTGTCATAATGCTTCCGCTTACGATCTATGAGGGTATGTGGACAACACTCTTCCCTCTCGTAGCTATGCATCACCATGATAGATCTTGCGTGTGCGTAGGATTTTTTTTAAATTACTGTGTTCCCCAACACCGTGTTAGCGTGAGGCCGAGCTAGGGGGAGGGGGTCGGGTCCCCCATCCCGGGGAGGCCTAGCCAGGAACAAGCCGTAGCAGGCGACGACGCAGCGTGCCGCGGCGTCGCATGCGGAGGCGAGTCCATAACATGACTTTCCCCCATTATCTTATCTTTTTAGGGGGGAAACCAGCACTTTATGAGGTACTATTTCAATTGTACTTTTTTGATAATTTTTATTGTACTGTTATGAGGTATTATTTTTAATTTCGCCGTTTGTTTTCTCCCTCTATATTAATTTTTTATTGTATTTAATATTTTCTATTAATTTTAGTAACTGCCCTAAGATAGTGAGCTTTGCCCTTTTTCTTTTTCTTCCATGATTGTGGGATTTAGCCGTCGATTTTCTCCCACTCACCTTTTAACCTCCGCTCTCCCCCGTTCCACTCCCCTCCCCTCCACAAATCGCTTCCTTCTTTGTTCCCCTCCTCTCCTCTTTTCGCATAGAAGCTACTTCTCCTGTTTCTCCACGGGAGCATCGGCCGGCGGGTTGAACTCTAGGGTGGAGGTCTTGGTGCTTTGTTCGTTCCTTTTGCTCTGCCATCGACTCCCCTTGCGTCCCCTTATGTACATATTTTTTCCTGTATTTCTAAGTTATTGCTCTCGCGCTGTCTCAGGCTGGATTCACTAGGGTTCCTTTGCTCTTGAGCGAGCAGTTCGCGTGAGTGATACTGGATTCAGTGGTTGAGTTTGTGTTTGCTGGTAAAAGTTTTGCTTTGTTTGGCGACCTTCATTTCTGAAATAGGTAAGTACCCTAATTTTTGTTCATGTGTCTTGCAGTTCTGGTTCGACAGATTTTAGGTCTGTAGATCTCAATGGGTACATCATCTAGTCCAGACAAGTTGAATGCAGGTAATTTTTCCTGTAATTCGGATGTTGTTTTATCAGATCTGGTGCTTAATAGGTTTTTAGTTATATAGGTGTTGTCGTATGGACTTTACAAGTTGTATGGATTTTGATAGTTGTTATTTTTTTCCCTGGAATGTGTGTTATGTCTAGTTTTTAGGTTGCTATGACCTGCAGATAGGTTGGAGTACTGATCACCATATGTAGTTTGAACTATTGTTCTGGCATTTGAATAGTTTGTAGCAGTCTGAGAAGAACTACTATGATGTTGAAAGAGCTGTCATTTTGAAGTTTGGTGTGCGAGTGGTGGGGTGATATTGTTTTATTGGTTGCACTTGTAGTGTTGATATAGTTGAACTGATTGCTTGTTCATTTACTTTTATTTTTTAACTTTTTTGCTGTGTATGATGTTGTTGCAGATGTTGGACTGTCCGTGCCTCCTGATTCTGACAAACCAGAATGCTTTCAAGATCTTGTCAATGTTATTTTTGAGATACCAAATCCTCTAGAAGAACTTGCGAGTGTTGCCGGTGTTTCCCTTATATTTGCTCTTTTTTTAATAGCCTTGCATACATAAATGTGTTCAATTACATTAGTTATTCCTTTTGTTTGTGTCTGATGCTATGCGCCTTATTTTACTTGACTCTGCAATGTTAATTGTGTTTTAATTTTATATGTGTGTGCTTATGTTATTGGTTTTATGCAGTTAATGGTAGCGATGCTGCTGCCGAGGACATTGCTGATGTTGTGAAAGATATTAATGATGGAATTTATTCTCTTAATTTTGGTGATGGTGATGGGAGCTTGTAGTTGTCTGTTACTCAGTCACAGAGTGTTGATGGCACTGAGCCTGTTACTCAGGCTAAGGATGTTCCTATGTAGTTACAGCTTGAGGACGAAAGGAAAACAAAGAGGAAGTGTGATTTCCAGAGGAGAAAGGAGTTGGAACGGCATCAAAAGGCTTCTTGCGTGCAACGAAGCGATGAGGATGTTGCTCAAGCTGCTAAAGGTGTAGGTGATGAAGGTGGTGACGCGGCATTTTCAACTGTTGATGCTAGATCTCGTGGAACTGACATGCTTGTCAAGACAAACCTGTTGCAGACTCGCTTGACGCAAGTGTTTACTTGTGATGCAGTTAAGGAAAAGAAAATTGTTTTGAAGAGGAAGATATCAGATCCAAATCCTGATGGCACACGGAGCATAGCCCACATGTGAAAGCTGGTTCCCAACCTGGTAAGAGAAAAGCTGATGGAGATAGTATTGCTGTGAAGATTGGTCCAAGCACACTTGGTGGCTCCCCTATTCGTCGGAGTCCATGAGTTTTGGTAAATAAGAAGCCTTCTTCGTCTCCTCTTCCAGAGCGCTCTTTGTTGAAGGAGAATAAGAAGCGTAAAGTTGCTCCTACGAAGGTGAATAAAGGTGTGAAGAAGCATGCTTGTGTCGAAGCTGAAGAACCTGCATCTGAAGAAGATGATATCGAAGTTGATTCTATAGATGAATATGCAGTGGTACGTGTTTGTACTGTATGTGACTTACTAGTTGTACTTGCAATGACTTAATTGTGTCTGGGTTGGTATGCTAGCCAGGTGAGGGCTGGTCATTGTTTGCATCAATTGAGGGGGTGGTACTGATGTTGTTTTAAGAGTTGAGCTTGTGCAATCTTTCTTTTTTCTTCTTCCCTTCATATGTTTGTTTTGTTTTCTTATTCATTTAATTAAGTTGTGCCTTCTTTATTTTCATTTACAGCCTGTTAGCGTTATGGGTCCGGTCAAGCCGGTGAGAGGCAATGCCGGAAGAGTTGCTTTGGATGAAGGTGACCTACAATGATTGAATTTAACTGTGTGATGTTCGTTGAGAGAGATTGATGCTTGTGCTAAATTTCTTGAGAGTCGCCATGTGGCTACGGTTCATGCAGCTTGTTTTGGTTCTATCTTCAAGGGGAAGGTGAAGTCTAACATTTCCTGCCCTCCAATGGGAGTTTTGTACCTGAAGATAAATCCTGATATGATGACTCTTGACATGGGTTAGGCTAATAAGAAGCTTCGCATCACTAGCGATGCTATACAACAACTATTTGGGTTCCCTCGTGGTGGTTGTTCTGCACCAAGGCCGTCAGAGGACGGATATGATGACGCTCTGATGAAGTTAAGATCGGAGCTTGACATTAGCAGGAACATAGATATCAAGACAAAGGATTTGAGGGATAGGCACTAGGTGCTTGTCAAGGATCCTAGCAAAGATGACCTTCCTCTCAAAGTGTTCTTCATTATTGTGTTTATGAAGGTTTTTTTGCCTGGTGCCGCCCCTCGTGTTTCCAGAGAGGCAGCAATGTTTGAGGATCTCGTCATTGAGGACATGGCTAATATGGATTATTGCCAGTTGCTGGTTGATGAGCTTAGAAGGGCTATTGTCAGGTACCAAGATGGTGTTACCCTTGGGAAGGCAATCACACGCTGTGCTATAGGGACTGTACTAATGTACCTTGACTGCCTTATCCATGACAAGACTCCAGAGGTTGACATGCGAGTCCCCCGCATATATTTCATGGATCAGGACAAGCTTTCCGATCTAGCTGATGCAGATTTGATAAGAAAAGGCAATGCAGATCCAAAGACTTGGGTGTTTGGGAAGCTTCTGGTGAGTTTTATTTCTCTCGTGTCTTGCAGACCTTTTTTTATTTAGGTATAGGTATTTTTGTTGGAGTGAACATGTGTACTGCAGAGTTACCAGTTTAGATTTTGTCATTTCTTAAGCTTTTGTGAGGTTTAGGTATGATTTTTAGTACTGTTGTGTCATGTGTGGTTGAACTGAATCTCTTGTTCAACTGACCTGTTTGTAAATACTGACAAATTGGCACTAATAGTGAAAGATCGTTAGTACTATGGATTTAAATCTGTTAATATAATGTTTATTTTTCCCTATGTGTTGCATTGATTAATTAACTCTTTTACCCTTGTTCGTAGTGGAAAACTCAAGAGGAAGTTGTCTTTTTTCGAGTGTATAGACGACCAGTCCTGGAGATGCCGTCGCAGGTTCCCAAGATGTCATCTCTGCACGATGAGTTGAGAGATGGCCATGGTGTTGAGGGTGCTGGTTATGTCCCCCTGGCCCTAGTAAGGCTAGTACTTCATGGAGGCAGGGTTTTGGTATTGATGTAGTTGTTTCTGCGTTGGAGTGTGCTGAGCATATTTTTAGTAATGTGCGTTCTAAGTTGGAAAAGGTCCTAGCTACAGTTGAGTGTCTGAGTTGTATCAATGGTATCCTTCTTGAAGGTCATCAATTTAATGCTGAGAAAGCAACAAACTATATTGAGATGGAGAGAATTTTAACTAGTGATATGCGTGATCGTGCTGCTCAACTAATTCAGAGCTCGGTTCATCTGTTGAACAACATGAAGCGTTTCAAAACTATGCAAGACTCTCACTGCAAGCCATATGAAGAAAGTGTCAATGTTGTTATCAGGCAGATTGAGCAGGATGGAGCTGCTACCACTGACAGCAGGGCTGGTGATGGTACTGAGGCTAATGTTTTGACCACCATATGAATGATGTTGACAGCAGTCCTTGATGTTTGCATTTTTTACTATATTGTTATGTTGTCAGTATTGTAGTTGAAATTTCTCATGTTCATCTGTTTTTTCTTTCATGCAGCAGACCAGTCATGATGTTGAGGATGTTGTTGACTGTGGAGCTAATGATCCATCTACTAATAAGAGCAAGGTTCATTTTTCTATCTGACACCATTGGGAGTTTGTAGGTGATACTAGTGTAGTTTAACTCCTTCTGTGTATTGTTGCTAATAATAGCATTGTTTTTTGCTTCATTACTCTGAATCAGGGTCCTGTTGTTGGTGATGAGCCTTGTTCGACCATCGGTGATGTTCTTTTGAATGTTAGTAGCAACAAGATCGACGATGTTGATGTGGATGCTGCTAAGGTTTGTTTTTATGTGCTTGCATTAATTTTATGTGCAGTTTTCGCTGATGTTTGTTTGTAGCTTTAAAAGTTAGCCTGTGTACCTCTTGCTAGCTTTTTTGATTGTTAGTTTTGCTCATATTATTCACTTTCTGAGTTTTTATTTTTGCAGATGACTGATGTTGAGTGTGAGGCTATCGTTAGTGTTGGAGATTATGCTTGTGGTGGTCCATTGAGCAGTGGGCGCGATGTTGGTAGCAAAGTTGCTGATGAGGATGTTGGTACTGCCAGCATACTTGATGCCAAATCGTCTTGTGTTGGTATTGCTGAGAATGAAAATATTTCCGATTGTCAAGATTTGCCGCCGAAAAATTTCCCGCCTGGAGGGCTTGATTATTACGGTGATGCATTGCAAGATGCCGACGTATCTAGCATGGAGGAGGTGCCATCTGAGGATGATGATTTACTTCTGTCGATTTCTTCTGGCCCCTTGACGTTGGAGGCACTCCTGTTATCCCAGGATTTTCTTTCTTCAAACCCTGAAAGTGCAGCCATATTGCTGTCCTCACGAGATCTTCCGTCGTCAAACCCTGAAACTGGAGGCATATTGGTGTCATCACAGGAACTCCCGTCGTCAAACACTGATAGTGCAGGTAAGGACTTGTAAATGAGGCGTACTTCTCATTTATGGAATTTTGGACATGTTCACTTGTAGTGCTTGAACTTATTATTTTTTCTTCTTTTTCTGCAAGCAGAAGGTGCTAATGTTGCTAAGGTTGATTTTTTTTTCTTTGCTGTTACGAGGTTGCACATGAACCGTGGGAAATAGTTAGTTTGGGATTTTGCCCGTATCATTTTCGTCTCTTTTTCTTTCTCTCATATGACTATTGTTGTTATTGCAGTAGTTTTAATTCATGTCATCTTTTGTGTTTTCCTAGTGAAAAGCCGATGTTTCAAAATAGCGAATGTGATGCCATCTGTTGCTAAAGCGTTTGTCCCCACTGGCATGCTCAACTCAGATAGTGCTGACGTTGTTTTATATTCTCTATGTCAGAAGTACCGAGACACTGACAAGTTGATAGTTCCTAGATGGGTGATGGTCAGTATTTTGCTTTCTACATAGGATGATAAGTTATTTTGTCAATTTTCTAACTGTTGTTATTGTTGTTGTTGTTGTTGTTGTTGTTGTTGTTTTTGTACAACAGACAAAGATCTGTGATGGAAATATTGATGCCAATGTGCTACAGTGGTTCACGAGATCAGGGGTCGATGGTTTTAACCAAGTAGGTGAAGTTGAACTTAGTGTACTCATGAACAAGAACTGTCATGGTTTCTTGCAAGTTTGGGAGATGGGAATGAGCTTGAGTAGCCTGCTTTTTCCCCTCTACTTATGAATTATGAGTGCTTCTTTTTTGAAGCTGCACTTATTGTCACAAGGAAATTGAACTGATATGTTTGTTGCAAGTTTGGGCGGTGGATATAAACTTGAGTAGCATTTATTTTTTGTAGTGACTTGCTTACTCAATTAGAACTTATGATTATTTGATTCGTTTGCACCTCTGAATTTAAATTACCCTCTTTTATTTATTGTTTTGGAGGCTGAAACTTTTGTTTCATTATGATTCGTTAAATTCATTTTTCCTCTGTGATTTTTTTGTCAGCTTCTTTTCCCTACTTTTGATCCGTCGTCATTTGCGGCTGCCATGAAGCCTACTAAATAATATGGGCATTGGTGCTTGATTGTTCTGAATTTGAGGTTCTGTCGTTTTGAGTGTCTTGATTCACTCCGCGATGAAACCTGGAGTGATGTAGTTAGATTCTTAAGGACTATGACAGCTAATATAAAGAAGCTTTGTAGGGAGTCCAGCGTAGATAGGGCCAAACCGTTCTCGCCAGTGCATATTGATGGTTTTTCTTGCGAGTTTGTGTGTGTGCCGCAGCAGCAAAACACGTGAGTACCATTTTTAATGATTTTTATTAGTTGTTTTTGTTGCTGGAATGTGTGGTTTTCCAATTTTTGGTTGTGTTCCTATATTTCGAATTTGTGATGTACCCTTTTGTTTTCTCTTTTGTTAACATGCATGATTGTGGCTTCTTTATGCTACAAAACTGCAAGACCTATCATTGCCGGGAGGATGGTTTGATTGAAATGTTGGATTACAGCCATGAAGACATTCTTGACATTAGAAAGACTTTGTTGTATACATGCGCAACAAGTGATGTGTTTGATGTTGACTTCCCTGGTTTGTTTGGCATTGAAACATGTACGTATGCATGACCTTTTGTAATTTTTCTAGCTTGTATTTCTTGACTAGTAATGTCATGAATTCCGTATTTGAACTTACCCTTGATGCGCTCCTTCTTTTTTTGTTTGCAGGTGAGTGGCTGGATCTTGGTGAGCATGACTACTGGATCTTTGGTAGCCAGTTCTTGGAGCTCGAGCGTGTAGCTATTGATTTTAGCCAGGGGCGTTCTCCCAAAAAGACAAGATCTGGTGTTACAAAGGGTCGGTTGGGAGCTTTGAAAGGTTCTACGTCTCCTTGTGCAGAGAGCCCCTCTACACCCAAGAATTCCATTGTGGAATTGATAGACAGTGATGATGATGCATTTTACAAGATCGCTGGCATGGGAAGAGTCACCAGGAGCGCTGCTACCAAGGGTGTATCTCCCCATGCTGGAATACTGGACCGTAGAGCTGGTGTTGCTAGGAAGGATACTGCTTTGAAGTCTGGCAATGTTGTAAGCACGAAGTGTGCACCCAGAGCTCCTATAACGTTTTGCTCCCTTGTGCAGCAGCTTCACCCTCATAAATTCCCTCACCTGGACAAGGCTCGCATGTTCTATAATTTATTTCTTAGTGATGAAGGACGTGAGAAGTATGCCAAGTGAGTATCTATCATTATGTTTCCTCTTCTTTTCTTCTGCTATTTCTAACTGCTAGATAAATATGACCTGAGCTGCGCTTTTTATACAACCTAAACTGCTATGAATGCCTTATCTTGCTTCCCCTGCTTTTTGTTCTTGTGTGTGCTACAGGACTGCGTTCTCAATGATACCTCAGCCCAATGATAACGTAACTACCTTCACTAGGAAACGCATCTGGGAAGTTTTTGCACCTGGACAAATGATGGAGGGTGATGCAATGGACTTCCTCATTGATGATTGGAAGAGAGATCCAAAGAGAAATGCTGATTTCGCATCTGGAAAAAGGATCTTGTTGAGTCCATATTTCATCACAGTAATGAATCAGACTACCTATTGTCTTACGAGTTTTCAAAATACTTTGCTTGTTGACCTTTTCCCCTGTCTATTTGTTTTTGGCCTTTCGCAGGTTGTGCTCGACTGTACGTTTTACGGTGATGAAGATAAAGAGTTTAATGTGGAGACTGCAGCGAGAGATTTCAAGAGCTATAGTAAAGATTAGGAAGACTTGCTCAGCGCCGACCTTATGAGATCTACTAGCTAATTTTTGGTTTTATTTGTTTGTTGGGATGCTGGTTTTTATTTTGAATATTTAATATCTCTTTTTTGGTCATTTGTTTTTAGATCATGATGCCTCTATTCAAACCTATGGTTTTATCAAAGGATTTGAAAGTGAACCACTTTTCCTTATATGTCATGAATCGGTTGAAGGAAATATGCCCTAGAGGCAATAATAAAGTTATTATTTATTTCCTTGTATCATGATAAATGTTTATTATTCATGCTAGAATTGTATTAACCGAAAACATAATACATGTGTGAATATATAGACAAACAGAGTGTCACTAGTATGCCTCTACTTGACTAGCTCGTTATTCCAAGATGGTTATGTTTCCTAACCATAGACATGAGTTGTCATTTGATTAACAGGATCACATCATTAGGAGAATGATGTGATTGACATGACCCATTCCGTTAGCTTAGCACACGATCGTTTAGTATGTTGCTATTGCTTTCTTCATGACTTATACATGTTCCTATGACTATGAGATTATGCAACTCCCGTTTACCGGAGGAACACTTTGTGTGCTACCAAACGTCACAACGCAACTGGGTGATTATAAAGGTGCTCTACAGGTGTCTCCGAAGGTACTTGTTGGGTTGGCGTATTTCGAGATTAGGATTTGTCACTCCGATTGTCCGAGAGGTATCTCTAGGCCCTCTCGGTAATGCACATCACTATAAGCCTTGCAAGCATTGCAACTACTAAGTTAGTTGCGGGATGATGTGTTACGGAATGAGTATAGAGACTTGCCGGTAACGAGATTGAACTAGGTATTGAGATACCGACGAGTGAATCTCGGGCAAGTAACATACCGATGACAAAGGGAACAACGAATATTGTTATGCGGTCTGACCGATAAAGATCTTCGTAGAATATGTGGAAGCCAATATGAGCATCCAGGTTCCGCTATTGGTTATTGACCGGAGACGTGTCTCGGTCATGTCTACATAGTTCTCGAACCCGTAGGGTCCATACGCTTAACGTTACGATGGCAGTTTTATTATGAGTTTATGTGTTTTGATGTACCGAAGGTTGTTCGGTGTCTCGGATGTGATCATGGACATGACGAGGAGTCTCGAAATGGTCAAGACATGAATATTGATATATTGGAAGCCTATGTTTGGATATCGGAAGTGTTCCGGGTGAAATAGTGATTTTACCGGAGTACCAGAGGGGTTACCGGAACCCCCTGGAGGCTATTGGGCCTTATGGGCCCAAGTGGAGGAAGAGGAGAGGCGGCCAAGGGGCAGCCGCGCCCCCCTCCCCCCCAAGTCCGAATTGGACAAGGTGGGGGGCGCCCCCCTTTCCTTCCCCCTCTCTCTTCCTTCCCCCCCAAGTCCTAATCCAACTAGGAAAAAGGAGGGGAGTCCTACTCCCGGTGGGAGTCGGACTCCTCCGGCGCGCCTCCTCCTATGGCCGGCCGCACCCCCCTTGCTCCTTTATATACGGGGGCAAGGGGGCACCCCAGAGACACAACAATTGATCATTGATCTCTTAGCCGTGTGCGGTGCCCCCTCCACCATAGTCCACCTCGATAATATTGTAGCGGTGCTTAGGCGAAGCCCTGCGTTGGTAGAACATCAACATCGTCACCACGCCGTCATGCTGACGAAACTCTCCCTCAACACTCGGCTGGATCCGAGTTCGAGGGACGTCATCGGGCTGAACGTGTGCTGAACTCCAAGGTGCCGTACGTTCGGTACTTGATCAGTTGGATCGTGAAGACATACGACTACATCAACCGCGTTGTGCTAACGCTTCCGCTTTCGATCTATGAGGGTACATGGGCAACACTCTCCCCACTCGTTGCTATGCATCACCATGATCTTGCGTGTGCGTAGGAATTTTTTTGAAATTACTATGTTCCCCAACAGTGGTATCAGAGCCAGGTTACATGTGTTGTTGTTATATGCACGAGTAGAACACAAGTGAGTTGTGGGCGATATAAGTCATATTGCTTACCAGCATGTCATACTTTGGTTCGGCGGTATTGTTGGATGAAGCGGCCCGGACCGACATTACGCGTACGCTTATGCGAGACTGGTTCTACCGACGTGCTTTGCACACAGGTGGCTGGCGGGTGTCAGTTTCTCCAACTTTAGTTGAACCGAGTGTGGCTATGCCCGGTCCTTGAGAAGGATAAACAGCACCAACTTGACAAACTATCATTGTGGTTTTTGATGTGTAGGTAAGAACGGTTCTTGCTAAGCCCATAGCAGCCACATAAAACTTGCAACAACAAAGTAGAGGACATCTAACTTGTTTTTGCAGGGCATGTTGTGATGTGATATGGTCAAGACATGATGCTAAATTTTATTGTACAGGATGATCATGTTTTGTAACCGAATTATCGGCAACTGGCAGGAGCCATATGGTTGTCGCTTTATTGTATGCAATGCAATCGCCCTGTAATGCTTTACTTTATCACTAGGCGGGAGCGATAGTCGTAGAAGCATAAGATTGGCAAAACGACAATGATGCTATGATGGAGATCAAGGTGTCGCGCCGGTGACGATGGTGATCGTGATGGTGCTTCGGAGATGGAGATCACAAGAACAAGATGATGATGGCCATATTATATCACTTATATTGATTGCATGTGATGTTTATCTTTTATGCATCTTATCTTGCTTTGATTGACGGTAGCATTAGAAGATGATCTCTCACTAAATTTCAAGATAAAAGTGTTCTCCCTAAGTATGCACTGTTGCCAAAGTTCGTCGTGCCCAGACACCACGTGATGATTGGGTGTGATAAGATCTACGTCCATCTACAACGGGTGCAAGCCAGTTTTGCACATGCAGAATACTCAGGTTAAACTTGACGAGCCTAACATATGCAGATATGGCCTCGGAACACTGAGACCGAAAGGTCGAGCGTGAATCATATAGTAGATATGATCAACATAGTGATGTTCACCATTGAAAGCTACTCCATTTCATGTGATGATCGGTTATGGTTTAGTTGATTTGGATCACGTGGTCACTTAGAGGATTAGAGGGATGTCTTTCTAAGTGGGAGTTCTTAAGTAATATGATTAATTGAACTTATATTTATCATGAACTTAGTACCTGATAGTATCTTGCTTGTCTATATTGTTTGTAGACAGATGGCCCGTGCTATTGTTCCGTTGAATTTTAATGCGTTCCTTGAGAAAGCAAAGTTGAAAGATGATGGTAGCAATTACACGGACTGGGTCCACAACTTGAGGATTATCCTCATTGCTGCACAGAAGAGTTACGTCCTGGAAGCACCGCTCGGTGTACCACCTGTGCCAGGAACTGCAGACATTGTGAATGCCTGGCAGTCGCGTGTTGATGACTACTCGATAGTTCAGCGTGCCATGCTTTACGGCTTAGAACCGGGACTTCAACGACGTTTTGAACGTCATGGGGCATATGAGATGTTCTAGGAGTTAAAGTTAATATTCCAGAAGAATGCCTGAATTGAGAGATATGAAGTCTCCAATAAGTTCTATAGCTGCAAGATGGAGGAGAATAGTTCTGTCAGTGAGCATATACTCAAGATGTCTGGGTATTGTAATCACTTGATTCAACTGGGAGTTAATCTTCCGGATGATAGTGTCATTGACAGAATTCTTCCATCACTTCCAGCTAGCCACAAGAGCTTCATGATGAACTATAATATGCAAGGGATGGATAAAACAATTCCCGAGCTCTTCGCAATGCTAAAGGCTGCGGAGGTAGAAATCAAGAAGGAGCATCAAGTGTTCATGGTCAACAAGACCACTAGTTTCAAGAAAAAGGGCAAAGGGAAGAAGAAGGGGAACTTCAAGAAGAACACCAAGCAAGTTGCTGCTCAGGAGAAGAAACCCAAGTATGGACCTAAGCCTGAAACTGAGTGCTTCTACTGCAAGCAGACTGGTCACTGGAAGCGGAACTGCCCCAAGTATTTGGCAGATAAGAAGGATGGCAAGGTGAACAAAGGTATATGTGATATACATGTTATTGATGTGTACCTTACTAGAGATCGCAGTAGCACCTCGGTATTTGATATTGGTTCTGTTGCTAATATTTGCAACTCGAAACAGGGACTACGGATTAAGCGAACACTGGCAAAGGACGAGGTGACGATGCGCATGGGAAATGGTTCCAAAGTCGATGTGATCACGATCGGCACGCTACCTCTACATCTACCTTCGTGATTAGTATTAGACCTAAATAATTGTTATTTGGTGCCAGCGTTGAGCATGAACATTATATCTGGATCTTGTTTGATGTGAGATGGTTATTCATTTAAATCAGAGAATAATGGTTGTTCTATTTATATGAGTAATATCTTTTATGGTCATGCACCCTTGAAGAGTGGTCTATTTTTGATGAATCTCGATAGTAGTGATACACATATTCATAATGTTGAAGCCAAAAGATGCAGAGTTGATAATGATAGTGCAACTTATTTGTGGCACTGCCATTTAGGTCATATCGGTGTAAAGCGCATGAAGAAACTCCATACTGATGGACTTTTGGAACCACTTGATTATGAATCACTTGGTACTTGCGAACTGTGCCTCATGGGCAAGATGATTAAAACACCGTTCTCCGGTACTATGGAGAGAGCAACAGATTTGTTGGAAATCATACATACAGATGTATGTGGTCCGATGAATGTTGAGGCTCGTGGCGGATATCGTTATTTTCTTACCTTCACAGATGATTTAAGCAAATATGGGTATATCTACTTGATGAAGCATAAATATGAAACATTTGAAAAGTTCAAAGAATTTCATAGTGAAGTTGAAAATCATCGTAACAAGAAAATAAAGTTTCTACGATCTGATCATGGAGGAGAATATTTGAGTTACGAGTTTGGTCTACATTTGAAACAATGCGGAATAGTTTCGCAACTCACGCCACCCGGAACACCACAGCGTAATGGTGTGTCCTAACATCGTAATCGCACTTTACTTGATATGGTGCGATCTATGATGTCTCTTACAGATTTACCGCTATCGTTTTGGGGTTATGCTTTAGAGACGGCCGCATTCACGTTAAATAGGGCACCATCAGAATCCGTTGAGACGACGCCTTATGAACTGTGGTTTGGCAAGAAACCAAAGTTGTCATTTCTTAAAGTTTGGGGCTGCGATGCTTATGGTAAAAAGCTTCAACCTGATAAGCTCGAACCCAAATCGGAGAAATGTGTCTTCATAGGATACCCAAAGGAGATTGTTAGGTACACCTTCTATCACAGATCCGAAGGCAAGACATTCATTGCTAAGAATGGATCCTTTCTAGAGAAGGAGTTTCTCTCGAAAGAAGTGAGTGGGAGGAAAGTAGAACTTGATGAGGTAACTGTACTTGCTCCCTTATTGGAAAGTATTTCATCACCGAAACCGGTTTCTGTGACACCTACACCAAATAGTGAGGAAGTTAATGATGATGATCATGGAACTTCAGATCAAGTTGCTACTGAACCTCGTAGATCAACCAGAGTAAGATCCGCACCAGAGTGGTATGGTAATCCTGTTCTGGAAGTCATGCTACTAGATCATGATGAACCTACGAACTATGAAGAAGCGATGGTGAGCCCAGATTCCGCAAAATGGCTTGAAGCCATGAAATCTAAGATGGGATCCATGTATGAGAACAAAGTGTGGACTTTGGTTGACTTGCCCGTTGATCGGCAAGCAATTGAGAATAAATGGATCTTCAAGAAGAAGATTGACGCTGACGGTAATGTTACTGTCTACAAAGCTTGACTTGTTGCGAAAGGTTTTCGACAAGTACAAGGGATTGACTACGATGAGACCTTCTCACCTGTAGCGATGCTTAAGTCCGTCCGAATCATGTTAGCAATTGCCGCGTTTTGTGATTATGAAATATGGCAGATGGATGTCAAAACTGCATTCTTGAATGGATTTCTGGAAGAAGAGTTGTATATGATGCAACCGAGAGGTTTTGTCGATCCAAAGGGAGCTAACAAAGTGTGCAAGCTCCAGCGATCCATTTATGGACTGGTGCAAGCCTCTCGGAGTTGGAATAAACGCCTTGATAGTGTGATCAAAGCATTTGGTTTTATACAGACTTTTGGAGAAGCCCGTATTTACAAGAAAGTGAATGGGAGCTCTGTAGCATTTCTGATATTATATGTGGATGACATATTGCTGATTGGAAATGATATAGAATTTCTGGATAGCATAAAGGGATACTTGAATAAGAGTTTTTCAATGAAAGACCTCAGTGAAGCTGCTTATATATTGGGCATTAATATCTATAGAGATAGATCAAGACGCTTAATTGGACTTTCACAAAGCACATACCTTGACAAAGTTTTGAAGAAGTTCAAAATGGATCAAGCAAAAAAGGGTTCTTGCCTGTGTTACAAGGTGTGAAGTTGAGTAAGACTCAATGCCCGACCACTACAGAAGATATAGAGAAAATGAAAGATGTTCCCTATGCTTCAACCATAGGCTCTATCATGTATGCAATGCTGTGTACCAGACCTGATGTGTGCCTTGCTATAAGTCTAGCAGGGAGGTACCAAAGTAATCCAGGAGTGGATCACTAGACATCGGTCAAGAACATCCTGAAGTACCTGAAAAGGACTAAGGATATGTTTCTCGTTTTTGGAGGTGACAAAGAGCTCATCGTAAATGGTTACGTTGATGCAAGCTTTGACACTGATCCGGGTGATTCTAAATCGCAAACCAGATACGTGTTTACATTGAACGGTGGAGCTGTCAATTGGTGCAGTTCTAAACAAAGCGTCGTGGCAGGATCTACGTGTGAAGTGGAGTACATAGCTGCTTCGGAAGCAGCAAATGAAGGAGTCTGGATGAAGGAGTTCATATCCGACCTAGGTGTCATACCTAGTGCATCGGGTCCAATGAATTTTTTTGTGACAATACTGGAGCAATTGCCTTAGCGGAGGAATCTAGATTTCACAAGAGAACCAAGCACATCAAGAGACGCTTCAATTCCATCCGGGATCTAGTCCTGGTGGGAGACATAGAAATTTGCAAGATACATATGGATCTGAATGTTGCAGACCCGTTGACTAAGCCTCTTCCACGAGCAAAACATGATCAACACCAAAGCTCCATGGGTGTTAGGATCATTACTGTGTAATCTAGATTATTGACTCTAGTGCAAGTGGGAGACTGAAGGAAATATGCCCTAGAGGCAATAATAAAGTTATTATTTATTTCCTTGTATCATGATAAATGTTTATTATTCATGCTAGAATTGTATTAACCGGAAACATAATACATGTGTGGATATATAGACAAACAGAGTGTCACTAGTATGCCTCTACTTGACTAGCTCGTTAATCAAAGTTGGTTTTGTTTCCTAACCATAGACATGAGTTGTCATTTGATTAACGGGATCACATCATTAGGGGAATGATGTGATTGACATGACCCATTCCGTTAGCTTAGCACACGATCGTTTAGTATGTTGCTATTGCTTTCTTCATGACTTATACATGTTCCTATGACTATGAGATTATGCAACTCCCGTTTACGGGAGGAACACTTTGTGTGCTACCAAACATCACAACGTAACTGGGTGATTATAAAGGTGCTCTACAGGTGTCTCCAAAGATACTTGTTGGGTTGGCGTATTTCGGGATTAGGATTTGTCACTCCAATTGTCAGAGAGGTATCTCTGGGCCCTCTCAGTAATGCACATCACTATAATCCTTGCAAGCATTGCAACTAATGAGTTAGTTGCGGGATGATGTGTTACAAAACGAGTAAAGAGACTTGCCGGTAACGAGATTGAACTAGGTATTGATATACCGACGATCGAATCTCGGGCAAGTAACATACCGATGACAAAGGGAACAACGTATGTTGTTATGCGGTCTGACCGATAAAGATCTTCATAGAATATGTAGGAGCCAATATTAGCATCCAGGTTCCGTTATTGGTTATTGACCAGAGAAGTGTCTCGGTCATGTCTACATAGTTCTCGAACCCGTAGGGTCCGTACGCTTAACGTTACGTTGATAGTTTTATTATGAGTTTATGTGTTTTAATGTACGGAAGGTTGTTCGGAGTCCCGGATGTGATCACGGACATGACGAGGAGTCTCGAAATGGTCAAGACATGAAGATTGATATATTGGAAGCCTATGTTTTCCGGGTGAAATAGTGATTTTACCGGAGTACCGGAGGGGTTACCGAAACCCCCCGGAGGCTATTGGGCCTTATGGGCCCAAGTGGAGGAAGAGGTGCCCCTCCCCCCAAGTCCGAATTGGACAAGGAGGGGGGCGGCGCCCCCCCTTTCCTTCCCCCTCTCTCTTCCTTCCCCCCAAGTCCTAATCCAACTAGGAAAAAGGAGGGGAGTCCTACTCCCGGTGGGAGTAGGACTCCTCCGGCGCGCCTCCTCCTATGGCCGGCCGCACCCCCCTTGCTCCTTTATATACGGGGGCAAGGGGGCACCCCAGAGGCACAACAATTGATCATTGATCTCTTAGCCGTGTGCGGTGCCCCCCTCCACCATAGTCCACCTCGATAATACTATAGATGTGCTTAGGCGAAGCCCTGCGTCGGTAGAACATCAACATCGTCACCATGCCGTCATGCTGACGAAACTCTCCCTCAACACTCGGTTGGATCGGAGTTCGAGGGACGTCATCGGGCTGAACGTGTGCTGAACTCGGAGGTGCCGTACGTTCGGTACTTGATCGATTGGACCTGAAGACGTACAACTACATCAACCGCGTTGTTCTAACGCTTCCGCTTTCAATCTATGAGGGTACGTGGACAACACTCTCCCCTCTTGTTGCTATGCATCACCATGATCTTGCGTGTGCGTAGGATTTTTTTTGAAATTACTATGTTCCCCAACATCGGTACCGAAGTAGCATTGACATCCTTGACCCTTTACCTTATAAGAAGAACCATCGCCCTTCAAATAACACCTATCACAAAGACTGCGAGAAGATTGTGAGTGACATTTATTATATGTACTAGATTAATTTTTCTGCCTCTTTGTTTCCGCTTTTCTGAGATCTGAAAATGTGTGGTTTCTTTTATTTTTTACAGTTCTCTAGATTGGTCCAAGTAATGAAGGTTGTGTATGGTGATGCTTAGTATAATGCGAGCAAGCAGCCCAAATGGGAGGTTTTTGCAAAGAAACCAATGTTTGTCAAGGTTCCACTTCAAGGGCTGAATGAATGTGGCCATTATACTCTGAAGTATGTGGGAACCTATGATGGTGAAAATATCGTTGAGAACATTCGAAATAATGATGTGGGTTCTAGTTGAGCTTTCACTTTTCTGTGTTTGGCTGATTGTCTACTCTTTTTTATGTGTCATGATTTTTGATAATTTTTTTTTATTGTTTTGCAGCCTCGTATTGTTGATTGGAACGCTGAGGATCTGTATACAGTTGTGTTCAACCAGAATAACCAGGTTATGGTGGTGGAGCTTCCCGAGGAGGTTCAGGCTTTGGCTCCTGGTGCATAGAAGAAATGGTCATCATTTGCATAGTGAATGGGATACTTGTGTGATTTATCTCTTGAAAGCATTGTAGGCTTTCTTTGTAGTGTTTGGATGTCTTGTCAACTATGTAATAATTGGTATATTTTGTGATGTTGGCACAACGTTTAACAAACTTTTTTTCCATGATGATAGTGTGGTTGAATAGCTGTTTCACTTATGTATGTTTCATCGGGAATTCGTTTTGGTTAAGTTTATTTTTTGCACTGAAGTCTTATACACTAGTTGAACTGAAACACTTTTTTTCAAGTGCATTACGAGTTGTTGTTGAAAAGGTGAGATTTACTTTATTTTCATCTATCCCAACCTAAGTTGGACCTTTATAGTATCTGTGCCCTCTTTTCTTGTATTTATGGTATAGTTCTGTGAGTACTGAATTGTAATTTCATTCAGCGTAAGGCTTTTAAAATTTGGTTCCACAATAGTATTTGTGGATCTAGCATGAGCGGAGTGACGCTTCCTTGTTATGCAGAACTGGTGTCATATAATGTATTAGAACTGATGTTTTTTGGGACTGAAATTATTTACGATGAAATTGATACGTGATCTCTAGCCAGATTTTATTTAAATATAATTTTTTTAGCAAAATTGAGAGCCAAATATTTTCTTGAACTTCTTGCATTTTAGTAGTTGAACTTCATAGTAAAAGTTAAAGTATTGGTTTAAATTAGCTACATTTAACAAATAGCCCTATTAAGTTCATAATTATTTTTGTAGCATATATAGTTGAACTTCAAAGTATCATTCTTTTTGTAGCATATTTTTAATCCTTTTACATGTGCTGAAGAGGTAAATTTATTTTATTTTTACATTTGAATTAAGAGTTATTTTTCCTGCAGACATGCTTGTATTTGAACATTTCTATATTCAGTTTTAGAACTTTGTTGTACTAGTTTATATTTCCTTTGCCACGCGCTCTGGTTTATTCAGCTAGCCTTATGGTGTGAGGTGAGGAGAGTATGTAGAGGAGGGAGTAGCAGTCATATTGGGCCCTTTTTTCCAGCCCAACTGGCCCGTTTGCGCGACTGTGGACTGCTGGTTGTGCGTGCGCTCTGAGCTTAGTCCCACCTCGCTAGCCGAGGGGGCTCTTCACCAGTTTATAAGCGTTGTCGTGCCTTGCTTGTCGAACTCCTCTGTATACTGACCTGGGCGCTTATACACGACGCTCGCTCTCTGTTCCATGACCTGTGGGCCCTTGACGGCTCGCCCGCACAGTCTCTATTACTATGGATTCGCCAATGGTTCTGACGTGGGCTCGAGTCCAAGTGTATATTCTTGTGCGTGGCTAGCCTGTCCTTGGGCGGTCATCATTTTTGTTGTTGTTGTTTGAAACTAGTACCTCACTGGTCAATGTGGAATAATGCATCTGTTTGTTTGTTCTTATGAATTTTTTGTCCTTGGTTGAACTGCAATCTATTTGGTTGATTCTCGGCCTTCTTTTTCAAGGGATTAATTGGTATCATCATCGTACTTACCGAATAAACTAAGTTGTACTAAGATTTTAATTGTACTAGCACTGTGGCCATTTTTATTTCTAGTGTTGTTTGAAACTAGTACCTCACTGGTCAATGTGGACTGATGCTTCTGTTGTCTTTCTTGTGATTTTTCTCCATTGTCGAACTGATATCTCTTTGATTTAGTTTTGGCCTTCTTTTTTCTAGGTTGTGGTTATTCTCAAGGCATTATTTGGTATCATCATAGTACTTGCCGTATAAACTAAGTAGTACTGAGATTTCAGTTGTACTAGCACTATCATTCTTAGCATGTCACTGTTTTAGGGAATGTGAACTGAAGCTTCACGTTCCTTTTTATTTTTTGTAGAATGGATGTACTGTGTGTTCAAGTATACCAGTACTTTTTCACTCCTAGTATGCTAGTGACTATGAAAATACGTACTGATGGTTATTGGCTTTTCCTATTGTAGTACTTAGTAATTTTCTAACTACTATTAGCATGATGATGTTAGTACTGAATGTTGTCCTCGGCTGCAATTTAGTCCTTTTAGTGTTCTTCTGAAACTAAAAACTGATTTTTAGTGTGATAGTACTACCGTACATGACTAAGTTGTACTGAGCGTCCAAGGGTACTATTTTGTTGTTGTCCTTAGTTAGTCTGCCACCGTTTTTTGTGAAAATATCCATGTGTGATTTTTTGCTCCATGACTAGTGCTGCATAGCATCCATCAAGTTTGATTCACAACCTACTCCAAGTTCAAATGATGGATAAACAAAATAGGAAGCTAATAAACTTGTTGAACGACATAAGCAAACGATGTACTTGATAGACATAAGCAAACTTGTTCAAACCCTGACATACATGACATAAGCAAGCTGGTTCAACCTAAACAAAAGCAAACTACAAATCTAAAACAACAAGATTAAGGACAAGCAGAAGCGCAAGCACACGAAGGCAGGCTATCATGTCTCTTCATCCGGCGTAGCGGCAGTGGTAGTAGTGTAGGATCGAAAGTATGTCTAGAGGGGGGGGGTGATTAGACTACTTGACCAAATAAAAATCTAGCATTTTCAGCTTTTTAGTTCTTGGTAGATTTAAGCTATCTTAGCACAAGTCAAGCAATCTCCACACAATTCAAGCAAGCATGGAAAAGAGTATATGAGCAGCGGAAAGTAAAGCATGCAACTTGCAAGAATGTAACGGGAAGGGTTTGGAGGATTCAAACGCAATTGGAGACACGGATGTTTTTGTCGTGGTTCCGATAGGTGGTGCTATCGTACATCCACGTTGATGGAGACTTCAACCCACGGAGGGTAACGGTTGCGCGAGTCCACGGAGGGCTCCACCCACAAAGGGTCCACGAAGAAGCAACCTTGTCTATTCCATCACGGTCGTCACCCACGAAGGACTTGCCTCACTAGCGGTAGATCTTCACGAAGTAGGCGATCTCCTTGTCCTTACAAACTCCTTGGTTCAACTCTACAATCTTGTCGGAGGCTCCCAAGTGACACCTAGCCAATCTAGGAGACACCACTCTCCAAGAAGTAACAAATGATGTGTTGATGATGAACTCCTTGCTCTTGTGCTTCAAATGATAGTCTCCCCAACACTCAACTCTCTCTCACAGGATTTGGATTTGGTGGAAAGAAGATTTGAGTGGAAAGCAACTTGGGGAAGGCTAGAGATCAAGATTCATATGGTTGGAATGGAATATCTTGACCTCAACACAAGTGTAGGTGGTTCTCTCTCAGAAAATGTTAGTTGGAAGTGTAGGTATGTTCTGATGGCTCTCTTTTCGAATGAAGAGTGGGTGGAGGGGTATATATAGCCTCCACACAAAATCTAACCGTTACACACAATTTGCCAAACTCGGTGGGACCGAATGGTTAAACTCGGTCGGACCGATTCAGCAAACCTAGTGACCATTAGGATTTTCGGTGGGACTGAGATGCAACTCGGTAGGACTTGATATGGTTAGGGTTAGGGCATAACGTAATCTCGGTGTGATCGATTACAGAAACGCGGTAGGACCGATTTTGGTAATAAGCTAACCAGAGTGTTTGTCAGGTAAACTCGGTGGGACCGATTCGATCATCTCGGTGAGACCGAAGTGTTACAAAAGGGAAATAGAGAGTTTACATTGCAATCTCAGTGGGACCGATCGCTCATCTCGGTAAGA
The DNA here is from genome assembly GCF_056163025.1 of Triticum urartu. Lineage (NCBI taxonomy): Eukaryota > Viridiplantae > Streptophyta > Magnoliopsida > Poales > Poaceae > Triticum > Triticum urartu. The sequence goes on from NC_141878.1 coordinate 496,494,850, forward strand.
CTGAAACATTATGAAGGGAAACAGAGAGATTACAATCCCATATCGGTGAGACCGAGATCCCTATCGGTTAGACCGATTTGCCTAGGGTTTGTGGCAGTGGCTATGACATTTGAAACTCGGTGGCGCCGGATAGAAAGAATCGATGGGGCCGAGTTTGACTTTTGGTTTAGGTCATATGTGGATGTGGGAAGGCAGTTGAGGATTTTGGAGCATATCACTAAGCATTTTGAGCAAGTAAGCCATTAAGAAACACCTCATCCCTCCTTGATAGTATTGGCTTTTCCTATAGACTCAATGTGATCTTGGATCACTAAAATATAAAATGTAGAGTCTTAAGCTTCAAGCTTGAGCAAACTTTTTGTCCTTAGAATTTGGAGGGATCCACTTTCCTCATCCATGCCATGCCATTCATTGAGCTTTTCCTGAAATATTAATCTTGCAATAATGTTAGCTCAATGAGCTATATGTTGTTAGGAATTACCAAAACCACCCAGGGATAGTTGCACTTTCAATCTCCCCCTTTTTGGTAATTGATGACAACATATAGATCAAAGCTTCGACAAATGATAATAAGAGTGAAAGATATTGTCGCTTTGAGAGGTATGTGAAAAGCAAGAGCTCCCCCTAAATTTGTGCATATCTTAAGATTTGCTTTGGACTGCAAATGCACAATGAGTTAGGATCATGGGTTACTCTTCCATGTCACATACATCTTGGTGGAGCGCTCAAAATGATAAGAATTAAATACATGCACTCATCACCAAGCAAAGTGAATGATCATATAAGGATAAGTAAGATAATATCATCTAAGAAGCATAAGTGTAGCTTATGATCAACCACATGATCATCAATGTCTCACAGATAATAGCATAGTATCTCAAGCAATCAAAAGACAAAAAAAGTTCAACCAAGAAGACAAGGGAGAACAAAAGCAAACTCTCTCTCTCTCTCGAAGCCTATGATCTATACATTTTTCTCCCCCTTTGGCAACAAGTTACCAAAAAGTTCATAGAAAATGCATAGCACTAAAACATCTCTCAGGCTTGGTCTTCAGGTGGTGGTGTCCGGAGAACTCCAAGAACGAAGGCTTCAGTCGAAGTAGATGGAGCTGCTGGGGTAGGTGCTGGAGCTGGTGGCACTGAAGCTGTAGCTGGTGCAGATGAAGTGGCTTTGGTGTCTGTTACTGGCACTGCATTTGATCTCTGAGCTCGAGGCACTCTGGCAAATGCATCAGTGGTTGTTCTGCCCTTCCTCTCCTGCATATCATCTTGTAGCTGCTCCACAACTGACTGAATCTCAGTTACTTTGACATCTAAATCATAGAATTTTTGCTCCACGATTCTTTCCAAGCTCTCCTGGTTTTGAGTCAGGGTGGCCAACCCCTTCTCAATCCTCAGAGTTGAAGCTATCAAATAACCAAGCTGGTCCTGCTTGCTTTTCAAAAAGTACTCAGATGCCTCCTCTTGAGTTGGCATCTTGGCAGCCTTCTCTTTCTTTGCTTTCTCCTTCTTCTCTTGAGCTTGTACTGATGATGGTTCATTCTCATTCATCACAACTTGATTGTCCTCGAAGTCTGGGTAGATAGGCAAGTGTTCCTTATCCAACAGGTATGTGCCTGTGCCCATCTTTGAGTTTATCATCTCCTGGATTTGTGGGGCATATCCACAACTTCTTTTCTGGTCTGCTGCAGTCCTCTTGATAGTCTCAACTATAAGGCTCATGACCTTGAACTTCTGTGGCACATCAAATATATGTAGCAAGTTAATTGCATGGCCTCTGATCATTCTGTGATCACCAGACTTGGGCAAGAGAGTGTGCCTAAGGATCCAATTGATTGTAAGCAGCCCTGACAGCAAGTGTTTTACTGACCCAAACTGGTGAGTCTCAAGATCATCTTCAGGAATCTCCTTGTACATGTTTGCCATAGAGTTGTGATCCATCTTCTTCTTGGCATAGACATCCAAGTCATCTTCTTCTTCCTTAGGAGCATTGATCATATTTGCCCATTCCTCAATAGTTGAGTGGTACCTTGTACCTTCAGACATCCATACTATCCTGCCATCTGGATAGAAGTGTGCTGTGGAGTAGAATTGCATTATGAGCTCCTCATTCCACTTTGTGAGCTTCTGCCCAACAAAGTCTGCAACTCCACAAGCACTGAAGCTGTCAAACACACCAGGATAGTGTTCCTCATTTTCCTTGATATACTTCCAGTCAATCCACCTCATTTCACACACTATAGGCTTCTTGTGCAGCATCACTGTCTCATAGAAATCTTGCTGTTCCTTTGTGTGGAACCTATAATCAACAACAGTTCTTCTTCTTGTAGCATATGGGTCTATCTCTCTCCATTTCCTCAGTCCTGAGTCTCTCTTTATCTTCATGTTCTCAGCCACAGGATGAGCATCATTGTGGTCTGGAATCTTGGGTTTGAGCTTCCTCAGGACTTGTCCTTCATTATCTTCATCAGCAGCAACTTCAGGCACTGGGGCCTTGTTCTTCTCAGCAGCTGGTATACTCCTGATATTCCTATTAGGTGCACTCTTGGGCTTGGAGGCTGCTCTGGGTGCTTCTTTGGGCTTTGATGAAGCAGCCCCTGTGCTGATAGCATCACCTATAAGCTTCTGTGCCTTGGGTGCTGGTGCAGCAACCTCTTCTTCTTCTTCCATCATGGAAGCCTTTCCAATCACTCTGGCCATGATCTTCTTGAGCCTTTCCTTCCTTTTCTTCCCTTCTGCAGCAGCCTCTTTGGGTTCAGATCCCAAAGGGACTTGAGTAGATGCTCTGGCCTTAGACATTGGAATTCTCTTTGCATGAACCTTTTGCTTCATGCCTGGCTTGGTGGCAGCAGCAGTGCTATATTCCTTCCTAACCACTTTCTTCTTGGAAGTGGCTCAACTGCCACATAGTCTTCATCCTCAGACTCTGAAGTTTTCTTCTTCCTTGTTCTGGTGACAGCTTTGGGCAAGTTGCTGGGAGTGCTCCTGCTACCATCATCTGAACTGCTAGAGGGACTAGTGCCCTCACTCAGGTGAACCTGCTCCTCTGACCTGTTCTGGCTATCACTCTGATCATACATATTGCAAACACTGACAGCAGACCCTGTGAATAGATATAGATGAGATAGAGTGGATGAGCATCACAAAATGCAGAGGTTTTTGCAAAAGAATGAGTCAAAAACTTACTTTTAGTTTTCCACAGAAAGCATTTTGGATCAACCGATTTGTAAACTCGGTGATACCGAAGCAGCTGTTGGAACCTAATCTAGTGAACTCGGTCAGACCGAGTCACAGTTCGGTGGCACCGAGACTGCTAGGGTTTCACAAAGTCCTGAACTCAGTCACACCGATTTGCAATTCTCGGTCAGACCGAAAATTACATGTGCAATGGCCTGAGCCGAATCGGTGGCCGAGTTCCACAACTCGGTGGGTCCGAGATGGTTTCGGCGGAAACCTAACCCTAAATTTTCAATTCACGACTAAACTACGAAGTGTTTTGACTAGATAAGAATGATCTCAATCGTGGCAAGATACATGGCGAACATAATGTGCTAGGAATCAGATAGGGATAGCACAGTGATCGAGTTCATGCCCTAGTTCAGCGATGAACTCGCTACGGCGGCAATGGCGGGGAAGAATTCCGTTGACGGCGGCGGAGACCAGCGACAGGAGGCGGCTGGCGATGAGGAAGACGATCCGGAGACCCTAGAGGCAGAGCGAGCTATGTGCGGGCGAAGGGGTTTCGGAGAAATTTCCAAAATTTTGCCCGTGAGTATATATAGCCCGACCCTGTCGGTGTGACCGAGTGGAACAACTCGGTGGCACCGAGATTCATAACTGCAATCAATTACTGAAACTCGGTGTGATCGAAAGCTTCAAATCGGTTGCACCGAGATTGAAAACCTAGATCAACTTAGTGATCTCGGTATGACCGAAATGGATGAATTGGTCAGACCGAAACGCACTAAGAAGTTTTGGAAGTTTAAGTCTATGACGAATCGGGGACTCCGAGTGCTCCTCACACAGAGTGGTTCGAATCTAACTTGATCAAATTTTGTGATGTAGCATGAATAGAGTTTGAGACGAGAAAAGCATAGATAGCTAGAGAGGGTTCTTAGGCATTCTTGTCCATCCACTTGGCAAAAGAAAAGAAAAACAATCAATCAAAACAAGAAGTGGATGTCCTCGAATGAGTGAAATATGCAATCAACATGCTCACACAATAAAATGGCAATTGAAATATGTGGCAAAGCATGCACAACCAATTCTAGCATCTATCAAACAATTTGCGATGACTAGGTCATCTATATATGAGTATATTGACTTAGGAGTCAAATGAGAACATTTGATCATAGGTCATACTCATCGTTTAAGCACAAGTGGGGTTACCACTTTTACATAAAGCATTGTTGTGTTCACACCATTAGAGTTGCTTTAGCTCAATTCTTAGAGTAAAGCTCCCCCTAGATGTGAGATCCCCCCTAAGAGGGATGAACTAACCTTGGGTTTTGTCGATGATGAATTCATGTAGATGTTGAAGATGTGGATGCTCAATGTTGATGTAGATCATTTGAAGCTATCCATTGGAGTGAGTTGCACTTTCAATACCTACACGGGTTAGTCCCACAAGGAACAAACAAGGATATCCATAGACATAAAGTGATGCACACACAAGATGATGTCTATGAAAGCTTTTAGGTTACCTTGTCCCTTGTCTTACCAACAAGAGGGTTTGTGACTCCTTGAACTAGTGCAAGATGTGGAAGTTGATTGCACTTTTTCTTGCCAAGATGATAAGAGTGAAGTATGTTGGCGGAGGCACCATCAAGAACTCTCTAGTTCTTCTTCATCGAGATCCACACCATCTTGATGGGAATCCTCGGTGTTGTAGTTGTACTTGATGAAGTGGAACTTGAAGTAGTCTTGGGAACCCACTTTACCAAGGCCTTAGGAGCTTCTTCAAATGCATCAATTTCCTCTTGAAGCTTGTCCTTGCTTTTTGCTTGTGGTCTTGTGGTGAAAGATCATCTTGAGCTTGTGTCCCTTTGAAAGAAGTAGGATCATACTTCTCTTGTTGAGGAACAAACTTCGTCTTGGGGTATTGATCTTCTTCCCACTCAACTCCATTGGCATTGATCTTTCGTTCAGAACCAACACCTTGATTCTTCCGGTGCCTTCCTTGCTTGCGTACAATTTCCTCCAATTGCTTACTTCCGGCAAGGCTCTTGTAAACACCTTTCTCTATAATTCCCTTCAATAAGCTATTTTCTTGCTCAAGTGTAACTTGGCTAAGAGAATCATTAGTGGAATCAAGAGAACTACTAGAAGCAACAATATTGGATTTAGCATGATTATTGTTACTACTAGAGGAAGAATCTTTCTTATTCTTGTTACTAGACTTGACTTGAGGCATGTAAGTGGATAAGAGTAAACGCTTGGCAATGTAAGAAGAACTTTTCTTACGAAGATCATCATTGATTGCTTTTAAGAACTCATGCTCTTGCTCAAGGTTGAGCTTTTCAAAACGTAATTTCTCATGAGTCCTTAAAAGTTCTCGATGATCTCCTAAGATAGTTTCATGAGCTAACTTAAGAGTGTTTAGTTCTTTATTTAGAGACTCAATCTTCTCCTTATCATTGTCATTCATTTTATCTTGATTAGCATGATTAATTGACGTTTCGTCATAGTATTCACCACTAGAGTTGTCAACAAGTAAATCATCATCACCTAACAAGTCATCGTCATCACTATTGAAATCAACATACTCGGGGTGTGATACCTTTGGGCCTTTAGCCATGAAGCATGTTCCAACTCCTTCATTTGGTGAGTCAAATATGTCGTAGGAGTTGGTTGTCACAAGTGCTAGACCGGCAACACCTTCATCTTGATTATATTCGGAGTCGGAGTAATAGCTTCTCTCGGAGTGGTTGTCGGAGTCGGAGCCGGATACCCATTCACCAACATGAGCTTGATGTCTGCGTTTTGTGTATCTCCTTGATGACTTGTCCTTTCTTTCCGAATCCTTGCTTCTCCGTGAGGGTCTTCGTTCATAACGATCATCTCTACTCCTTCTTTCTCTAGATGGTGATTCTTCTCTTCTACTAAATCTCTTGGGAGAATCTTCACTTCTCTTGTAGGGGGCTGTACACTCATTGGAATAGTGTCTGGGCCTTCCATAATTGTGGCAGTTTCGCTCTCGACTAGAAGATCTTTTGTCATTGTAGGACCTTGACTTGGAGCTTCTCTCTTTGCTTCTACTCTTGTAGAACTTGTTGAAGTTCTTCACCATTAAGCTCAATTCTTCATTGAAGGTTTGTTTCTCACTCGATGATGTGGGGGCTTCACATGAGGCTTTCTAAGCACCACTTGATTTGTTGTGAAGTTCCTCTTTATCCTTGAGTGACATCTCATGAGCAACAATTCTTCCGATGACTTCCGTTGGCTTGAGATCTTTGTAATTGGGCATCATTTGGATCAATGTGCACACGGTATCATATTTTCCATCCAAGGCTCTTAGGATCTTCTTGATGATGAATCTATCGGGCATCTCTTCACTCCCTAAGCCGGCAATCCCAAATTTCCTTTGCATTCTCAAGACGGCTGATTTTGTTGAATTCTTCGGGGCACAATCCGTTGAAGAGGATATCACAAGCTTGAGCGTTGTATTGCAGCATTTTCAACTCTTCCACGGTGGCTTCACGGTTCGGTTCTTTCCCGTCAAAGAATTCACCTTGCAAGCCAACACACACAATAGCCCAAACGGCGGGGTTATGTCCAAGAATATGCATTTTCATCTTATGCTTCCAACTAGCAAAATTAGTGCCATCAAAGTAAGGACCTCTACGGTGATAATTTTCCTTGCTAGACGCCATACTCTCCTAGGTTGTGAAACCAAGGCTATGACCACCAAAAGCTATGGAAATCAAAGCAAATGGAGACCAATGCTCTGATGCCACTTGTAGGATCGAAAGTATGTCTAGAGGGGGGTGATTAGACTACTTGACCAAATAAAAATCTAGCCTTTTCAGCTTTTTAGTTCTTGGCAGATTTAAGCTATCTTAGCACAAGTCAAGCAATCTCCACACAATTCAAGCAAGCATGCAAAAGAGTATATGAGCAGCGGAAAGTAAAGCATGCAACTTGCAAGAATGTAACGGGAAGTGTTTGGAGGACTCAAACGCAATTGGAGACACGGATGTTTTTGTCGTGGTTCCGATAGGTGGTGCTATCGTACATCCACGTTGATGGAGAATTCAACCCACGGAGGGTAACGGTTGGGCGAGTCCACGGAGGGCTCCACCCACGAAGGGTCCACGAATAAGCAACCTTGTCTATTCCATCACGGCCTTCGCCCACGAAGGACTTGCCTCACTAGCGGTAGATCTTCACGAAGTAGGCGATCTCCTTGCCCTTACAAACTCCTTTGTTCAACCCCACAATATTGTCGGAGGCTCCCAAGTGACACCTAGCCAATCTAGGAGACACCACTCTCCAAGAAGTAACAAATGGTGTGTTGATGATGAACTCCTTGCTCTTGTGCTTCAAATGATATTCTCCCCAACACTCAACTTTCTCTCACGGGATTTGGATTTGGTGGAAAGAAGATTTCAGTGGAAAGCAACTTGGGGAAGGCTAGAGATCAAGATTTATATGGTTGGAATGGAATATCTTGACCTCAACACAAGTGTAGGTGGTTCTCTCTCAGAAAATGTGTATTGGAAGTGTAGGTATGTTCTGATGGCTCTCTCTTCGAATGAAGAGTGGGTGGAGGGGTATATATAGCCTCCACACAAAATCGAACCATTACGCACAATTTGCCAAACTTGGTGGGACCGAATGGTTAAACTCGGTCGGACCGATTCAGCAAACCTAGTGACCGTTAGGATTTTTGGTGGGACTGAGATGCAACTCGGTAGGACCGATATGGTTAGGGTTAGGGCATAACGTAATCTCGGTGTGACCGATTACACAAACTCAGTAGGACCGATTTTGGTAATAAGCTAACCAGAGAGTTAGTCAGGTAAACTCGGTGGGACCGATTCGCTCATCTCGGTGAGACCGAAGTGTTACAAAAGGGAAACAGAGAGTTTACATTGCAATCTCGGTGGGACCGATCGCTCATCTCGGTAAGACCGAAACGTTACAAAGGGAAACAGAGAGATTACAATCCCATCTCGGTGAGACCGAGATCCCTATCGGTGAGACCGATTTGCCTAGGGTTTGTGGCAGTGGCTATGACATTTGAAACTCGGTGGCGCCGGATAGAAAGAATCGGTGGGGCCGAGTTTGACTTTTGGTTTAGGTCATATGTGGATGTGGGAAGGCAGTTGAGGATTTTGGAGCATATCACTAAGCATTTTGAGCAAGTAAGCCATTAAGCAACACCTCATCCCTCCTTGATAGTATTGGCTTTTCCTATAGACTCAATGTGATCTTGGATCACTAAAATATAAAATGTAGAGTCTTGAGCTTCAAGCTTGAGCCAAACTTTTTGTCCTTAGAATTTTGAGGGATCCACTTTCCTCATCCATGCCATGCCATTCATTGAGCTTTTCCTGAAATATTAATCTTGGAATAATGTTAGCTCAATGAGCTATATGTTGTTAGGAATTACCAAAACCACCCAGGGATAGTTGCACTTTCAAGTAGGGGTTAGCCTGCTGCTGTTTTGAGATTTCCCAACCTGTTACGATGTTGTCAATTATCTTCCATGACTTGTACGTGGCATATGCATCTATTCCTGCATACTCGATGAGCTTGTCTGGGAGTAGGCTGATCCCCCACAATTTGTGGTCTTCCTCCTTGTCGATCTTCTTCTTCATGCCTTTGTAGAATGGGTGGATAACGCTGGCAGCGACATCCTCCAAGGAGTCATACTCTTTTCCAGTGCCTGGAACTCTCCAGAGTGGCTGAATGTCGGTGAAGTTCTTGGGGTTGATCTCCAAACCAGACTTGTTCAGCATCTGTTTGTCACCTTCAATGCCGAAACCGGCAAATTTGTACAATTTCTCCTCCTGCAGGAACTCTTTGAGGCACTTGGGCCTGCAAGGGGGAGAGACAAATTGAAGATTAGTGTTCTTTTTTGAAGATTCCATTCTTCTGCTTTTTGGTTTACAAGTGATAATCCATGAGGTAGATGCTTACATAGTATAAGTCATGGATGAATGTAGTTCCAAAACTAGTAGACAAAGTTCTAAAAATAAATTCAACTACACCATGTTATTTTTATTTTTTGGTATCTTTGGTGCTTCACCAAATGCTTCACCAAGTTCAAGAACCTTTTTACCAGAGTCAATGATATATGTGCTGCTTACTTCAAGTTTAGTTTTGTTTTTGTTGAATAAAAGACCTAAACCAGTGCTTCACCAAGTTCTTACTTTATTTTTTGTTGCTGAAAATAACATCAGACCAGGTTCAGAAACTACTTTTGTACATCAAGCTTAGAAACATTGTTTAGTACATCAACTCTATAAACTACACTAGTGCATCAAGATCAGAAACTATGCTAGTACATGAAGTTCAGAAATTAATCTGGTGAAACAATTTCAGGTGCTAATCCAGTGCATCAGTTTCAGATGCTAATCTGGTGAAACAATTTCAGAAATGCATCGACTTGAGAAACATGTACTTGTGCGTCCACTTCACAAACTATAGTAGTTCATCTAGTTGGGAAACAAGATTAATGAATTTTTTGGAGAGTAGTACTAGTAGAACGGATGAATGAAGAGTAGTATGGATCACCATTTTGTGGCCGATGCGATGTGGTACACCAAGCAGAGTGTAACGCCCCGAGACTGATGTGCCAGGTGTCCTCCAGTTATTCGCTGTTGTTGTGTTGTCATTGCTTGCTTGTCATGCATTGCATATCATGTCATCATGTGCATTTCATTTGCATACATGTTCGTCTCATGCATCCGAGCATTTTCCCCGTTGTCCGTTTTGCAATCCGGCGCTCCAATGTCACCCGGTGTGCCTTTCTACGTCTTTTCATGTGCGGGTGTTAAACGTTTCCGGATTGGACCAAGACTTGTCATGCGGCCTTGGTGTAGTCCTGGTAGACCGCCTGTCAAGTTTCGTGCCATTTGGACTTCATTTGATACTCCAACGGTTAACCGAGGGACCGAAAAGGCCTCGTGTGTGTTGCAGCCCAACACCCTTCCAAACTGGCCCAAAACCCACCTAAACCTCCTCCATCCTCTCGGTCGTTCGATCATGATGGCGTGGCCGAAAACCGCACCTCATTTGGAGCTTCCTAGCTCCCTCTACCCCTATATAAAGGCCCCCTTTCCAAATTTCGGATCTCTTCCCCGAAACCCTAGCCTCCTTCCTCCGCGCGCCGGACAACGTCCGCCGGCGCCAGACGTGTCCGTTTCCACCGCCGCCACCACTCAGGAGCTGCCACATGGCCCCCTGCGCCACCTCCCACCGCTCCGGCCTGGGGGGCCCAAGTCGGGCCCCCGCGAGCCCATCGCCCGCCGCCGCCGATCCACGCTCGTGCCGCCCGACTCCACTCCCTCCGCTGCCATCGATTCCGGCGCCGGCCCGCTCCGCCACCGCGGCGGCGAGCGCCGCACCTTGCCGGACTTCTCCTCCTCGCCGCCCCCGACGCCGCTCGCCGCCCCGGCCGCCGCCTCCACCGCCGACCTCGCTATCGCCTCGTCTCGGCGTCTGCGCCCGCCAGCAACGCCGTTCCTCACCGCGGCGCGCCACTGCGTCCTCCTCCCTCTCCGGCCAGCCGCTGCTCCCTCTCCCGCGACCTCCAGTGAACAGTGTCGTCGATGAACCTCGGGATCCGTGCCGAGTCGCCAGATCTGGATCCGCGCTACTGTAAACCCTAGCTCGGCTTGACTTTCTCCCCCTCTCTTAGTGTTTTTTCTGCATTCTTTGACATGTCACAACTTTGCATCTGTAGCTCCAATTCGTGCATGTAGCATATCAAAATGTTCGCCTCGACGAGTACATCATTTCATCTCATTGCATCATTTTCATTTGAGCTCATCTTGATGCCCGAAATGCTGTTGGAAGAGGGCTATGTGAGGAATTTGTCCGATCTGTTTCAGCAAATGGCATTTTGTCATTTTTGCCATGATTAATGTGTGCATTCTATGATCCTGAGCTCTACATGTGTTTTGTTAAATGCCATGCCATCTTTACAGGGGTGTATGTCATGTATTTTTGTGATATTTGTGGTGACTAGCACAAGCATGCAAAGTAGCTTACTCAGTGATGCTAATTTCAGGGACTTAAGAATATCACTAAGTCCTTGTCCTGATTTTGTTGTTATGCCATATGTTCATGTTGTTTCCTAGTGATCCGTGCCTCTTTTGAGGATGATCAGTAAGGATGTTTTGTTAACATTGCTCTATCCATCCATGTCTTTGTTTCCATTTATGGAGCACCCTAGCTTCAGTCAATCGAGCTCTACTTTCGCTATAAAATAATCCTGGCAGATTGTTGACATGTTTAGCGATTTTGCCGAGGATGTTGCGATTGATCCGTGCATGCTATGTTGTTGTTCTTGCCATGTCTAGCTTCTATGCCATGTCTAGCTTCTATGCCATGTATTCTTGATGGGTGTATGCTTAGTTTGTCAAGCCATGCTCTGTAGTGAGTGCATCGAGCTCGTAACATGCCTACTCGTTAACTGATTTGCATGCTCCAGTTTTTCACCAAGTCTGAATCTGTTTATGTTTTTGCCATGTTCACTTGTTTGCAATTGTATTTTCTGATCCCTTTTGGCTCAAGGTCACTAAGGGACTTTTGTTAAGTGCTTTGAGTAGCTTCATGCCATACCTTGCTTTTCCATGTTATGTTCCTGTAGCATGTAGTTATTGTGCTTTAAACATTGCTTCCTGATGATAAATTCCAGACTTGTGTTAATTTCACTAAGTCTGAAACCTGTTATCATTTGCACTTTTGCCATGCATGTTTGAACCTGTTAATGGATGAATTAGCCGTAGCTCAGTGTTCATATTTTGTCAAGCATCATGAGTGGATCCCAGCCATGTATTTTGTTACTATGTTTGAGTGTTGTAGCATATTTATCTTGATGCATTTAGATGGTCACTTGCTATTAATCGCAGACCGGTGCCATATTTGTTTTGCTTGCCATTTCCAAACCGTGCATCCGATTCCGGCGATCTTTATATCGATTTCAACCGAAATCACCTCACCTTTCCGGTGGCACTCTTGGATTTCCATGTTGAGGCCAGGTTCTATAATTCCTTTGCAAATCATGCATATGCATCACATACCGCATACCACATATCTTACCATGCTCGTGTGTTGGTTGTTTACTATGTGGTGTGCTTCTTTCCGGTGTTGCTTCTTCGAGTTGGTTCCGATAACGTCACATTTGTGAGGACCCGTTCGACTACGTCCGTTTGTCTTCTTCATGGACTCGTTCTTCTTCCTTGCGGGATTTCAGGCAAGATGACCATACCCTCGAAATCACTTATATCTTTGCTTGCTAGTTGCTCGCTCTTTTGCTATGCCTATGCTGCGATACGTACCACTTGCTTATCGTGCCTCCCATATTTTTGAACCAAGCCTCTAACCCACCTTGTCCTAGCAAACCTTTGTTTGGCTATGTTACCGCTTTGCTCAACCCCTCTTATAGCGTTGTTAGTTGCAGGTGAAGATGAAGTTTGTACCTTGTTGGAACATGGAGATGTTGTTCCTTGTTGGAACATGTTTACTTGTTGGGATATCACAATATCTCTTATTTAATTAATGCATCTATATACTTGGTAAAGGGTGGAAGGCTCGGCCTTATGCCTGGTGTTTTGTTCCACTCTTGCCGCCCTAGTTTCCGTCATATCGGTGTTATGTTCCCGGATTTTGAGTTCCTTACGCAGTTGGGTTATAATGGGAACCCCTTGACAGTTCGCCTTGAATAAAACTCCTCCAGCAATGCCCAACATTGGTTTTACCATTCGCCACCTAGCCTTTTCTTTCCCTTGGGTTCTGCAGACTCAAGGGTCATCTTTATTTTAACCCCCCTAGGCCAGTGCTCCTCTGAGTGTTGGTCCGACCGAGTAGACTGCGGGGCCACCTCGGGGCAACCTGAGGGTTGGTTTTACTCGTAGGATGTCTCATCTGAGTGTGCCCTGAGAACGAGATATGTGCAGCTCCTATCGGGATTTGTCAGCACATTCGGGCGGTGTTGCTGGACTTGTTTTACCATTGTCGAGGATGTCTTGTAACCGGGATGCCGAGCCTGATCGGATTGTCTTGGGAGAAGGAATATCCTTCGTTGACCGTGAGAGCTTGTGATGGGCTAAGTTGGGACACCCCTGCAGGGATTTGAACTTTCGAAAGCCGTGCCCGCGGTTATGGGCAGATGGGAATTTGTTAATGTTCGGTTGTAGAAAACCTGAAGTTGATATTAATTAAAATACATCCACCGCGTGTGTAACCGTGATGGTCTCTTTCCGGCGGATTCCGGGAAGTGAACACGGTGTTGGAGTAATGCTTGACGTAGGTTGTTCTAGGATCACTTCTTGATCATAGTTGTTCGATCGTGCTTTGCCTTCTCTTCTCGCTCTCTTTTGCGTATGTTAGCCACCATATATGCTAGTCGCTTGCTGCAGCTCCACCTCATACCTTTTACCCTTCCTATAAGCTTAAATAGTCTTGATCACGAGGGTGTGAGATTGCTGAGTCCCCGTGACTCATAGTTACTTCCAAAACCAGCTTGCAGGTGTCGTTGAACCGTGCAGATGACGCAACCAAGCTCAAGGAGGAGCTCGATGAAGATCTTGACCTTTGTGTTGTTTTGTTCTAGTTGATCAGTAGTGGAGCCCAGTTGGGGTCGATCGGGGATCTGTGTAGCATTTGGGGTAGTCTTCTTTTATTTTGCTTCCATAGTAGGAACTTGTGTGTATATGGATGATGTAATGCTTTATTCATGTAATTGTGTGAAGTGGCGATTGTAAGCCAACTATGTATCTTTTCCCCTTTACTTATTTACATGGGTTGTGTGAAGATTACCTCACTTGCGACATTGCTCTCAATGCGGTTATGCCTCTAAGTCATGCTTCGACATGTGGGAGATATAGCCGCATCGAGGGCGTATCAGAGCCCTCCCCGACCTTAGGAGCCCCCTGCTTGATCGAATCGCTGGCGTTGTTGAGTCTAGAAAAATGTTTTGAGTCATTTCGGAATTATATATCGGAGAGTTAGGAATTCTTTTTACTCCTCAGTCCCTTCGTCGCTCTGGTGAGGCATCCTGACGTAGAGTTTTTACTCTTCTCTCCTCAAATTTCACTAAAAATTTTTTGGATCACGCGGGTATCTTGGAATCATTCCGATGGTTTTGTGACGAGAACATTGTTCTTGGTGCCTCCTGGCATTTAGGGGTTGTGCAAGTGTCCCGGGGAGTTGAGCTCTGAGGTGTTGTCGTCACAATTTTATCGTTGCAGTTCTGGAATACCTGAGTTTAGTTTCGCCGACATCGAAAATCTCTTTTATGCAGTTGTGGGTGAGATAACCTCGACGCCACCCAGTACTGGGGTGGGAGTTCGGGATTATTGCCATGACTCGTGTAACGGATGCTTTTCGAAGGTTGAGGTAAACGATTTCCGAAGGTTTCTTGGTTATGTGTTGAAGGATGGAAACAGCTGGATGTAGGATTTGCTAGTTTTGGGTGAGATATTATGCTTCCCCTGTATCCCCAACACCTGATTGCATAACCGGAAAATTTCGGGAGTTTATAAGTGGGAATTCAAGTAGCTCCTAGGATTTCTTTCCGACAGATGTATGCTTTGAAATTGGGGTCCGACGTCTAGTGGTCCGCCAATCCACGGTTGGTTTTACAGTGGTCTCGTTGTGTCTTAAAGAGTCCTTGGCTATGCCGACTCGGGGATGCTTCATATGTCATGTGCACTGCCTTGTACATGGTGGTGCTGTACGATCGAGCCCGTGTAGGCCCCACCACGAAAACTTCGGACGAAATCTCTATCATATGTTTATTCCGGCTTATTCTGCAAGCCAATCCTTTGTTTTGTTTTGAGTTGTGGTATTCGAGTTACTTCGAAGTCAAATGTGGATTCCATACCTTCCCCAAATGGTGTTCTCATATTCCTATGTGAATATAAATCCTTCTTGATCTTCGAGTTTGTCATCTCAATGTCTTTACAACCAGTGTGTTTCTCTTCAAGTGGATCTGATCATTTCAACATCCGCAAGATCAAGTATCAGTTCTTCTCAACGGTGTTTGTTTCATTCGTCCTAAATTGTCTTTGTTTTCCCGCCCACCCACCCTTTTTCTTCGAGGACTCAGATTTCTAAATCAAGTATCATTTTATTGATGGGAAGTCTCTCCATTTCTTTTCTGTTGATTCTCAGGAAGATACTAACGAAGCTTCACGTTCATCATTCTTAATTATTTTTCTTCTCTGGTGGATTCAATTCAAGTTTTCTATGTTGATCATATCCTTTCCTCGTTTTAAATGTCTTCTCTTTCCGGTGTACCTCTCAATCATTCACTTTTCGTAATACTTTTGTTCCGAAGTGCTCAAGATATCTCGAAGATTCATGTTTCTACTCTGCTTTTGTTGAAGATCTTTCGAGGATGTTATCTCATTCAAGCCATTTAAATCAACCGGCGCAATCTATATTTTAAATCATCAACGGTGTTTCTCTTGAGTGGGCCCTAACCCACAGGTCTTTTCCCAGGATCTTACCTGACTCTTCTAATCTTTCTGGAGTTATTCTCAAATTCTTTTCTAAAGTTTGACGTAAGAATGATTTATCATCAGTCAAATGTCTTTCTCAGAGATTGATTAAATTCTTTTCGTCGTTGGCTCAACCTTCCATTTTTCATCCCGGAGTATCTCAACAATTTGGTGGTGTTTCTCATCGTCATTCTCAGATTTTGAAGACCGAAGAAGAGTTTCTCTTTAATCTTGCTCCATTCTCTTCAAGATTCATGGTGCTAGCTTCTTGCCATCCTCTCATAATTATTTTCGATTGTGAGAATCCTTTTCACCCATCAGGAGATATTCAAGGGTATTTTGAGTTCGATTATCCGGAGCCCATCATTTTAGAAGACTTTTTCATTCTTAGCTTTCAGCTCTCGTTCCCTAAATCTCACCGGTGCATCATTCAATATTCTTTAATCAGCGCGTGATCTCTTCATTTCAGTTGTATCTAAATTCTGTCAAGTATCTTCGTTCATTTCATAATTCTTCCCGGTGTTCCTTTATCTTTTCTTCATTCATTTTCATTTCTTATGGTGGTTCTTCCAGATTTCTCTTCCTTATCAATTTATTCATTGTCAATCCTACCGGTGGTTCATAGAAGACCTTCCCAAGTTGGCGCTATATCTATCTTAATGCTCTCTACGAGAATAAGTAGTATGTCAAATCCGCTGCTTGTCATCAATTTAAATTGGTGAAGGATACGCATAATGTAATTCTTATTCTTGCTTCATCCAAGTGATTAATTCTTTATTCCGGAGGATCATCAAATTCTCGGTTTCACTTGTTTGATATTTCTTTACCCGGAGTTCCAAGCTCTCTCAATTTTCTCGTCATGGAGACCCGTCTAATCTTTGCAAGGCTTTAATCTTATTCTTTTCATCCTTCTTGTTGTTTGGTCATCCTTTTGATTATCGGAGGTTCTACATGTTGGTTCATCAATCATTTATTTCCTTCTCGAAGCATTCATCAAGATTCTTTTCAGAGGAGCTCAAGTATTCTTTATCTTGCATTTCAAAGTGCAATTCTCTCAACCGTATCATTCGAGGTGGTATTATGTCATTCTTGATAATTTGAGTTCATGGCTCATGCTTCACATGTTGTTAAGAATGAGGTATTTTAAGTCCATCAATCTCGTCACTGGAGTTATCTGGGGTTATATTTCACCTAAAGCTTTCCCTAAGGATTAATGCTATTAATGGTGATAATATATGACCCAAGTTCTTCGTTAATCCTCTCGGTGAGATAAGTTTTCTCGTCTCCTTGTTCTTATAAATCCAATCTATTGTTTCCAGCAGTGGCAGAATTTCACCTCATAATTTCGAGATGTTTTCCATAAGTCCACTACAACCTTGTTCTTTTCGTTGTTGGTTTTCCAACAACTCCGTTCGACTCTTCTCCTAAAGATGCTTTTCAAGCTCTTTTGAGGTAGAAGATGTTGTTTTCTCCTCCATTCTTTTGATTCCATTCTTACTTTTGTTCTGAAGGCATCGTGATGTTGCTCTCTTCAACCCATCATCTTGTTTGTCAAGATCATGTTCAGTTCCTTCCATTTTCAGTCGAAGTGCTGCCCAAATTATACCATTCTTTTCCCTTTATATCTTGTTTTTAGCTGGAGTGTTGTGCCCTTTCCTCAACTTCTTTTCGTCTTATCAAGTCTTGTATCACTTTTCAATCGGAGTGCTGCCCGAATTTGTTCTTCCTTGTTACTCTTCCCAAACGGAGTGCTTTCAACTTTGTTCATCTCCGTTGTATTCTTTCTTTCAATTTGCTCAACCTCTCAAGGCTAGTGGTTTCACTCGTTTGTCAAAGAAGCAACTTAGGTTTACCTCTCCTCTTTCTCTTCCGTTGTCCCTCCGGTGCCATTCTAGATCTCGGGACGAGATCCTCTCGTAGTAGTGGAGTGTTGTAACACCCCGAGACCGATGTGCCAGGTGTCCTCCAGTTATTCACTATTGTTGTGTTGTCATTTCTTGCGTGTCATGCATTGCATATCATGTCATCATGTGCATTTCATTTGCATACATGTTCGTCTCATGCATCCGAGCATTTTCCTCGTTGTCCGTTTTGCAATCCGGTGCTCCTATGTCACCCGGTGTCGCTTTCTACCTCTTTTCGTGTGTGGGTGTTAAACGTTTCCGGATTGGACCGAGACTTTTCATGCGGCCTTGGTTTACTCCCGGTAGACCGCCTGTCAAGTTTCGTGCCATTTGGACTTCGTTTGATACTCCAACGGTTAACCGAGGGACCGAAAAGGCCTCGTGTGTGTTGCAGCCCAACACCCTTCCAAACTGGCCCAAAACCCACCTAAACCTCCTCCATCCTCTCCGTCGTTCAATCACGATCGCGTGGCCGAAAACCGCACCTCATTTGGAGCTTCCTAGCTCCCTCTACCCCTATATAAAGGCCCCCTTTCCAAATTTCGGATCTCTTCCCCGAAACCCTAGCCTCCTTCTTCCTCCGCGCGCCGGTCAACGTCCACCGGCGCCGGACGTGTCCGTTTCCACCGCCGCCACCACTCAGGAGCTGCCACGTGCCCCCCTGCGTCGCCTCCCACCGCTCCGGCCCGGGAGGCCCAAGTCGGGCCCCCGCGAGCCCATCGCCCGCCTCCGCCGATCCACGCCCGCGCCACCCGACTCCACTCCCTCCGCCGCAATCGACTCCGGCGCCGGCCCGCTCCGCCACCACGCCGGCGAGCGCCGCACCTCACCGGACTTCGCCTCTTCACCGCCCCCGACGCCGCTTGCCGCCCCGGCCGCCGCCTCCACTGCCAACCTCGCTGCCGCCTCGTCTCGGCGTCCGCGCCAGCCGGCGGCGCCGTTCCTTGCCGCGGTCGTGCCACCGCGTCCTCCTCCCTCTCCGGCCAGCCGCTCCTCCCTCTCTGGCGACCTCTGGTGAACAGTGTCGCCGACGAACCTCGGGATCCATGCCGAGTCGCCAGATCTGGATCCGCGCTACATGAAACCATAGCTCGGGTTGACTTTCTCCCCCTCTCTCAGTATTGTTTTTGCATTCTTTGACATGTCATAACTCTGCATCCGTAGATCCAATTCGTGCGTGTAGCATATCAAAATGTTCGTCTCGACGAGTACATCATTTCATCTCATTGCATCATTTTCATTTGAGCTCATCTTGATGCCCGAAATGCTGTTGGAAGAGGGCTATGTGAGGAATTTGTCCGATCTGTTTCAGCAAATGGCATTTTGTCATTTTTGCCATGATTAATGTGTGCATGCTATGATCCTGAGCTCTACATGTGTTTTGTTAAATGCCATGCCATCCTTACAGGGGTGTATTTCATGTATTTTTGTGATATTTGTGGTGACTAGCACAAGCATGCAAAGTAGCTTACTCGGTGATGCTGATTTCAGGGACTTAGAATTTCACTAAGTCCTTGTCCTGATTTTGTTGTTATGCCATATGTTCATGTTGTTTCCTAGTGATCCGTGCCTCTTTTGAGGATGATCAGTAAGGATGTTTTGTTAACGTTGTGGTGCTCTATCCATCCATGTCTTTTTTTGCATTTATGGAGCACCCTAGCTTGAGTCAGTCGAGCTCTACTTTTGCTATAAAATAATCCTGGCAGATTGTTGACATGTTTAGCAATTTTGCCGAAGATGTTGCGATTGATCCGTGCATGCTATGTTGTTGTTCTTGCCATGTCTAGCTTCTATGCCATGTCTTCTTGATGGGTGTATGCTTAGTTTGTCATGCCATGCTCTGTAGTGAGTGCATAGAGCTCGTAACATGCCTACTCGTTAACTGATTTGCATGTTCTAGTTTTTCACCAAGTCTGAATCTGTTTATGTTTTTGCCATGTTCACTTGCTTACAATTGTATTTTCTGATCCCATTTGGCTCAAGGTCACTAAGGGACTTTTGTTAACTGCTTTGAGTAGCTTCACGCCATGCCTTGCTTTGCCATGTTATGTTCCTGTAGCATGTAGTTATCGTGCTTTAAACATTGCTTCCTGATGATAAATTCCAGACTTGTGTTAATTTCATGAAGTCTGAAACCTGTCATCATTTGCAGTTTTGCCATGCTTGTTTTAACCTGTTAATGGATGAATTAGCCGTAGCTCAGTGTCCATCTTTTTTCAAGCATCATGACTGGATCCCAGCCATGTATTTTGTTACTATGTTTGAGTGCTGTAGCATATTTATCTTGATGCATTTAGATGGTCACTTGCTGTTAATCGCAGACCGGTGCCATATTTGTTTTGCTTGCTATTTCCAAACCGTGCATCCGATTCCGGCGATCTTTATATCGATTTCAACCGAAATCACCTCACCTTTCCAGTGGCACTCTTTGATTTCCAGGTTGAGGCCAGGTTCTATCATTCCTTTGCAAATCATGCATATGCATCACATACCGCATACCGCATATCTTACCATGCTCGTGTGTTGGTTGTTTACTATGTGGTGTGCTTCTTTTCGGTGTTGCTTCTTCGGGTTGGTTCCGATAACATCGCGTTTGTGAGGACCCGTTCGACTACGTCCATTTGTCTTCATGGACTCGTTCTTCTTCCTTGCAGGATTTCAGGCAAGATGACCATACCCTCGAAATCACTTCTATCTTTGCTTGCTAGTTGCTCGCTGTCGGGGGACTAATCCACGAGCACCTATGGGACCAGCGGACCGAGTCCCTTTCGGTTCGGCGGGGGCGAGGGTCGCACGAAGAGCGGATCGAGGCGAAGCACACGAGCAGTTTACCCAGGTTCGGGCCGCATGGATGCGTAAAACCCTACTCCTGTTTTGTGGTTTGTATTGAGTTCTTGCTCGGGAGCGCGGAGTGCTACAGTACACCCCAGCAGCTAACGAGACCGAGCGCGAGTGTTCTCTTTTTCCCTCCCCCCCTCTACGTTGCGCATGGGCCTCCTTTTATATGTTCAAGGGGTCACCGACAGGTGGCAATGTAGACAAGGGTAAAAATGGAAAGGTGTTGCGGTTGGTACAGCTACCTGCTATAGTGTATCATACCTAACCCTGACGGCAGGGGACCAGGGCATTAAATGCCCGTCTGCATCGCCTAAATAGTGCAAAAGGGACCGCCAGGGACGCCACCGCTCGCCACGATGGCAATCTTGTCAGCGCCGCTTGCCACCGTGCACCGCTGGCTGCACAGCCTCCTGCCACGTACGCCTGGAAGGGTCCCAGAGCGACACGTTGGTGGATGTGCTGGAGCGCGGACACAGAGTGGTGGCTTGTCGCGGCAAGCGCCTTGCCGCGGTCATTGTCTTGTCGCGTCCGGGAGCTTGTCGCTCAGCGGGCCTTGCCGGGACGCGTGGCGCGTCGCGGCAAGTTCCTTGAGATGCCTTGGTTGGCCTTCCCGGCAAGCTCCTCTTGCCGGGGTCTTGTCTCCTCGGCTTGGATACTTTGTCCTTGAATGGCTCCAAAGGAACCATGGAGGACCTTGGCGGTCACCCGGCAAGCCTTGCCGCGGGATGCTGCGACTGCCCGTGCACAAGTTCGGGATACTAGGGTACCCCTAATCTAGTACACCGACAGGAGCCCCCGGGCCTGGGCCATACACGGCGCCGAGCGCTATTGGGCCAGGCCCAAAACAGGGCACGGGCACGCGCGGCCTGGGTTACGCCGTATCTCTCCCCGTATCCACTGCGCCCTCCCCGAACGGCACGCGTTGAATGCGGCATCGTGGGAGAGATCGTGGGTGGTTTCTTTATTCGGAAAGGCGGAACGTCCGCCCCCTCCCTCTTTATAAGCATGGGAAACAGGGGTAGTTCGCCCATTCGCCGGTTGCTACTCCAATCTCGGAAACCTCCGCCGCTCCCTCGTCTTCCCAAAGCTGAAAGAGAGCAGCGCCCCGCCCCCCATCGCCACCAGCACCACCAACGCCGTCGACCTCCTCCACCACTTCCGCCATGGCTCCGAGAGCCGACAAAGGGAAGGTTGTGAAGTCGACTGAGGCGCAGCGGCTTGCGGCGCTGTGAAAGGAGCGGGCAATCTTCCCCCCCAAGCTCACCACGAGGGAGCTGAGGGAGAATTACTACCTCTTCTGGTCGACGGAGACGCGAGCGCATCCGCGCACGAAGGTACTTCCAGCCGCCGCTTGGAAAATGGCTCCAAACGGATATACTTTCTTTGCCTTGTTCTTCTACTGCGGGCTCTGCCCGCCTTTCTCTGAGTTTTTCTGTGATATTATGAACACCTACGGGTTCCGCCTCCTTGACTTCACCCCCAATGCTGTTCTGACCATGGCAGTTTTTGCACATCTCTGTGAAAACTTTGTCGGAGTCTATCCCAATGTAGCCCTTTTTCGCCACTTCTTTATGCCCCGAGTAGAGAGAGGAGAGCCTTTATCCGGCGGAATCGCCTGGATCTCGAGGGCTGGCAAGAAGGACACTTATCTGGAGGGAGAGTTCCGCGGCAAGTGGGAGGAATGGAGAGCAGACTGGTGCTGGATTGTCGAGGAGAACCCGCAGCCGTTTACCACCCGGCGCCAAGCCCCAGTAGCACGCGGCAGCGATTGGAGTGACGTGTCCCCGGAAGACGATAGGCTGAAGATTGCCATCACCCGGATCCAACGCCTCAGGCTTGCCGGGCTCACTGTAGGCGCTGTTGGCGCAGATTTTCTTCGCCGCCGCATCGCCCCCCTGCAGGAACGGAGGAGACCCGCCTGGGAATTCAAGAATGCGGCGGATATCATGAGGCTGCGTCCGGGCCTCAACTTCATCTTCACTGTTCTGGAGCTTAACGCGATGCTCCAGGAACTGTTCAAGTACGACCCTCAACATCTCGAAGCGTTCAGGTTGCCGAAGGGTGTCGTTCCGCTGTGCAACAACTCCGCGCTCGACCGCATCCGTGCAATGATGCCGCTGTGCGATTCGCATGGAATTGTCCCAACTTGGCAAGAGCCTGCAGACGACGTCGTGCAGGAGTTCTTTGATGGCTTGGTAGAAGTGTCGGTCCGCTCCGATGAAAAGAACAGCCTCACCCGCGACACCACCGATGCGGAGATGACACGCATCACCACTAGGCTGGAAGAGGCGGCGGCAGCCGCAGCCGCGGGCGAATTTGGATTCACCGTGGAGGAGGTAGAGGCAGCAGAGGTGGCAAGCCGTGCCGAGCGAGAGGAGCTCGTCGGCAAGAAAGAGCTTGCCGGGCATGACGTCGAGTCGAGCGAGCCCGCCGAGGATACGAGCGGCTCGCTGGAGATCAACTCCTCTTCCTCCTCATCTTCAGGCAGCTCGCCGCAAGCAAAGCCTCCAGCTCCACCAAGAAGGCGTCTCCGCAAGGCTGGGGACGTAGCGGGGCGGCGGGCGAGTCAACAGTCGCCGCGCCGCGCGACACGCTCCACCGCGGCAAGCACTATTGCCGCGGGAGCACCTCACGCTGCTGCGGCAACTGCAGCGGGGTCCACCCGGACCACCGCTTCTGCTCCTGCCGCTTCTCACGCCACGGCGGCAGCCGGAGCGGGGTCGTCTCAGACCACCGCCACTGTTCCCGCCAAGCGGCCAAGGGAAACTACTCCTCCGCCTCCTCGCGCCGGACGTGAGTCGGACTTCGACTTCTCCGCGTTCAGCTCCGACGAGGAAGAAGAAGAGTAAGATTCTCTTGTTGTACTTGTAGTTCTAAAATTCTTGCTGTTTTGTCTTGTATCTCATTTGCTTTACTCTGAACTTATTCCTTTTTAGGACTCTGGCCCAGAGAGCAGCGAAGAGAGCCAAAGTCCCGGTGATTGTCATCGAGGATGAACCCACCGCAACAGCAGGGGGTGCGTCCGAGACAACCTTGCCGGACCCGGCAACTGTTCTCCAGAGCAGCCCCCAGCGTAAGTATATGGTTCGCTTTCCGCTGTTAGGCGCGCATGGATATTCTTTCTTTGCTGACATCTGACTGTTGGTTTGTGTAGGAGCAGAGCAGCCCCACCAGGAGCGCCCGGAGGCCGCCCCCGAAATGCCAAGGGAGAGTCCTGCGGCAAGGGAGAGTTCTTCGGCAAGGGACAGCACCAGCGTCCCCCCGGCGGCGGAGACTACGACTGCCGAACCCAGTACAGGTAATCTTCTCTTCAAAGCTTCCCTTGTGTTCTTCTTCTTTTTGGGTATTTGCTTGACTTTTCTCACTTTTCCGGCTATCAGACCCATCTGCTGCGGAGCCGATGGAGACCGAGGTTGCTGCCGACGACGCCGCTGCCACTGAAGAAGCAGCCGGCGCTAATGATCCCGCCAGCGACGAGGTCGCCAAAGCTGCCGCCGCAGCAGCTGGCGAGGGGTCTGGCGATCGCACTGACGGCCCTGAGGCCGCAGGAGCGCCAGGCGCTACGTCGACCGCCGACCCGTCCGCCGCTGCCGCAGCACCAGGCTCTGAAGAGCCCCAGCCAGGCGTCTACTTGAAGGCCGGCGATGGCGTCTTCATCAACCTCCCCTGGTCGTCAAGCTCCAGGGCGCCGGTCGAGGGAGAGAGCTTTGATGGAGAGGTGCTCGCCTCGGCTGGGCTGACGCTAGTTGATGCGCCGAGCAGCAGCAACGGCGAGCCTGAGGAGGAGCGGCTGCTGCGGAAGCTGTTGTCGCTCTACCGCGCGCGGCAAGCCAAGCTGGAATCCCGCGAGGCGCTTGTCGCGAAGGCAGGAGCGGACATCGAGAAGCGCGCGGAGGAGCTCCGGGGTCTCAACCAGGAAGCTCTCCGGTCCCTGGCAGAGGAGCGGGAGCAACTCGCCGAAGAGCAGAAGGCCTTCTTCCTCGGGAAGGCCGAAGTTGAAGAGCAACAGCGGCTTGCCACTGAGAAGCTGTCTGCGCAGGAGGGCGAGCTGGTGCAGCGGAAAGTTAACCTCGACAGCCACGAGGAGGAGCTTGCCGCGCGTGAGCAAAAATTCGGCGGAGCCCTTAAGCAAGCAGAGGATGCTGCCGCAGTTGCCGAGGCCGCCAAGAAGGAGCTGGAGACGAAGGTGGCGCAGCTGGAGGCCGATCTCAACGCGAGTGGTGAAGAGCTTGCCGCGCTCAAGCGTGAGCGGGAGAAGGACGCCCACAGCAACTCAGAGCTGCAGGTTCGTCTCGCCGAGAAGGGCAAAGAGCTTAGCGCCGCCAAGGACTCCAACGCAGATCTTGAGTTGAAGCTGACCACTTTGACCAAGGCGCTGGACGGCGCCAGGGAGCAGGAGGTGGCCTTGAAGGAGGAGATCAAGGGCGACAAGGCGTTGCTGGCGAGTGCTGCCGCCGCCCAGAATGCTTTTAGGGAGAAAGTGGAGCACTGGACGGAGGGTCTCGTGAATGCTACCGCAGATATCGACTAGGAGCTGGCGCAGCTGGGGGTGGAGGATATCGGGTACCCCTCTGATGAGAACCTCCAACCCAGCGCCAAGCTCACCTTGTTCTTCAAAGGCATGGCGACGGCCCTCCAGCCGCTCCGGGAGAAGATCCCAAAGCAGCTGGCCGATGAGTCGCGCAAGATCTATGCGGGAGCTCTTCAAAAGGTGTTGGTGAAGGTGGCCTTCCGCAACCCGGGCCTCAACCTCACCAACGTCCTCAAGACCCTGCCGCCGGATGCTGATCTTGAGGCGCTCAAGACCCTTGTCGCACCCATTGTGGATAAGGTGAGCGGAATCAAGAGGATTGAGGGCGATCGCGTAGACTAGGCCGCCCGTTTTCTTCTTTTCTTGTCGCTGCTGGTCATGTTATGAGAACAATCTGTTAGAGCCGCGACAAGCTACCTTGCAATATAACTCTATTCCGGGTAATGATTGCAATGTTATTCCCTTTACTTGATTCCTCCCTTTGTATGTTTTTGCCCTACGCTTTTAGGGAACTTGCCGGTGCAGGCACCTTACCGCGAGCGCTGAGTGCGGGACGTCAGCAGCCTGCTGGCGGTGCCGCTACCGACAAGAAACCTTGTCGCAACTAGTCGCAGCTCACTTAAGTTGTTGAGCAGACTCGAAACAAAGTAAGGGCGCAACTAGCTACGAGTTGGTTCCTCCGCGCACAGGTTTTCCATACAAATTGCGGTCGTTCAAGGGAGATAACTTAAAAATTAAAAAATTCTGATTGCTCAAACTTTGGCAACTTAGCTTTTCTGTTGTTTGCTTCTCGGTAAGGCGAAATTTCTTGAACGACGCCTGTTCCATACCATTATCTTCTCCTTTCCCCCCCCCCCCCGGCAAACTTGTGGGCGAGGGAACCTTCCTTTCCTTGAGAAAAAAGAAAGAGGAGAAAATAAAGATATGGAGCCTTACGGCTCGTTATTGCTTATCGGGGAGTAGGTGTTGCACAAAGTGTCAGATCACATATGCAAAAAATAGAAAGCATGAAATTGAGAAGATGTGCGGAGCATATGAGCTTTACTTATGCACGGGGTCTGTGCCCGGCTTTGTACAAAGGATTACATGCAACAGCGGCAATACTTGTACAAAAGGTGGTTGCCGGAACAGGTTCTGGCAACCGCGCCTTATGGGTAAAACTTACAAAGATGTTCAATGTTCCAGGAATTACTCACCGGAATGCTATCTTCGGTCTCAAGGCGGACAGCGCCAGGCCTAGTGACTTGTTTCACCCGGTAAGGGCCTTCCCACTTCGGCGTCAACTTGTTGGAATGCTTGGCGGACTGAACACGCCGAAGAACAAGGTCGCCTTCCTCGAGACTTCTGGCATTAACTTTGTGGCTATGGTAGCGGCGCAAAGCTTGCTGGTAGCGAGCAGCTCGTACAGCAGCCTGAAGACGGTCTTCCTCAAGGAGTAGCGCGTCATCTTGTCGCAGCTGCTCTTGCTCAAACTCATCATAAGCGAGCACCCGAGGTGACCCGTATACGAGTTCCGTGGGGAGAACTGCCTCTGCTCCATAGACTAGAGCGAAAGGTGTCTGGACAGTGGCTCGATTTGGCGTCGTCCTGATCGACCAAAGAACCACCGGTAGCTCCTCGATCCAGTTTGTTCCGCACTTGTGCAGCCTGTCGAAAGTCCTGGTCTTGAGCCCACGCAGCACTTCAGCATTTGCCCTCTCCGCTTGATCGTTGCTTCTCGGGTGAGCAACAGAAGCGAAGCAGACCTTGGTGCCAAGGTCTTGGACGTACTGCATGAAGGTGCGGCTTGTGAATTGCGTACCATTGTCGGTGATTATCCTGTTAGGGATCCCGAAGCGGCAAACAATTGACCTGAAGAACTTGACTGCTGACTGTGCTGTCACCTTCCTCACTGCTTCCACTTCCGGCCACTTTGTGAACTTGTCGATTACAACGTACAAGTACTCAAAGCCCCCGACAGCTCGGGGAAAGGGGCCGAGGATGTCGAGCCCCCAGACCGAAAATGGCCAGGATAAAGGGATCGTCTGGAGAGCTTGAGCTGGTTGGTGTATCTGCTTGGAATGGAACTGGCACGCTTCACACTTGGTTACTTGTGCAGTTGCATCCTGGAGGGCTGTCGGCCAAAAGAAACCTTGCTGGAATGCTTTGCCGGCAAGTGCTCTTGCGCCAATGTGGTGACCACATATGCCTCCATGTATCTCTGCCAATAGCTTTTGTCCGTCTTCCCGGTGAATACACTTCAATTTCACACCGTTGAGTCTTCTTCTGTACAGTGTGTTGTCGACAAACTGGTACATACTTGACTGCCGGGCTACTCTTTCCGCTTCTTCTTGCTCTTCGGGAAGTTCTCCTGTCTGAAGGAAACGGGCAATCTGCTGTGTCCATGCTGGAGCTTGTGGCTCGACAACAAGGACTAAAGGCAAATCTGCTGCTGCGGGAACATCCGCTTCTACGGCGAGAACCTGCGGCTCTGCCGGAGCTTGACGTTCCCCGGCAAGCTTGCCGGAGCAAAACTTGTCGGGAGCTTTTGCTTCAACGGAACAAACCCTAGGGCTTGCCGGAGTAGACTGCTCCTCAGCGCTCTTGGCGTTGATCTTGGGGACCTTCTTGGCGGCGGCTTCGAGAAGCTCTGCCAGAAAATAGTCACCAGAAATCAACTTCCTCTTCTTGTTCTGTCCAGTTGATGGCGTTACAGATGGTTGAGTCAGCTTGAGCACAAAGATCCCTGGTTCCACAGGTAACTTAAGTGCGGCGCACTTTGATAGGCCATCGGCAATGGCATTCTGAGCTCTTGGAACATGCTCCATCTGTAGGCCGTCAAAGTGCTCTTCTAGCTTTCTCACTTCGTCGACGTAGGCTTCCATCAACGGACTCTGATAGCTCTTGTTCACTTGGCGGACGACAAGCTGCGAGTCACCCCTGACATTGAGCTTCTTGATCCCAAGGTCTGCCGCGATCCTGAGACCAGCAAGCAAGCCTTCATACTCTGCAGTATTGTTTGTTGCTTGCTCCTTGGGAAAGTGCATCTGGACTACGTACTTGAGGTGCTCTCCGGTGGGTGCGACAAGCAGCACGCCAGCGCCGGCACCTTGCAGCGAAAAGGCACCATCAAAGTACATCAGCCACTCTTTGCTTGCTTCCTCGACGGGGATGCTCGTTTCTGGAATTTCTTCATTTGGTGTTGGCGTCCATTCTGCTATGAATTCTTCCAATGCTCTGCTTTGGATAGTTGAAGTACTCTCAAACTTGAGGCCAAAGCTTGACAGTTCCAGTGCCCACTCAACAATCCTGCCTGTCGCTTCTGGATTCTGTAGTATCCTCTTCAGCGGAAAACGAGTGACAACTGTGATCTCATGTGCTTGGAAGTAATGGCGCAGCTTTCTCGAGGCCATGAGAAGGCCGAAAAGCAATTTTTGCACGCCAGAGTACCTTGACCTAGCCCCCTGCAGAAGGGAACTGACAAAGTAAACTGGGCGCTGTACCATTCTCTTCTGTATCTCCTCGCGCGTCTGCGCAGATCCATCCTTGTCGGGACCAGAGCTTGTCGGGGAAGCCCCCTGCTTGTCACTGGATGCGCCTGCCCTGGTTGCTGGCTCGTCATCTGCCTCCCTCTCTGCTACTAACGCAGCACTAACCACTTGATTGGTTGCCGCTATATACAGCAGCAACTTCTCTTGTGCTTAGGTGCGACAAGTGTTGGAGTGGAGGACAGGTATCTCTTCAAGTCTTGCAGTGCAGCCTCCACTTCCGGAGTCCATTTCATTGGACCTGCCTTTTTCAATATTTTGAAAAATGGCAGGGCGCGCTCAGCAGACCTAGAGATAAACCTGCTGAGAGCAGCCACGCAACCGGCAAGTCTTTGTACATCCTTGACGCGCTTTGGTGCTTCAATCTGCTCAATGGCCTTGATCTTGTCGGGATTGGCTTCGATTCCCCGTTGAGACACGAAGAACCCGAGAAGCTTGCCGGAGGGGACTCCAAACACACACTTCTCGGGATTGAGCTTGAGGCTGATCTTGCACAGATTTGCAAAGGTCTCGTCTAAATCTTGAATCAGAGTTGCCTTGTCCTTGCTCTTGACCACTATGTCATCCATGTAGGCTTCCACATTTCTGTGTATTTGTGGCTCAAGAGCAACATGGACTACCCTTGCAAATGTTGAACCAGCATTTTTTAAACCGAAAGGCATCCGTATGAAACAGTACGTGCCACATGGAGTGATGAATGCGGTCTTCTCCTCATCCTCTTCTGCCATGAAGATCTGATGGTATCCTGAGTATGCGTCAAGAAATGAAAGCAAGTCACATCCGGCCGTGGAGTCAACAATCTGGTCAATGCGCGGCAAAGGAAATGGGTCTTTGGGACAAGCTTTGTTAACATCGGTAAAGTCGATACAAAGTCTCCATTTCCCGTTCGCCTTGCGCACGACTACAGGATTGGCCAACCACGTAGGATGGAGCACTCCTCTGACAAGGCCTGCTGCTTCCAACTTCTTGATCTCTTCTGCGATGAATTGTTGGCGCTCCACTGCTTGCTTCCTGACCTTCTGCTTGACGGGCCGCGCATGAGGACAAACGGCAAGATGGTGCTCAATTACTTTCCTGGGTACACCGGGGATGTCAGACGGTTGCCACGCAAACACGTCGACGTTCGCCCGCAGGAAAGCAATGAGCGCGCTTTCCTATTTAGGGTCGAGAGTGGCACCGATGGTGAAGGTACCACCAGTGCCGTCCTCCTTGGCGGACACCCTCTTGGTCTCTGGCGGAGCTGCCATTGTCTTCTTACACTTGCCGGTGGAGCTCGATGGTGCGTCCTCGACGGCAGCGCAGCACTCCGAAGAGGTGCGCTTGCCGGAGTGGGCATCAGGACTCTTGCCGGACTTGGTCTTCTTCTTCCCCCCGGGAGCTTCAACGGCAGGTGACTTGCGATCTGTTGCGGCTGCCGCTTCCCGGTAGATCTTGTCGGCGCAGATAAGAGCATCCTTCTTATCGCCAGGGACAGAGATGACCCTTATCGGGCCTGGCATCTTCAGCATGTTGTATGCGTAGTGAGAGGCTGCCATGAACTTGGCGAGTGCTGGATGGCCGAGTATCCCATTGTAAGGCAATGGAAAATCGGCAACGTCAAAAGTGACCCTCTCAGTCCTGAAGTTCACCTCGCTGCCAAATGTTACTGGCAACGTGACCTTCCCCTTCGGCTTGCTCCTTCCCGGGTTGATTCCTTGGAATGTGCCAGTCTCTTCAAGCTCGCTGTCAGGGATCTGGAGTTTCTGGAGTACAGCGGAGGAGATCAGGTTCAAGCCGGCCCCGCCATCAACTAGCATCTTAGTGACCTTGAGGTTGCGGATAGTTGGTGAAACCAACATCGGCAAGCACCCGCCCGCAGTTGTGCGATCAGGGTGGTCCTCAATATCAAAGATGATAGGCGTGCTGGACCATTTCAGAAGCTTGCGTGACTCGACAGGTGGTTCCGCCGCATTGACTTCCCGCACCCACTGCTTGAGTTGGCGGTGCGAAGTATGCAGAGAAGCACCGCCGTCAACGCACAAGACCTCTGTGGCTTTCTAGAACTCCTGCTCACTGGTCTCGACACCATCCATGTCTTCATCGTCGTCGTCATCTTCATCCTTTTCGCGGCCGCGGGGAGGTCTGTCTCCTTGCCGCTGCTTGGCCTTGCCGCGGCATCCTCCCCGGCCGGCGCGCTTCTTTCCGGATTCTCCAGCGCCTCCTTGGGCCCTCTCCTTGTCGCGTCGCTCGTATTCAGCCTTTTGCTACTGGACAAGCTGCTCGACCTTCTTGCAGCTCTGGAGGTCATGGCCCTTGGTGCGGTGGATCTTGCAGTACTGCTTGTCGGTGCCGTCCTGCTTGTCGGCGACCGCCACAGTCTGGCAGTTGGTGCATGCGGCAATCTCCTTGCCGGAGCTACCAGCTTTGGCTTTCTTGGCGCCACCTTCGTTGCCGGACTGCTCAATGACTAGCACATCTTTGCCTTTCTTCTTCCTGTTGTTCCGCCGCCGGTTTTTCTTTGCCGGGGCAGCATCCTCGCTGTCAGATCCTCCTGCTCCTGTATTCTCTCCGGGGAGTTTCCTCCCTTCCTCAGCACGTGCACACTTGTCGGCCAGGGCATACAGCTCACTGATGTCTCTGATCTTGCACATCGCCATCTCCTCCCGCATCCTGCGGTTACGCACGTTCTGATGGAACGCGCTGATGACCGCGGCAGGGTGGACATCTGGGATGTTGTGCTGTACACGGCTGAATCTCTGAATGTACTTGCGCAGGGGCTCTCCTTCCTTCTGGGCGAGTAGATGAAGGTCACTGTCTTGGTCATGAGGTTTGTGGCCGCCTGTAAAGGCACCGACAAACTGATGGCATAGGTCTGCCCAGGAGGATATGAAGTTGTCCGGCAAGTGCATGAGCCAGGACCTGACGTTGGGTTTGAGCACCAGCGGGAAGTAGTTGGCAAGGATCTTGTCGTCCCGCCCCCCGGCAGCCTGCACCACGATGGTGTAGATGTTGAGGAACTCCGACGGATGCGACTTTCCGTCGTACTTCTCTGGTACGTCTGGCTTGAAATTCTTCATGCTGGGCCACTGGACTTGCCGCAGCTCACGAGTAAACGCAGGGCAACCTACCGCGTACGGCAAGTCGCCTGGTTCCCCTGGCGCATGCATGTCGACAGAGGGCCCAGCGCGCTGGTCCGATTGACGTCGCACTTCTCTTCGGCGCTCGATGCGAGTACGAGCGTCTTCTTGCTGTCGTTCGTGAAGAACTTGGCGCTGATCGCGACGAGCTCGTGGATCTGATGACGCGGTGGAGTCGCTGTCGAGATGGATCCGGCGAGTCGGCGATCTTGGCCTTCGGGGCGGAGAGTGCACAGTGGTTGCACCCCCACCGGTCTTGTCGCCACCGGCTCGTGCCCGGCTGACTTGCCGCGGCTGTGACGTGCTCGGCTGCCGTTGAGTGTCGCCGTTGGCGAAGCCGATGAGACTCTGAATGGTGGCCCTCCAGTCGTCGATCTTGTCTGCCGTTGGAGGGTAGTCCAGGAGCAGTTGAGCTCGCGCCAAAGCTTCTGCTGTAGTGGCGGATGGCGGTGGCGAACGGTGCGAGGAGCGGGATATGCTCGGACTTCTAACTATGTTAGAAGGAGCAGTATCCCGTCCAGGCGACCGTGCCCCGCTCATGCCAGCATGTTGGCGTGCATGCTGGTCTTGAGCACTCCGAGATCCACCAGCTCGATCTTGGTCCAGCAAACGCATGGTACCGTGAGTACCATGACGCTGCCGGTGCCGCACCTCCTGAGATGGGCGCGGTGCATGTACGGACGCCGAGGTCTTGGAGTGCGCCCGGTCGTTGTGGGAGCCGGCTACGCCGCCGATGGGCAGCGCAGCCTTGTCCTTGGACCTAGCAGCACCGTGAGCTCCCTCGTCGACGCCCGTCCTTCCGCCGGCGTCTACCCCATCAGCCGTTTGCTCCGGCGGTGGTGGGTTCGGCGTGGACGGAGCAGCCGCCTTCGAAGCCTTCTTCGGCGGCATGTCGATGAAGATGATGAAGATCTAGCTCGTGTGAACGCCGGATCTGGTTCACACAACCTCGACACCCCTACCTGGCGCGCCAAAGATGTCGGGGGACTAATCCACGAGCACCTATGGGACCGGCGGACTGAGTCCCTTTCGGTTCGGCGGGGGCGAGGGTCGCACGAAGAGCGGATCGAGGCGAAGCACACGAGCAGTTTACCCAGGTTCGGGCCGCACGGATGCATAAAACCCTACTCCTGCTTTGTGGTTTGTATTGAGTTCTTGCTCGGGAGCGCGGAGTGCTACAGTACACCCCAGCAGCTAACGAGACCGAGCGCCTGTATTCTCTTTTTCCCTCCCCCCCTCTACGTTGCGCATGGGCCTCCTTTTATATGCTCAAGGGGTCACCGACAGGTGGCAACGTAGACAAGGGTAAAAATGGAAAGGTGTTGCGGTTGGTACAGCTACCTGCTACAGTGTATCATACCTAACCCTGACGGCAGGGGACGAGGGCATTAAATGCCCGTCTGCGTCGCCTAAATAGTGCAAAAGGGACCGCCAGGGACGCCACCGCTCGCCACGATGGCAATCTTGTCAGCGCCGCTTGCCACCGTGCACCGCTGGCTGCACAGCCTCCTGCCACGTACGCCTGGAAGGGTCCCAGAGCGACACGTTGGTGGATGTGCTGGAGCGCGGGCACAGAGTGGTGGCTTGCCGCGGCAAGTGCCTTGCCGCGGTCGTTGTCTTGTCGCATCCGGGAGCTTGTCGCTCATTGGGCCTTCCCGGGACGCGTGGCGCGTCGCGGCAAGTTCCTTGAGATGCCTTGGTTGGCCTTCCCGGCAAGCTCCTCTTGCCGGGGTCTTGTCTCCTCGGCTTGGATACTTTGTCCTTGAATGGCTCCAAAGGAACCACGGAGGACCTTGGCGGTCACCCGGCAAGCCTTGCCGCGGGATGCTGCGACTGCCCGTGCACAAGTTCGGGATACTAGGGTACCCCTACTCTAGTACACCGACACTCGCTCTTTTGTTATGCCTATGCTGCGATACCTACCACTTGCTTATCATGCCTCCCATATTGTTGAACCAAGCCTCTAACCCACCTTGTCCTAGCAAATCGTTGTTTGGCTATGTTACCGCTTTTCTCAGCCCCTCTTATTGCATTGTTAGTTGCAGGTGAAGATGAAGTTTGTACCTTGTTGGAACATGGAGATGTTGTTCCTTGTTGGAACATGTTTACTTGTTGGGATATCACAATATCTCTTATTTAATTAATGCATCTATATACTTGGTAAAGGGTGGAAGGCTCGGCCTTATGCCTGGTGTTTTGTTCCACTCTTGCCGCCCTAGTTTCCGTCATATCGGTGTTATGTTCCCGGATTTTGAGTTCCTTACGCAGTTGGGTTATAATGGGAACCCCTTGACAGTTCGCCTTGAATAAAACTCCTCCAGCAATGCCCAACATTGGTTTTACCATTCGCCACCTAGCCTTTTCTTTCCCTTGGGTTCTGCAGACTCAAGGGTCATCTTTATTTTAACCCCCCCTAGGCCAGTGCTCCTCTGAGTGTTGGTCCGACCGAGTAGACTGCGGGGCCACCTCGGGGCAACCTGAGGGTTGGTTTTACTCGTAGGATCTCTCATCTGAGTGTGCCCTGAGAACGAGATATGTGCAGCTCCTATCGGAATTTGTCAGCACATTCGGGCGGTGTTACTGGACTTGTTTTACCATTGTCGAGGATGTCTTGTAACCGGGATGCCGAGCCTGATCGGATTGTCTTGGGAGAAGGAATATCCTTCGTTGACCGTGAGAGCTTGTGATGGGCTAAGTTGGGACACCCCTGCAGGGATTTGAACTTTCAAAGGCCGTGCCCGCGGTTATGGGCAGATGGGAATTTGTTAATGTCCGGTTGTAGAAAACCTGAAGTTGATATTAATTAAAATACATCCACCGCGTGTGTAACCGTGATGGTCTCTTTCCGGCGGAGTCCAGGAAGTGAACACGGTGTTGGAGTAATGCTTGACGTAGGTTGTTCTAGGATCACTTCTTGATCATAGTTGTTCGATCGTGCTTTGCCTTCTCTTCTCGCTCTATTTTGCGTATGTTAGCCACCATATATGCTAGTCGCTTGCTGCAGCTCCACCTCATACCTTTTACCCTTCCTATAAGCTTAAATAGTCTTGATCACGAGGGTGTGAGATTGCTGAGTCCCCGTGACTCATAGTTACTTCCAAAACCAGCTTGCAGGTGTCGTTGAACCGTGCAGATGACGCAACCAAGCTCAAGGAGGAGCTCGATGAAGATCTTGACCTTTGTGTTGTTTCGTTGTAGTTGATCAGTTGGGGTCGATTGGGGATCTGTGTAGCATTTGGGGTAGTCTTCTTTTATTTTGGTTCCATAGTAGGAACTTGTGTGTATCTGGATGATGTAATGCTTTATTCATGTAATTGTGTGAAGTGGCAATTGTAACCCAACTATGTATCTTTTCCCCTTTACTTATTTACATGGGTTGTGTGAAGATTACCTCACTTGCAACATTGCTTTCAATGCGGTTATGCCTCTAAGTCGTGCTTCGACACGTGGGAGATATAGCCGCATCGAGGGCGTTACACAGAGTTCCTCCATGCATAACTGCATCACTACTGCCATCCTGGGAGGTTCATCTTTTCTGGTGTACTCCACATCAACTCCGATGAAGCTAGGATACAAGCCGCTGTCCTTCATCCTGAGCCT
This sequence comes from Triticum urartu, assembly GCF_056163025.1. Taxonomy (NCBI): domain Eukaryota; kingdom Viridiplantae; phylum Streptophyta; class Magnoliopsida; order Poales; family Poaceae; genus Triticum; species Triticum urartu. The sequence continues at coordinate 496,530,042 of NC_141878.1, forward strand.
ACTCTTCATCTCATCGGCCTTGTCTGGTTCGCTGGTGCAGACGATCTCCGGCGTCTCCTTGCGGTGGAGCTCAACCCCTGTGAGGGTTCAGGTGTACTCGCGCTTATCGCCGGGGACGTGAACATCGATGAGGTTGCTGCTCTGGTCGGATGTCTCGCCATGATGACACTTGGCGGACGATTCCTTTGCCATCCTCCGGCCACTGTGGGCTTGAAAGAGAGAAGTTTCTGGGTTGTCTGCAATGGAGATGGAAGCGCCAATGGTGGTTCTGGGAATGAGGCAGAGATGGAAGACAATGGGTTACCTCCAGTGCATGGACGGGGATGTGTGGGAGGCGGTTCGTCGGGGACGTGGGTGTCGTGGTTGTGGGCCGCAGTTGCATTCCATCGTGGCAACCGCCCAGTGGGTGGCGCGGGCGGTGGCCTGGAAGAACCAACCATCCAAGCCAAGGGTTTTTACTGTCTTACTGATCCATCTTGTCACGATGTACTTATCAACTGCTTATCCCACTTGCGCGTCTCAGTGTTGGTGATGATGGCATTTTGCACTGTTTAAGTGACGTATACTTTGTGATGTTTTTCCTTGTGGAGGTTAAGTCTTGTTTTTCGCACTGAAGTCTTATACACTAGTTGATCTCAAAACTTTTTTCAGTGCCTTTTTAGTGTACTTATGGTTTAGTGCTATGTGTACTGAATTGTAATTTCATATAGCTTAAGGTTTTGAAAATTGGTGCCACGGTGGTGTGAGTGGCCTGACCCTTCCTGGTTTTGTAGTACTGATGTCATATGTATGTTTGAACTGAGTTTTTTTTGGGATTGAGATTACTTACGACGAAATCGTTGGTTGAGCTCTAGACATATTTTATATAAATAAGAAATTTAGCAGAATTGACAAACAATATCTATTTGAACTTCTTGCATTTTAGTAGTTGAACTAGTCAGATTTTATATAAATAAGAAATTTAGCAGAATCGACAAACAATATCTATTTGAACTTCTTGCATTTTAGTAGTTGAACTTGAAAGTAATATTTAATTTGCTGGTTTAAATTATGTACATTTTACAGATAGCCTATTAAGGTCTCCACTTTTTAAAGTTTCGTTGTTTTTGCATCATATTTTTTCCTTTTTTTATCATCCGTGGTGCAGAGCTAAACTTATTTTTATTTTTGTATTTATAATTATTACCTGTGAACTAGTATTTGAACTTTTCTATTTTCTGTTTTCGAACATTTTTTAGTTTATATTTATTTTCCCCGCGCTCTGCTTTATTCAACTGGCCTTATTGGTGGGGTGTTTGGAGACGATGGAGCCTATTGGGCCCTTTTTTGGGCCAAACGGCCCGCGCGGGTGATTTGAGGACTGTTGGATGTGTGTGTGCTATACGTTTAGTCCCACCTCGCTAAGGGAGGGGGCTATCGACGTGTTTATAAGCACTGCCGAGGCTTAGTGGTTGAACTCCTCTAAATACTTACCTGAGCACCTACACATGGCACTCGCTCTCTGTCATGACCTGTGGGCCTTGGTCGGCTGGCCCTGCGTTGTGCGGATTACTAGGTATTCACCAACCGTTCCATCGTGGGCTCGAGTTCAAGTATCTCGTTGCGTCAGGGCCTGACTATCTTCGGGCAGTCAATTTTTACTTTTTTTGGTTTGAATCTAGTACTTGACTCCACCAGTAATGTGGACTGATACTTTTTGTTGTAGTTCTTGTGAGTTTTGTGGAAGTGTTATCTTTTCATTTGATTTTTGCCTTCCTTTTGTCTTTGTTTTTGTGATTATTCTCAAGGGTCTTCTGGTATCATTTTTAGCACTATAGTACTTGCGTGTAAACTAAGTTGTACTGATAGTTCATTCATACATTCATAGTAGCACTTATGTCCTAAGTCTGACATTTAGTTTTTTGAGGGATTGTGGACTGATGCTTCTTTGTACTTTTTATTGTACTAAGTATGTACTGTCCGTTCTAGTGTACTAGTACTGTCATTCTTAGTCTGCAAGTGACCAATATAAGTGTGTGATGATGCTTCTTAACTTTTTCTGTTGTAGTACTTGTTAATTTTCTAGCAGCTACATATGAATGAGAACAATACATGAAGTAATAAGATTTTTTTTCTTCAACTTTTGAAGCATTGTTAAGCAACTCAAATTGTACTGATTGTTTTCAACGTTATGTTTTCCATACACAATACTGGATCAAAACTACACATTGTACATCGTTGTGTGATTAGTTGCTTCATAACTAGTACTTAAGAGCAACCAGAAATTTCCATTCAGAAGTTACTTTGAATTTGAAATGATGGATTAACAAAATACGAAGCTACCAAACTTATATAACGAGATAAGCAAAACAATGCACTTGATGACATAAGCAAACTTGTTCAACCGTGACAAGCACAACATAAGCAGACTGGTTCAACTCTGACACACAAGACATAAGCAAACTGGTTTAATCCAACAAGAGCAAACTACGAATTTGAAACAACAAGATAAAAGGCAAGCACAAGCACAAGCAAAACGAAGGCAGACTTTGATGTATCTTCATCCCGCATAGTGGCAGTGGTAGTAGGGGTCAGCCTCCTGCTCTTTTGAAATTTCCCAACCAATTTGTGATGTTGTGAATTATCTTCCATGACTTGTAGGTGGTGTATGCATCTATCACTGCGTACTCGATGAGGTAATTTGACAGCGGGTTGACCCCGCACAGTTTATGGTCTAGCTTCCCATTGATCTTCTTCTTCATGCCTTTGTAGAATGGGTGGATGACGCTGGCTGCAACATCAGCCAAGGATTCGTACTCTTTTTCCGGTGTATGGAACTCTATAGTTGCGCTGAATGTTGATGTACTTGTTGGAGTTGATCTCCAAACCAGACATCTTCAGCTTCTCTTTGTCACCTTCTATGCTGAAACTGGCAAATGCGAACAACTTCTCATGCTTCAGCATCTTGTTGAGGCGCTTGGGCCTACAAGGGGAGAGACATTTTGAAGATTAGCATTAATTTGATGTTTGAATTCTTCATTTTTGTTTTGTTTTAAAAGCGATGAATCCATTAAGTAGATTCTTATATAGTATAATTAATGGATGAATGTACTTCAGAAACTAGAAAACAAAGTTCTGAAATTAAATTCAAGTACGCCATGTTATTTTTCTTTTTGGATTATATACAGTTTGAATCAATGATGTATGTGCTGCTTTAGTACTAGTTTAGTTTACTTTTGTTGAATAGAACAACACATACCAGTGCTTCACCAAGTTCTTAGTTTTTTTGCTTATGAAAATAACACCATACCAAGTTCGGAAACTACTTCACTACATCAAGTTCAGAAACATCTTTTTAATACATCGAGTGCAGAAACTACACTATTGGATCAAGATCAGAAACTACACTAGTACATCAACTTCAGAAATTAATCTTCTGCAAGATTTTCAAATAGTAATCCAGTGCATCAGGTTCAAAAATACATTTAAAGTGCATCTACTTGAGAAAATGCAGTAGTGCATCCACTTTCACAAACTACACTAGTACATCTAGTTGGGAAACAAGTTTGATGAAATTTTCAGGATACAGTACTAATTAAATAGATGAACCAAATAGGGAAAATGAGTAGGATGGGTCACCATTTTGTGGCCGCTACGATGTGGTACACTAGGTAGAGTTCCTCCACGCACAACTGCAGGACTACTGCCATCTGGGGAGGTTCATCTTCCTTGGTGTACTCCACATCAACACCGACGAACCTAGGATACAAGCCGCCATCCTTCTTCCAGAGCCTGGTGATCATCTCGTCGGCCTTGTCTGGTTCGCTGGTCCAGACGATCTCCAGCGTCTCCTTGTCGTGGAGCTCAACCGCTGTTGAGAGTTCGGGTGTACTCGCGCCTCTCGTTGGTGACGTGAACGTCGACGAGGTTGCTGCTCTTGTCGGACGTCTCGCCATGATGACGCTTGGTGATTGGTTCCTCCGCCAGTGCCCTCCTCCGGTGACTATGGGCTTGGAAGAGAGAAGTTTCTGGGTTGTATTCAATGGAGATGGAAGCGGCAATGGTGGTTCTGGGAATGAGGCAGAGATGGAAGACAATGGGTTATTTCTAGTGTATGGACGGGGATGTGTGGGAGGCGGTTCGTCGGGGACGTGGGTGTAGTGGTCGTGGCCACAGTTGCAGTCCATCGTGGCTACCGCCCAGTGGGTGGTGTGGGCGGTGGCCTGGAAGAACCAACCGTCCAAGCCAATTTCTTTGCCAGGGTATTAATCTGGTCGCACTGAGTAGTCTTGTCAAGGTATACTTATCAGTTGCTTATCCCCACTTGTATGTGTCATGGTTCGTGATGATGGCGCTTTGTACTCCTCTATTGTGTATACTTGGACTAGTGATTGAAGTGTAATTGAACTTACCAAATACAAGTTAAGACTATGTGTGTCATGCTAATCTTTTAAAAACAATTTTTATTTTATGAAAGGATTGTTTATATCAACATAATCTTTGAAAGTATTTTCATAGATAAATTAGTTTTTCATCAGTACAGGTGTGTTATATTTTGCACTTTCAATTTTTTCTGTTTGCTTGAGGTAATTATTTTTATGTACTGATGGACTTCCTGAACTAGGACTGGTAGAACCAGTCAGCTTGTTTTTGAAACGATGTTTCTTGAGGTGTTGACGGGTGTGTTTGGTTACTCTGCCTTTGTACTAACGAGTGAGAATTATCAGTACTGATGTACTATAAGAGTTCAAATTTTCCTTAACATATTTTTGTTGAGTTACTAGTCGACAGTAGTGTTGATGTTACATAAATCAAGATAAGTTTTTTCAAATATATTTATGATTGCATTCAAAAGGTTTATCAAATGGTTTACATAATAATGTCACTGGTCCAGCGTTCACAAATCACAAATTATATCTTAACTATAGTACTGATTGAGAAATGATGATAAAGCTAAATAAGTTTTGGTAATGATAGTGTTTTTGATATGGTTCCTCATTGTGTACCGAGGAAAACGAGAGTACAAGCTTATTTTTCAGTTGATGCAGCAGCATAACCACTATGGATTCTTCAGTCTTGAGCTCCTCCTAACTGGCCCCGAAACTTGTCTCTTGTTGGCGCCCTTTCCCAGTTGAGCCTTGGCAGCTTCATCGTCAGTTTCGGTTTCCTCGTTCCCAATACTGTCATATTCATTGTCTTCATCCGATTGGTCATCGTTCTCGTCAAAATCTTCTTCTTCATCCTCTTCTTTTGATTTTCTGGAACTCTGGACCTTGCCCTGTTTCTGTTCAGCGACACTGACACTACAAAAAAAGACACATCCGTGACATTTTGGGCTGAACAAATTTTTTTTCTGTCATACATATGACACTTCTATGACGATAATTGTGACAAAACCCAGTATCATCATAGATTTGGTGGGCTCCTACTTCTATGACAAAAAATCATGACAGAAAATGGGCTTTTCGTCCTGGGCGGGCCGGAGACGCAGCCGCATGACATTCTTTGGGCCGTCCATGATGGAAAAAACCATGGTAGAAGCGAGGGCGAGGAAAATTTCAGGGTGTTCCCGGTTACGGTGGGAGGTCGGGGGCCGAGCGATGCGCGTTTCTCTCGTACACGTACGCGTGTGTGTGCGAGGCGTTGGCTCTAACTGAACCCGAGCGAGGCGTTGGGCTCTAACTGAACCCAAGCGATTGCACTGCAGGCTACGCGTTACTGAACCCGAGCGATCGATCGATGACTGTTAACTGAACCCGATCAAGCGATTCCTTCGCTACTGCTACTAATTGGAGCCGGTCGATGCTGCCTCTGGATGAACAGTGAGCGTTGCGGGGGGGAGGGGGGTTTGGATGAACAGTTTCTGGTGGGGGTGGATGAACAGGACCCCGTGGTGTTGCCTCTAGATGAATATGACCCTGATCGATCGAGCCGGTTGGGGCTGGATGAACAGGACCCCATGGAGGGCTGGATGAACAGGACCACCCCGTGGAGGGCAGGATGAACAGTAGACGGCGGAGGGCAGGATGAACAGTAGCCCGTGGAAGGGTGGTTGAACAGGAGCCCATGGAGAGGGCTGGTTGAATAGTAGCCGGTGGAGTAGCGCGCGGTGGAGGCTGGGTGAACAGGAGCCCGTGGATGAACAGTCGCAGGTGGAGGCTAGAGGAGGTCGACGGTGGATGAACAGTAGCTCGTGGAGGCTGGAGGGGGTCGATGGTGGAGATGAACAATATCCCATGGAGTCCTGTTTTGCGCTATGCCACACCCCTCCCGATCAACAGGACCGCCGTTTCGACCGTAGCACTCCAACACAAGTCTGTTTCGTCCGTTTTGCGGTACGCCACACCCCTCCCGATCAACAGGACCCCCATTTCGACCGTAGGAGGTCCGTTTCCTCCGTTTTGCGGTACGCCAGACCCCTCCCGATGAACAGGATCCTATTTCGAATGTGGCCGGTCGAACACAAGGCCGTTTCCTCCATTCTGTGGTACGCCAGGCCTCGTTTACATCGCCTGTTCCGTCCAAGCCCTCCCGATGAACACGACGCATTCCGTTGCCTCCCCATGAACACGATACATTCCATTGCCTCCCCATGAACACGACGACGATGCTGTTTCTCCGTTCCGACCCAGCCATGTACAGGAGCCCTGGCCGTACGTATGCACGAGTAGGCGTTCGAGACCCTACCCGTATGTACACATACGTGGCCGTATTTTCTTTCTTGCACCTTGGCCGCTGTACGTACGTGTACATGCTACGTGCGCGCCTCTACTACGACACAAGTGCGCCTCTACGTCGACCAGTATATATGTACGTACACGTTCGCGACCAAAATGACAACACTACATACGCTTCGACCAGGTGGGTCCCGACTGTCAGGCACTTCCTTGCATGCGAAGATGTAGCTAGTGGGTCCCAGCAGTCAGGGGAAATTTTTTTTTCACGAAATATGGTGGCCCGTGCGGTGGGTCCCCACTGTCTGGTGGAGGAATAATTATTTTGCGCATAATAAGGAGGCACTTCCTTGCTGCGGCCGTGGACCCAGCTGTCAGCGTCTCCACGCACAGTACACTTCTGATGGAAGTCGGTCGTTGACCATATTGACCACGCCCTGCCGAGAGCACCACGGCGGTGGACGACGGCGAGGCCTAGGAAGGGGACAACACGGAGCCGGGGAAGACACGGCAGTGGAAGCCCGCACAAAGAGGAGTACGAGGGTTCACTGGTTCGGCTGTGGTGTGAGGCTGTCGTCGCCGCAGGGCCTGGCCAGCGGTGCGAATAGTAGGGGGCGGTGAGGCCTCCGCGGCAGCACAGCCGGCCATGGGAGGCAGGAGCATGCGGCATGACCGGCACTGCTTTGGGCGGCTGGAGCAAGAAGACCAGAGGTTGAAGAAGCACTACGGCCGTTGGATGGACATCGCACGGTCACTGGAGCTAGAATCGTTCATATTGACTAAGTTAACAAAGCCCTTCATCCCCGTCAACTTAGTAGGCCCACAAGTCAGCCTCCCACCAAGGTGGGTCCCAGCTAGCCGGGGGAGTATTCATTTTTTGTGCGTAATAAGGAGGCACTTCCGGTGGGTTCGAGCTAATAGCGGGGGGAACGTTTTTTCGCGAAATACAGTGGCCCATCCGGTGGGTCCCAGCAGTCAGGGGGAAATGATTTTTTTCGCAAAATACTGGTGGCCCTTCCGGCGGGTCCCCGCTGTCAGGTGGAGGAATAATTATTTTTTGCGTAATAAGGAGGCACTTCCTTGCTGCGGCCGTGGACCCAGCTGTCAGCATCTCCACGCACAGTACTCTTCCGATGGAAGTCAGTCGTTGACCACATTGACCACGCCGCGCCGAGAGCACCACGGCGGTGGACGACGGCGAGGCCTAGGAAGGGGACGACACGGAGCCGGGGAAGACGTGGCAGTGGAAGCCCGCACGGAGAGGAGTACGAGGGTTCACTGGTTCGGCTGCGGTGTGAGGCTGCCATCGCCGCAGGGCCTGGCCAGCGGTGGGAATAGTAGGGGGCGGTGAGGCCTCCGCGGCAGCACAGCCGGCCACGGGAGGCAGGAGCATGCGGCATGACTGGCGCTGCTTTGGGCGGCTGGAGCAAGAAGACGAGAGGTTGAAGAAGCACTACGGCCGTTGGATGGACATCGTAGGATCACTGGAGCTAGAATCGTTCATATTGACTAAGTTGACAAAGCCCTTCGTCCCCGTCAACTTAGTAGGCCCACAAGTCAGCCTCCCACCAAGGTGGGTCCCAGCTAGCCGGGGGAGTATTCATTTTTTTGTGCGTAATAAGGGGGCACTTGCGGTGGGTCCGAGCTGACAGCGGGGGGAACGTTTTTTTCGTGAAATACGGTGGCCCGTCCGGTGGGTCCCATCAGTCAGTGGGAAATGATTTTTTTCGCAAAATACTGGTGGCCCGTCCGGTGGGTCCCCGCTGTCAGGTGGAGGAATAATTATTTTTTGTGTAATAAGGAGGCACTTCCTTGCAGCTACCGTGGACCCAGCTGTCAGCATCTCCACGTACAGTACTCTTTCGATGGAAGTCGGTCGTTGACCACATTGACCACGCCGCGCCGAGAGCACCACGGCGGTGGACGACGGCGAGGCATAGGAAGGGGATGACGTGGAGCCGGGGAAGACGCGGCAGTGGATGCCCACGCGGAGAGGAGTACGAGCGTTCACCGGTTCGGCTACGGTGTGAGTCTGCCGTCGCCGCAGAATAACAGGGGGTGTGGGTGAGTAGAGGGATGCCCTGGCCAGCGGTGGGAGTAGTAGGGGGCGCTGAGGCCTGCGTGGCAGCACAGCCAGCCACGGGAGGCGGGAGTAGGCGGTCCCGCCGGCGCTGCTTTGGCGGCTGGAGCAAGAAGATCAGAGATTGAAGAAACACGACGGCCGTTGGATTGACATCCAACGGTTACGTCTGCTAGAATCGTTTGTTGACGTATATAATAACTAAAAAAATCTTGCATACGCGTCAACTAAACAGGCCCACAAGTCAGACCACTCCCTCTTTTTTTAATAATTTATATATAGCTCATGGCAACTTCTTATGCAATTTATTGCAGTCTTTTTTTTTGGTTGGCCAGGGCCAATTTCGCTTATTCTTGTGGGTTCCAAACTATTTTTAATACCGAAATGTCCATCCAGATTTAAAGTATTTTGAAGATATATTTAAATTAGGTTAATGCCCAGTGAAATAGGAATCTGAAAATGTAATAAAATTCAAAAATTATAAAGTAATTGCCAATTTGTCATCTGTTTTTATATTTACAACCCATTTCATATTACTTTCAAGATTTGCAGGCGTCTTGAAAGAGTTGCAGCCCATCAGGGCGTAGAAAAATAAGTAGGCCTGGATTGGGTATTCTTCAGAAAAAATAAACTGGGCTCATTTTCACAAAGAAAAATAGCTGGGCTGCTCACATGGTGAACATAAAATATAAGCCTGGGCTAGACGGGCCACAGCCCAGTTCAAACCCTGCTCCGTCACAACAATACCAAGCAAAAAAATACTGCTCGAGTAGCTACGTCCCAGGTGTCAGCCGATCTTGTGCTATTATCTTGTCTATTGACTATATACACTCACAATGTCGTAGGTCCCAGATGTCAAGAAAACACTAGGAGGAAGCATTTTATTTGTCCATACGCTGACGTGGTGGGCCCCTACTGTCATCCTCTCCACGTACTTCTGCTAATTCCTGTTGTTTGTTGACCATGTTGACAACGCGAGAGGGCAGCGCCGCAGCGAGCGCACCAAAGCGCGCGGAGGACGTTGGCGTTAACAATTTAGGAGACGGTGGGGCGGCGATGCGTGCGCTGAGGAGCAGCCAGCCGTGGGAGGCAGAAGCAGGCGGCCCCGCCGGCACTGGTTTGGTTTTGGCGGCTGGAGGAAGACAAGATTGAAGAAACACGACAGACTGTAAAAGCAGCACGAGTACTTAACAACCTTAACTGAAACCAGCAGGGGCACTTAACAACCAAAGCTGAAAGCAGTATGAGTACTTATACAGGTTCAACCGTACAAAGCACGCCTCGAACAGTGCTACTTTGCCTACAGTTAACCAAGAGTGAGGCCGCCAAGCCCCAGGACAAGGCCCAGGCGCCACCCCGCACATCCACAACCTTCTGAAAGCGGCTTCATCTCGCAACGTGGTCAACAAACAGGATATTCGCTTTAGAGCCATGGAAAAGCATGAACATAATCTTCTGTCCTATTCTCCAAGATAGACGGGCCTTCATTATTTGTGACCACCCATGAATAAGTATCTTTTCACCTGCAAGGGGAATTGAGTAGGTCGACATAAACATCATGTTGTGACCAAGCGCAAGTCTGACCCGACCATGGTCAGGCATCTATATAGGAACAATAGAACTCGGCAGTTCCTGTTTCAAGAAGATCACAACTGTAAAAATGTGTATAAGCAATAGTTTATGAACAACATATATAACAGAAAACAGCTCGTACCATAGGTTTCTCGACACAGTTGGACATGTTCAACGAGTGCAGCAGTGGCACACATATCCCACGTGGCCTTCCACCATTGAAATGCCCCACAAGGACCTCAAGACAATCAATAAAGTGTAGGAACTTGTGGATGTCGATCCAGTCAACTTCAGTGCCATTAGTAACAGTCGAGTTATTACAGAGTAACAAACGAGCAGATTGCTTAACTCTGAAAAAATCTACACGTGCCACCAATTATAAGAAAATATTAGTTAGAAGTAGCATCTTCGTGAGAGATTCGTTGCTACTTCTAAAGTTAAATTGTGATTAGTTAGACAGAATAGGTGGATTAAGAAGTAATCGAGGCAACAAGCAAGAACCAGATACAAAACTAACATGGATGAACAATTGGAATGACATCGGGGTGGAAGATTGCAGTGAAGATGAGACCAGGTTCTGCTATTTCCATCAACATTAGTGCGCCAACTTTCAGTCCGTAACACTTGAGAAAGTTTATCCAAGTTTGGCCATAAAAAAGCAGCGATCTTCTTGGTTCATGAACCCAACTCGGAACTTATATTCATGGCTTGTCTTCACTGTGACCATTAAACTAGTGTATTCAGCTATGGCACGAACGAGCATCTTGAGTACATGTGTTCTGGCAGAGCAAATAATACACTACAGGAAAAATAATATGAGAACATAGCATGTTAAAAAAAACCCCACCCTCCCAGATAGAAAAGAGGATTCTAGGAACATACTGTGCGTGTTTCAAAATGTTGTGTTAGGATGAGAAGGAACAAGTGTGGCGTCTCACCGAGGGCGCAGATACCTGTAGGGTACTCGCACTTCGGGCACTGCAAATGAAACACACTAGATTCAGTAGGAAGAAAAATGCATCAACGGCGGTGGCTGCCATCCTAGGATTACCTGCGACCAAGGAACTTGGGTTTATCGGGGATGGATGAAGAATCCGTACCTGGTTCTCCATGAGAAAACCCTATGCAATCGCCGAGAGGGGTTTTTCTCTGAACAAGCAGACAAGGGAGAAGGGGATTCAGGCCCAGTGAAATATTGCCGCTTCGTCCGTCCAGCTTACTGCTAAAGCTGGAAAGGGGGGTTGTGATTTGACTACTCATTGGGCATTAATGCGGCGCTACGACCGGGGTGTGTCTATCGTGAAGTTGTGCACTCTAATTTGTGCATATGGCACGTGGACCCCGTTGCCGGTTGCCCCACATATCAGCGAAAGGAAGTAGAAAGACAGGAGTAAATAGTTACACATAAATGTATTTTTTGACAGAGAGATACTCCCTCTTAAAGAAATATACAAATCTTTTATATCACAGGCTCAGCTTGCCGAGAAATATACTCCCTCTGCAACGCACGGGCATTATGGGGGTTCAGCTGAGAATATAATACTCAGATATTTTTTAGGGATAAAAGCTACTTTATTGAAGATTAACAGTCATAGGTATACAAATAATTTCGGGGGTTCCTGTGAGCTAAATATGGCGTCCATAGGGCAAAGAAGTAGCAGCTTTTGTGAGCACATGCGCTTCCACATTACACTCACATTTTTCGTGTATGATCTCCATGGTTTGGAACATATTCTTCTTCATCTTGATCTCGTCCATAATAACTTTGCTGGGCCCCAAGTATGCCTCTCCGATATGCTTGACTGTTGCTGAACAATCGGTGCTAATCTGAACTTGTTGCATGTTTAAGTCAAGAGCGAGAGATAGCCCCTCGCAACATGCCATTGCCTCTAGGATCTCTGGATCAGTAACACTTTCGCACACCAGTGCCGATGCTCCAAGGAAGAAGCATGTATGATCCCAGCTCACAACTGCCAGGGCTCCCCTTTCACCATTGCGAGATAACACAGCATCATCATTCGTCTTCACCCAACCCACAGCAGGAGGAGGACGCCACTTCTGCACTGAGCTAGTGCTTCTCAAAACCAGGTTCTGGACTTTGGGCCGCAGGCCGACCCTGCATGTTTGGGGGGCCATGTGTTCTACCTCAGTGCTTTTCATATTGCAAGCGATCGGTACGGCGCTGGTTTTAGATGCTGTCACAAGGTGAATACACAAAATTGAATAAAGCACGGTAGCTGTTGGAATGAAATCGAACGACAATTCCTAACCAGCAATCATAGTTGCAATTCTATCAACGATATACCATGTGATAAATAATACTATCGTACTACTTATACACACAGGACACTTGTTTCACCATGCCAGATTATTACATCAAAATCTCTCGGAGGATAGATCAGTTAGGCAGTTGCATGCTACTACTGAAGAATTTCAAAGTTGATTTGGACCAGCTCTCCTTGTCGAGAAAGTTCGATTTTGACATCATCCCCTACTGAAAGATATGATTTAGATTTGAACCTTAACCATCCTTTAGCACCAATCATCATGCGACCATCCTTTGTACTTATGATATATTGAGCAGGTTCATTCACACCAAGGCTGCGCATGGTGCTATGTCTTGAGCTTGCGTTGGTTTTCCCCGAAGAGGAAGGGATGATGCAGTAGTGTAGCGTAAGTATTTCCCTCAGTTTTTGAGAACCAAGGTATCTATCCAGTAGGAGGCCACGCTCAAGTCCCTCGTACCTGCACAAAACGATAGCTACTCGCAACCAACGCGATTAGGGGTTGTCAATCCCTTCACTGTCACTTACGAGAGTGAGATCTGATAGATATAATATTTTTGGTATAAAGATGCAAAGTAAAAAGTAAAGGCAAACTGTTGGGGATATTACTACTGGAGGTAAACCGGCCTTATATAGCCGGGTTGACTCTTTGAAGATTAGAAGCCCATAAAGATGCAAGGATGATGGCGCTTTACGGAAGGCCCAAGGCACAAAGGCGGGTTACAGCCTGTAAATGTAAACCGACCTAGTCATGTAACTTGTATTGTAAGATAGGAAGAGTAGAGACCGAACCGGACACGTTTATGATCCGGCTTCGGGACCCTGTAGCCCGGCGGGCGTCAACCTATGAATATAAAGGGAAGACCCGGCCGCAGTTTAGGGACAGACAACAACTCGAGAGCCAGACAAAGCGGATTCGCTCCCTGGCCTTCGAAACCCTAGCAATACCAATCACAACTAGACGTAGGCTTTTGCCTTCCTCGAAGGGGCCGAACTAGTATAAAACTCCCCGTGTCCCCTTGTCCGGTTTAACCCCTTTACGCTAACCCATAGCGATGGCTCCACAACTAAGTCCCTAAACAAGGACATCTGCCGTGACAAACCCACGCCAGTTGGCGCCCACCGTGGGGCCATCGCACGATGGTTTTGAGTTCTTGAAGGGCACCTTCGATTGAATTAAGGAATACGCTGTGGGCCGGATGGCGAAGAGTCGTCGTGGCAAGCTCTACATCGACAACGCAGGATGGGGTCCCGAGGCCGATTCAATCAAATACGGGTACCGGGTCCCCTTTGGTGGGATTCACGTCTTCATCGGCAAGATCGGCGAACCGGCCCCTGAGCCGGACATCTGCACTGACATCATCGAAACGGCTCATCGTGCATGTTCTTCGCCGGTTCAGCCCGAGGCAAGCCATGTTTTCGTGGGTGTCATCCATGGATCGAGGTACGAGGACGAGCCGGTGTCTGATGGAGAGACCGTGGTCCGTTCTGATGACGAGTCTTCTGGAGAGACCGAATCACTTTACCAGTTGCAGGACGGCCAGATTGATGGAGGATCCGAGGGCAACAGTATTTCGGATTCCCCTGATCTGCCAAACTGGGCCGCCATCTTCTAGGCTGGCACACAATCAACGCCTCATTCATCTACCGCCGCAGCAATGCTCTCTGGTTCAACAATGGCCACACCAGCAGGGGCAGGAAGCTCAGCGCCGCCTCCAGCCCAAGTCCTGTCTAATTTGTTCGACGCTTTGGCAACGTTGATGGCCGCAAAGGTGGATGCAGCAGCCAGGGATTAGCACAATGTGGAGATTGCAAAAGTGAAAGATCAGATAGCCCAGGCTAAAGCGGACTTGGCAACAGAGAATGCTAGGATGGCCACAGAGCGGGCTGAATTGGAAGCGCAGGCCTACCGGATTAGGCGGGATCAGAATGCTTCAGAGGAAGTCATGAGAAGAAGGTTCCGATTGTGTCTCCCGTCGGTTTATGAGCCATAGAATTTATTCAACACACAAGGAGCAGGAGCTGGTAACCAACCCATACTAACCCGGGCGGAGGCTCTAGGAACAGGGGCGCCGGTTCAACCGCGCACGATGGACCCGCCTCGCCAGAACAACGTTGTGCCATAGTATGTACCAACACCTCCTGGGCATTATTCCAACCCGTTGGACAACATTGTGGCTGTCGCTTCACGCCTAGCGGCCCTCCCAACCGACGGCGAGTCACTAGTTGCAGTGGAAGCACGTCGAGCCAGGGATCGCCTTCAAACAGCACTAAATCAATAGCAGACATATTCACACAGTCGTGAGAGGATTCATTCCACTCCCCATCCAAGCCGGAGCTATAGCAGACACGTGGAGGACGAACCGGCCGTATCCAGTAGTGCACGTCGCCGAAATTCACCACGAGGAAACAACCCGGCAGGGGGAGGCGCTAATGCACAGGATGTTGTGGACCATGGCCGCGCACGTCGGGAGGCCGAGTTGGCAGCTCGACACGGAGTATGACAACATACTCCGGTTCACCCTAAGGCCTCAGTGGAGCCAGGTGTGGTGTTTAGTTCCTTAGGGGTGCCGTGTCTTACCCCCGCTTTGCGTAATGTGAGACTGCCCAAGGATTTCAAGGGACCTCGTAAGGTACCAAATTACACCGCCGTTTTGCAACCAGAGGCATGGGTGGAGAGCTATGAGATGGCAATGGAGATATTAGATGTGGATGAGGTAGTGTGTGCTAAATATTTCACCATGGTGTTGGAAGGAACAGCTCGCACTTGGTTGAAGAGCTTACCAACCAATTCTGTCGGATCATGGGCTGAGTTAAAGCACCGGTTTATCCAGATCTTCAAAGATACTTGTAAGCAGCCGATGTCAATCATGGATCTGGCCGCTTGTGTCCAAGAGGAAGGGGAGTCCATGACCCATTGGGTCAAACGGGTCTCAGTGATTTTGCATTCATCAGATCGTATCAATGCAGACATTGCAGTGTTAACATTAGAGGGCAATTGCCGTTTCTTACCACTCAAACAGAAGTTGGGAAGACTCAAACGTCACTGCAATGATATGTCAACGCTCATGGCTGCTTTGGTTAAATACGCCATTCAGATAATACTAAGGACCTGGACTCAGAGGAGGATAAACCGGGGAAAGGTAAGAAGAACGGCAATGCCAAGGGTCAGCAGCATAATCCGGCAGGCCATGGAAACGGCGGTAAGCGCAAGGCCGACAGCAGCTTGGACTTTGTTGATAACACCAATGCACAGGAGAATGGCCAGCGCCGTAAGGGCAAGCAGCCCCAGAGGGGCGGAGGTTCAGGCCCCAATTTGGAGCGCCTGTTAAATCAGCCCTGTCCAAAGCATGGATCAAAGGAGAAGCCAGCATCACATCTTTTGAAGGACTATTATATCATGCGGGATTTCAAGAATTCCAATATGTTCCAGTATGATAACAACCCGCCCGGCGGTTCAGGAGGAGGTTTCCATGGGCCGGGCTACGGAGGTGGTGGTTCCGGTTTAGGGTTTCAAGGCAACCAAACCAGACACGTCAATCAAGGGCAGCAATGCAACCAGGGAGGTTACAACCATCAGGGGAATCAGCAGCAGCAGCAGTCGGGTTATCAGAGCAATCCCAAATAGCTAAACAGCGGGCAATATCATGTCTTCACTACTAGTTTGTGTAAACATGATCAGAAGCTTCACAAAAGGGCAGTAAACTCTGTTGAACCGGCAGTACCTCAGTATTTACGCTGGTCTGAGCAACCTATTCTGTGGAGTAGAGAGGATCACCCACCCCAGGTTGATAATCCAGGTCACTTGGCCCTGGTGGTAGCCCCTCAAGTTGCGGGATACAAGTTTACCAAAGTACTCATGGATGGGGGAAGTAGTATCAACATTTTATATTATGATACATTCCGCCGTATGGGGTTGACAGATAAGAATCTTAAACCGTCGAATACGGTCTTTCATGGTGTGGTGCCTGGTAAGTCTGCATATCCTGTTGGCAAGATAGCTTTGGAGGTAGCTTTTGGAGATGACTATGATTCAAGGTCAGAAACATTGACATTTGAGGTGGTAAAGATCAAAAGTCCGTACCACGCCTTGTTTGGGCGGCCGGCCTATGCTAAATTCATGGCGAGGCCGTGTTATGTTTATCTACAGCTTAAAATGCCAGGTCATCAGGGGACTATCACAGTACATGGAAGTAGAAAGATTGCTTTGGAGTGTGAGGAAGGTGATGCGGCTTATGCTGAGTCGGTTTGTGCCATGGAAGAGTTGAAATTATATAAGGAACAAGTTGATCCGGCAGACATGAGCTCTTTGAAAAAGCCAACTACAGAACATGATCCGGCGTTGAAGTTCAAATCGGCTACAGATACTAAGATGGTTGACTTTGTTCCTGGCGATTCATCCAAACAGTTCAGCATCAGCGCTAACTTGGATCCCAAATAGGAAAGCACGCTCATCGAGTTCATCCATGAGAATCGGGACATCTTTGCATGGATACCTTCTGACATGCCAGGTGTACCGAGGGAACTCGCTGAGCACACACTCAATATTGATCCTAAGTTTAAACCGGTCCGGCAGTTCCTCGGCCGCTTCAATGAAGAGAGACGGAAGGCTATCGGTGAAGAGGTAGCCCGTCTGTTGGCCGCAGGGTTTATTGTCGAGGTTTTTCATCCAGTGTTGTTAGCTAATACGGTGCTGGTTCTTAAGAAAAATTGCACTTGGCGCATGTGTGTGGATTACACCGATTTGAACAAGGCTTTCCCTGCAGACCCCTTTGCTCTCCCTCGCATTGATCAGATAATTGATGCTATGGCAGGTTGTGACCGTTTGTGTTTTCTGGATGCTTACTCTGGTTATCATCAGATCAAAATGGCGGTTAAGGAATAGGAGAAAACAGCTTTCATAACTCCCTTTGGAGCCTTCTGCTATGTCTCCATGCCTTTTGGACTCAAGAGTGCCCATGCAACTTACCAGCGATGTGTTCAGAATTGCCTTCATAAACAAATTGGGCGCAATGTTCATGCATATGTGGATGATATTGTGGTAAAATCCAGAAAGGAGGAGACATTGATAGATGATTTAAGAGAAACCTTTGACAATCTCCGGATTTATAAGATGATGCTCAATCCGGAGAAGTGTGTCTTTGGTGTCCCAGCAGGCAAGCTCTTAGGTTTTCTGGTGTCAAACAGAGGCATTGAGGCTAATTCGGAAAAAATTGCAGCAATTATGTCCTTGGCTAAACCAGCGTGTATCAACGATGTTCAATGTCTGGCCGGCCGGATCACAGCCTTGAGCCGGTTTATCAGTTGCCTTGGAGAGAAGGCCATCCCCTTATATTAGATGCTCAAGAAAACAGATAACTTTGTCTGGAGTGAGGCAGCTGATAAAGCGTTTGAGGATCTGAAGAGGCAGCTAGTTGAACCGCCCGTGCTCGCAGCACCAATCGATAAAGAGCCGTTATTATTATATGTGGCTGCTAATGCTCGGGCTGTTAGCGTAGCCATTGTAGTAGAGCGCAAGGAGCTTGGCAAGGAATATCCGGTTCAACGGCCGATTTATTATATCAGTGAGGTGCTCATTGAGTCAAAGTAGAGGTATCCGCATTGGCAAAAGCTGATGTATGGAGTATTTATGGCAAGCCGGAAGCTTAAACATTATTTTCAGGGCCATCCCATCACAGTGGTCAGCTCAGCTCCTCTAGGCGAAATCATTCAAAATAGAGAAACAACTTGCCGGATTGCCAAGTGGGCTATTGAGCTTGGACCTCATGGGCTCAAATATATACCCCGCACATCGATCAAATCCCAGGCACTCGTGGACTTCATCAATGATTGGACGGAGTTACAGGCACCTGAAGAGAAACCAGATAATATATATTGGACTATTCATTTTGATGGATCTAGACAGTTGGAGGGCTCGGGGGCTGGAGTCATACTAACTTCCCCACGAGGTGACATGTTTTGTTATGTCCTCCGTTTAATGTTCCCTTGTACTAACAATGCAGCTGAATATGAGGCTTTGCTCCATGGTCTTCGGATGGCTAAGGAGATGAATTTGAGCCGGGTTAAGTGCTTCGGCGATTCAGATCTTGTGGCTCAGCAGGTGTCTCGAACTTGGGATTCTAAGGACCCACTCATGGCTGCATATCGGCGAGAGGTGGACGCAGTGGCTGGTCACTTTAAGGGTTATCAGGTGGACCATATAGACTGGCGGAAGAATGAAGCGGTAGATGCTTTAAGTCGTCTTGGTTCCCAGCGTAAACCGGTCCCGCCTAATGTCTTTCTTGATGTGTTGCATAATCCGTCTGTCAAGGTGCCAACCGAAGAAGATTTGGCTATTCCTGATCCGGAGGCTCAGTTGGTGGAAGCTCTGCATGCCATACCGGATTGGACGATCCCGTATCTGGCTTACATGAACCGGGGCGAGTTACTAGACGCTGAAACGTTGGCTCGACAGATAATCCGGCATTCAAAGTCCATGACCATACTCAACAGGGAGTTACATCGTTACAATGTTTCAGGAGCAATTCAGCACTGTGTTTCTCCTCAAGAAGGTTGTGAGATTTTGCGAGAAATCCATGAAGGGGATTGCGGTCACCATGCCGGTTCAAAGTCTTTGGTTGCCAAAGCTTTTCGCCACGGTTTTTACTGGTTGACGGCGCATGCTGATGCGGAGGATTTAGTCAAGAGATGTGATGGATGTCAAAAATTTGCCCGCCGTGCGCACGTTCCGGCTCAAGAGTTGCGGATGATTCCAATTACGTGGCCGTTTGCAACTAGGGGGCTTGATATGGTTGGACCCTTCAAGCGCTCTAAGGACAAAAAGACCCACCTGTTAGTAGAAGTTGATAAATTCACTAAATGGGTGGAGGCAGAGCTAGTTAGCAAGTGTGATGCATCCACGGCGGTTCAATTCATCAAGAAGGTGATATTCCGGTTTGGCTTTCCACACAACATTATAACAGATAATGGTACTAACTTGTCAAAAGGGGAGATGGAAGAATTTTTTCAACGTGAGCACATCCGGCTCGATCTAGCGTCGGTGGCTCACCCCCAATCTAATGGTCAAGCAGAGCGGGCAAATCAAGAAAATCTATGGGGTATCAAACCCAGGCTTATGGTTCCCTTAAAGCGGACGCCGGGTTGTTGGGTTGAGGAGCTACCTTCTGTGTTATGGAGCATCAACACCACACCCAATAGGTCTACGGGTTATACACCTTTCTTCATGGTCTATGGAGCGGAGGCCGTTCTTCCTAGTGACATCCATCACGATTCGCCCCGTGTGACAGCTTATGTTGAAGCTGATAATGAGAAGGCACGTCAGGATTCTCTGGACCTGTTGGATGAAGAGTGTGATCTTGCAGTAGCACGATCGGCGATTTATCAACAAGATCTCCGACATTATCACAGCCGCCGGGTTAAAACCAAAACCTTTCAAGAAGGCGATTTGGTGCTCCGGCTCATCCAGGATCAGACTGATATGCACAAGTTATCCCTACCTTGGGAAGGACCCTTTGTGGTCAGCAAAAATCTGCACAACGGGTCTTACTACCTCATTGATGTTCGAGAGCATGAAGACTCACGTCAATAGGAGGAGGAGGCCAAGCGGCCATGGAACATAGCTCTTCTTCGGCCTTACTATACTTGAGCCATAGGCTCTTCCTATGTACATATTTATGATAATGTATATATTATATAATAAACCGGACCCTCCATTAAAGCGGGGTCTCTGTTCTTTTTACATCATGTGTGTGCTCACAAGAGTTTCTACTGACAAAACGTAGTTTTTTGTTAAACCAGTCTCTACAGCCGCACGGATATAAAGAATATCACTAGGGGGCTTGGTCATATCTGAACCATAGCTACACCTCTTGATCAGTTTGAAACGACAAAGGGATATCACTAGGGGGCTTGGTTGTTATCACACCACAGCTACACCTCGTGATAGGCGTTTAGCCAGAAAGGAAATTATGTGGGGCCAAAGAGAGTGTTGCACAAAGCACAAACTCAAACATGGGCACCCACGGAGCACAGCTCTAAAAAGTTACTTGGGGGCTCTTTGTGCAAGCAACAAAGAGTTTGAAAGGATCCTCGTAATTGGCTATCAAGCCACGGCTTGGAAGCCTGGTGTATTCACCTAAAAACCCGGGTTAACCTGCCTTCATGAAGTAAGCCACTCCTGTCCAGGTAATCCTGGTATGACCCATCGAACGTTTGACATGTCAATCTTTTATAGACCCTGAAATTGTTAAAGTTAAAACGATGATTGGTTAATTGGAGGCCCATCTTAAAAGGCTTCGTTAAATGGTTTAACTCAGAGGCCTGGCAGGCCATGAAAAGCCTCGATTTGGAGCCTGGCAGCTCGTAAAAAGCCTTGCATATTTTCCTGTTTGAGTTTTGTTTGTTGAAATTCATAAGTATTTTTTGATAAACCGGTGTCCTTGACCCGGCTTGCTTCTCAACTACAAGTTGTTGACACATGATCAGTTATGAACCACTGTTTATTGACCCGGTCTGGTTTGACTAAATCACCAGTGTTATAAAGAAAACTTGGTAGTTATCCTGGTCAGGTTTAATATATAAACTAGCAGTATAGAGATGAGGTTATCAACGCTCCAGATTGGTTTTAACACCTTTGCCGTATACACCGTTGGTCAACCAATGAGGTATGTTATCTATACTGCTTTTTGTACAAACACTTTGATTATTTCATCTATGTCCTGTACACTTCCTGGATATATTGACCAGTCTAGCGGTAAACCGCTAGACACTTTTAAGTTGTTAAACCCACGAACACAATTCATCATGGGTTATATATAATTATATCCCAAAGGGTGGCACAAGTTGTCATGAGGCATTACAAAACATGCTCGATGGCATGGCAAATAAAGGAGTTTTTAGCTTCCCTATTACAAGAAGCCTTCAAAACGGCCCCAATGGCATAATTGTTTTTCACAAGATCGGCACACGGTGGACAGTAAATCGGCAACCGGTTTAGGAAGCTTCGTCTGGATGGTTTGATGATTGAGGCTCAGTTGGTGTGGGCACTTCTTCATCCCTCCCCAGACGCCAGAAATCAACCGTTGACCAATCGATTCCAGTTAAAGCTTGAAACACTGCTTCTTCATGGATAAGATTGGAGGGGATAATATCAGGAGCATAAGTGTGCTTACGAATCGGAGGCACAAGTTCTTCAACTTCATGGATGTCGGCTGGCTGCCTCTTCCCCTCCGCATTGTAAAACAGTTGAAAATGGGACAAATCTGTATCATCGGCCAACTTGCTGGCTGCTGGCCGCATCTGTTTGGTCAGCTGCCGGAGATCATCATTGTCAAAGTTGGAACCATCTTCTTTAACACCTGGGTATCCTTTGATGATATCTTCCGCTTCAAGATCTGGAATCCAGGCTTTTGCTCGAATAGGTGCAGTTAAAGCTCCGGCTCTGGCAGCTGCTTTCTTCAACTCGGCGATGCGGGCTGGTAACATGGCCAACTTCTCAAGAGTTTCTTTAATCAAAGTGGGAGCCGGTTTGTTATAAGTTGCCGTGCAAATAGCCCGCTGAGACCCAGAGTACAGCTGTTCAATCAATGTGTATGCCGCTTTGAGTTTCATCCGCATATCTGTGCCAAGATGAGCGATTCGGGTACCTGTCAAAGATTTTATCAACATTTTGGTCAGTTAGAAGGTTCATCAACTTATGCAACACACATAAAGCAGGTACTTACCAAAGATAGCAGAGGTCATAGCATTGATTTGGTGTTTCAAACTGGCTAGTTCATCTACCACTGGCTTCAGGGCTGCCTCGGCGTCTACGGCTCTTTTGGTTAAACTGGATTTCTCATTTTCCCAGTCAGCACGATCTTTGTTGAAAGATTCTTTCAACTTTTCCATCACGGCCAGGCCTGGGTCAGCTCTTCTTTGGCTTTTTCAGCCTCGGCTTGTTGTGACTTCACATTCTCTTGCAAGTCAGAATTTCGGGCATCTTTGCTTCTCAGTTCAGCCTGCCACGTTGAAGGTATGTTAAACAAACAGTATATGTATGTGCTAAGTACAAAGCGTATAACAAAGTTATGCACTTCATACTTGGGGGCTAATGCCTATTTGCTCTCAAGTACTACACTTTATACAAGTCTCCAGAACAATGCACGCATTATCCTTGACACTTGGGGGCTAATGTGCGTCTGTTCTAAAACGGATGTGTGGATTAAAAACCGGATTAACTTGCCAAGTTAAACCGGCCTTTGGGGGCTATGCTGCAGAAAGTTATCTAATTATTTCAAGGTGAGTCTTATCTATTGTTAGAGACCTGCCATTGCAAGGATTAATGATGAGATGCTTAAAGTGTTACAAAGACCCGGTTTATCATTAACAATCATAAAACGGCCCTTGGGGGCTACTTGGGATAGTATTTAAGCTATAAATCAATAAACAAAGGGAGAAGAATTTACCTCATATCGCTCTTTCATCAAGTTCACCAAACCGGCTTCATAGTCCTGGTTTGAGTGCAGACGGTTCAAGAAGCCAGAATGGAGCTCATCAGCGTTAAGATGAGCATAGTTTGATAAATCGCTGCTCCATTTACCTTTCTCCCTGGTAGCTTGCTCTTCTTTGGCACTGTGTTGAGCCAAAATGACGGGATGGCCAGGAGAGCAGTTGCCCATTCCAGTAATAATAACGTCATCACCTTGGCCTTCAGGGTTTATGGTTGATGATATTGGAATTTTAGCATCTTTCACTGGACTAGCCCAGTTTGGTTTAGCTGGTTTAGCATCAGGCACGGCAGGATCAGCGTCTGCTGGTTCATCAGTATTTTGGCATTCAAGGGGCGGGTTATCAGAAGCAGCTTTAGGATGAGGGCTTTCTGGTTCACGAGTTTGTTCCGGTTCACCTCTTGGTTCTTCTTCTTCGGCGACCGGATCTTTGAGCGGATTTGTGGTCCGAGCTTTCTTACTGGGTCTGGCTTTGGCCCTGCAAACAGAATAAAAGAGGATTAACATCCCATTCAAAGGATTTATGATGCATTGAAAGGAAAAGTTTTTACAACTCACCCGGCCACAGTTTTCAAAGGGGGGAGTTGAGTTGCTGTCGATTCACCAGAAGATGAAGGAGGTGTCACCTGATAATTTGAATCGGACGGATTAAGAGGCTGTCTGAAATAACCTGCCTTGGGGTAAGAATGGTCAGAAGTAGGAGACACCTCAGACCGGCGCTTCCGAACCGGAGTATCAGGTAAACCGGCTGAAGTGACCTGTTGGCCACTGTGTCGGGTTGTCCGGCGAGCTTCATGTTGCTGAGTCTTCAAAATAAATGTTGGATCCAAGTGAGCAAGAGGATGAGAAAAGCTTACTTTCTGGACTGCTTGGCGAGTTTTTTGTGTTGGCATAGAGTCTGAACCGGAGGAAAGGGTAATTACTGGGGGAGTCTTGGATTAGGGGTTGTCCGGATGGCCGGACTATACCTTCAGCCGGACTCCTGGACTATGAAGATACAAGATTGAACACTTCGTCCCGTGTCCGGAAGGGACTTTCCTTGCCGTGGAGGGCAAGCTTGGCGATACGGATATGTAGATCTCCTACCATTGTAACCGACTTTGTGTAACCCTAACCATCTCCGATGTCTATATTAACTGGAGGGTTTTAGTCCGTAGGACAACATACATAACAACAATCATACCATAGGCTAGCTTCTAGGGTTTAGCCTCTCCGATCTCGTGGTAGATCTACTCTTGTACTACCCATATCATCAATTTTAATCAACCAGGACGTAGGGTTTTACCTCCATCAAGAGGGTCCGAACCTGGGTAAAACTTCGTGTCCCTTGCCTCCTGTTACCATCCGGCCTAGACGCACAGTTCGGGACCCCCTACCCGAGATCCACCAGTTTTGACACCGACATTGCTGCTTTCATTGAGAGTTCCTCTGTGTCGTCGTCGTTAGGCTTGATGGCTCCTACGATCATCAATAGCAATGCAGTCCAGGGAGAGACCTTCCTCCCCGGACAGATCTTCGTCTTCGGCAGCTTCGCACTGCGGGCCAATTCACTTGGCCATCTGGAGCAGATCGAAAGCTATGCCCCTGGCCGTCAGGTCAGATTTGGAAGTTTAAACTACACGACTGACATCCGCGGGGACTTGATCTTCGACGGATTCGAGCCACTGCCGAGCGCGCCGCACTGTCACGACGAGCATGATCTAGCTCTGCCGCCGAACAGTGCCCTGGTGGCCGCACCCGCATTGGCTTCGACCCTTAATTCGGAGCCAACTGCACCGATCGAGGATGGGTGGTTGGACGCCGCCTCGGGGGTTGCGATCCCAACAGCGATCGAGCCGAACACCAGCCCCGCACTCCGCGAGACTCGTGACTCCAAGGAGCCAGACTCCTCTCCGGACTCCGAACCCTCCGTGCCCCTGCCAATTGAATCCGATTGGGCGCCGATCATGGAGTTTACTGCCGCGGACATCTTTCAGCACTCGCCTCTCTTTATCAGGAGAGCCTTGGCCGGACTACGGTCATCAAGGTTGGGATACGGATGATGAAGAAATTCAAAGCCCACCCACCACCCACTTTGTAGCCACTGTCGACGAGTTAACCGACATGCTCGACTTCGACTCCAAAGACATTGACGGTATGGACGCCGATGTAGGAGACGATGAAGAACCAGCGCCTATTGGGCCCTGGAAAGCCACCTCGTCATATGACATATACATGGTGGAGACCCCAAAAGAAGGAGATGGCGATGGAACAGCGGAGGATGACCCCTCCAAGAAACAGCCTAAGCGCCGGCGTCAGCGGCGCCGCTCAAAATCCCGCCAAAGCAAATACGGTGATTCCAGCACGGGAAATAATAATACTCCGGAGAGTGCCGAAGAAAACCCCCTCCAGCAAGATCCAGCACAGGAGGATGGAGAAGCCAGCCCTCATCGGAGAGCGGCAGACAGAGAGGTCGAGGACGATAATTATATGCCTCCCTCCGTAGACGAGGCAAGCCTCGACGAAGACGAATTCGTCGTGCCAGAGGTTCCCGTCGAGCAAGAGCGTTTTGAACGCCGGCTTATGGCCACGGCAAGAAGCCTCAAGAAAAAACAGCAACAGCTTAGAGCTAATCAAGATTTGCTAGTCGACAGATGGAATGAAGTCCTTGTGGCCGAAGAGCATAAACTCGAATGCCCTCCAAGAGCTACCCAAAGTGCAGGTTGCTACCCCGATTAGAGGAGGAAGCACTTAAACCTACATCACCAGCACTTGATACGGCCGACCGTCCACCTCGTGGCCGCGACAAAGAGGCCTCTCGGCCCTCCACTGAAGCCGCACCCCGTACCAAGGCGCGGGAGAATGCGCGGACCTGCAAGATATGTTGGAGGACAAGGCAAGGCAAACAAGATCGATCTACGGATTGCGTGGGTGCCCCACGACTCGAGACGGTAACCGTCACGCCGGACACAAATCAGGTAGGGCCGAACACAGTAGACAAAGCTCATTGGAGCTACGACGTGATATAGCCCAGTACAGAGGCGCCGCACACCCACTATGCTTCACAGATGAAGTAATGGATCATCAAATCCTCGAGGGTTTCAAACCCGTAAACATCGAATCGTATGATGGCACAATAGATCCTGCAGTATGGATCGAGGATTATCTCCTTCATATCCACATGGCCCGCGGCGATGATCTCCACGCCATTAAATACCTCACACTCAAGCTTAAAGGACCAGCTCGGCATTGGCTTAACAGCTTGCCAGCAGGATCAGTCAGTTGTTGGCAGGACCTGGAAGCCGCATTCCTCGGCAATTTCCAGGGCACTTATGTGCGACCACCAGACGCCGATGACCTAAGCCACGTAATTCAGCAACCAGGGGAATCGGCCAGGCAATTCTGGACACGGTTCCTAACAAAGAACAATCAAATAGTCGACTGTCCGGACGCAGAGGCCCTAGCAGCCTTCAAACACAATATCTGTGACGAGTGGCTTGCCCGGCACCTTGGACAGGAAAAGGCGAAATCTATGGCAGCACTCACGACACTCATGACCCGCTTTTGCATGGGAGAAGACAGCTGGCTTGATCGTAGCAACAATATGACCAAGAACCCTGGTAATTCGGATACCAGGGACAGTAGTGGCAGGTCGCGTCGCAACAAGCAGAAGCGCCGCATTAACAGCAACAATGCTAAGGATATGGCAATTAATGCGGGATTCAGAGGCTATAAATCCGGTCAGCGGAAAAATCCATTCAAAAGAAATCCTAGGGGCCCGTCCAGTTTGGACCGAATACTCGACCGCTTGTGCCAGATACATGGCACCCCCGAAAAGCCGGCCAATCACACCAACAGGGATTGTTGGGTGTTCAAGCAGGCAGGCAAGTTAAATGCCGAAAATACCGACAAGGGGCTGCATAGCGATGACGGCGAAGAGCTCCGGCCGCCGAACAACAGTGGACAAAAGGGTTTTCCCCCACAAGTGCGGACGGTGAACATGATATACGCAACCCACATCCCCAAGAGGGAGCGGAAGCGCGGGTTAAGGGACGTATACGCGGTAGAGCCAGTCGCCCCAAAGTTCAACCCATGGTCCTCCTGCCCGATCACATTTGATGGAAGGGACCATCCCACTAGCACCCGTCATGGCGGATTCACCGCATTGGTTCTAGACCCAATTATTGACGGATTTCATCTCACTAGAGTCCTTATGGACGGCGGCAGCAGCCTGAACCTGCTTTACCTGGATACAGTGCGGAAAATGGGCATAGATCCCTCGAGGATTAAGCCCACCAAAACGACCTTTAAAGGCGTAATACCAGGTGTAGAGGCGAACTGTATAGGCTCAGTCACACTTGAAGTGGTCTTCGGATCTCAGGATAATTTCCGAAGCGAGGAGTTAATCTTCGACATAGTCCCATTCCGCAGTGGCTATCACGCACTGCTCGGGCGAACTGCATTCGCCAAGTTCAACGCGGTACCTCACTATGCATACCTTAAGCTCAAGATGCCAGGCCCTCAAGGAGTAATTACGGTCAATGGAAACACCGAATGCTCCCTCCGAACGGAGGAGCACACGGCGGCCCTTGCAGCGGAAGTACAAAGCAGCCTCTCCAGGAAGTTCTCCAGTCCGGCCATTAAACGTCCGGACACCATCAAGCGCGCCCGGAGTAACCTACAACAAGTCCTCCTGGCACGTTCCGAGCAGGCGTAGCAATGCGGTCCCAACCCCAGCCCTCGCAAAAATGCGACGCCAGTGCTTCGCGTACATAACTACGCTCTAGAAATACCATGGGTATAGGGGGAGGGGCACCATCACGGCACGCCCGAAATATGGCTTAAACCGCACCAGGGGCTGCTGATTTTTTAATTTTATCTTACTTTCAGGACTCCATCCTTTGGAAGGCCTGTTCGGCTGTTCAATTGCCGCACTAACGATGCAAGAACCAGGGAAGCAGACAAGCCATGCCGCATTACGAAACTCCCAGGTGGTCTCTATCATGAGCAGTATACCTGTTTCGCATACCATTCCGCAGCCTACCCCTGGAAAGGACATGTTAAATAGTCCAACCTTTTGCTTATCGCATTATTTGTATCGCTCTGCTTTGATCGCAGCCCTTTTTAGTAAACAATGCATAGCTTTTGTCTATTTTTCCATTACTCTTTTTTTACAAATA
This sequence comes from Triticum urartu, assembly GCF_056163025.1. NCBI lineage: Eukaryota > Viridiplantae > Streptophyta > Magnoliopsida > Poales > Poaceae > Triticum > Triticum urartu. The sequence continues at coordinate 496,558,278 of NC_141878.1, forward strand.
TATGTTCCTTAACGACATGTTGCACCCGTACACTTTCGTACGGGCAAAATACGCCAGGGGCTTTAGTACCCCTCAATATGGTGTGAGAAGTCCGAACACTTTAACAAGTGCGGCACCCCGAACTTATAGCATTATATGCATCGGCTCCGAATCATGTCTTGGGACAATAGTTGGGTTTGCCCGGCTCCTATGTTTTGGTGCCTTACATTCCGCTATGTCAGCTTAGGTAGCACTAGGAGAACTACTGCGATTGTGCCCCAGTTGAGCTGGGTCAAGCACCTCAGTAGAGAAAGCTAAAACTGGCTGTCATGATGGAGCGAGAGCTGGTCGCTGTTCGAGAGGTTTTTTGAGTCCCTAAAGACTCATGCGGCTTAGAGCGAGGGGTCGGCTCTGTCCGGCCAAGGCGTGGATAGCGCCCCGAACTCGGTCTTCCGAATACCAGGGGCTTCACTGAAATTTAAAATTATAGAATTCTATGGCTAAGTGAGAGTGTTCACACATTATAGTCCGATTGCCTTGTTCGTTGTGCTGAGTGTCTCCCTCGAAGGACCCAAACATGGGGAAAAGAGCGCTCAGGTTTATCCCCGAACACCCCAGCACTAGCGGCATGGGGGCAGAAGCCGACGACTCGCCATCTCTCAGAATTGATAAACAGCCGAACAGAAGGTAATATATTAAATTCCAACAGCATTGCTTAGCGCATATGAACAAGTTTTCAGCGCATAGGACAAAACGAGCGAGTTTTACTCAAAAATTACATCCCTGGAACATTCATCCGCCATAAGGTAGGCACCCTTCAGAACATCCTTATAATAATTCTCGGGCTCGCGATGCTCTTTCCCCGGCGGTGGCCCGTCCTTCACAAGCTTCTCAGCATCCAGCTTGCCCCAGTGCACCTTAGCACGGGCAAGGGCCCTACGGGCACCTTCAATGCAGACGGAGCGCTTGATGACTTCGAGCCTTGGACATGCCCCCACCAGCCGCCGCACCAGCCCGAAATAGCTCCCAGGCAGAGCCTCTCCAAGCCACAGCCGAACTATGAGGCCCTTCATGGCCTGTTCGGCCGCCTTGTGGAGCTCGTCCAGTTGCTTCAGCTGGTCGCTCAGGGGCACGGGGTGTCCGGCCTCAGCATACTGAGACCAGAACACCTTCACTGTCGAGCTGCCCTCCTCGGCTCGATAGAATGCGGCAGCATGGGACACGCTACGGGGAAGATCTGCCAATGCTCCTGGAGAGCTCCGGATTCGGGTAAGTAACAAGTAACTCACGTTTATGTGTTTGCTTTGCATAAAGAATGCCTTACTCGCCGCTATCTTTTTAACCGCATCCAACTCCTGGAGGGTCTTCTGGGATTCGGCCTTGGCAGACTTGGCATTTTTAATAGCCACCGCGAGCTCGGACGCTCGCGTCTTTGAGTCAAGCTCCAAACTATCATGTTTTTTCATGAGAGCCTGGAGCTCTTGCCGCACCTTGCCAACCTGGGCCTCATACTTCTCCCGCTCGGTGCGCTCCATGGCCGCCCTCTTCTCGGCCTCGCACAACGTTTGCTTAAGGGTCGCCACCTTAGACATGGCCCCTACAATAGCCACGATAATCCTGTCATTTTTTGCAATTGCACTTTTTTTATATATATTTAAACAAGGTATTTCTTACCTTCCTTGTCCTCGAGCTGCTTCTTGGCACGCCCGAGCTCTTGCTCGGACTGCTCGAGGTTCTGCTTTAGCGTGTCCACTTCCGCAGTCAGTGCGGCGGACGCCAGCAGAGAAGCCTGCATATGCATATTCACTCCTTTTTGTTAGACTCCTGCGAATTTTATTTGATCCTCTATTCGGCTTTTCTTCCCGAACGCCAAACAGAGCATTAGGGGCTACTGTCTATGCGGTAATATTATTTACACATTCTTTACTTACCTCAAAGCCTGTCAAAATGCTAGCACAAGCTTCAGTCAGTCCACTCTTGGCGGACTGAACCTTCTGGACCACCGCACTCATAATGGTGCAGTGCTCCACGTCGATGGAGGCGCCTTTGAGCACCTCCAACAGATTGTCCGGCGCCTCCGGTTGGACGGGGGTCACCGGCACGGTGGGCTTGCTCCTCTAGGAAGGAGGTCGCCCGCCGGACTCTAGAACCTTTGAAGGTTTCGGAGCGGTGTCCGGCCTAGAGCCGGACTTGGAGCCCTGGGGGTTTTATCCCCTTTACTCCTGGAGTCCGGGAGGTCGCCTTACGGCGCCTCCAGGACCACCTCCTCCTGGCTTGGAACCTGTTGGGACAACACTTCGGCGTCGTTCGTAGGGCGGGGGAGGTAGCCATCGGAAGCGAATTCACATTCGACGAGTCCAGTGAACCGCTCGACGACGCGTCGAGCCGGTCTTTGGGTGGGCTGCATAATCATATTCTACATAAGGGAAAGCTGTGCAATAAAGGAATACTATGAATTAATCTGGTATCCGGATACTTACGATTTCGCCAGGGGCTTGGCCCTGAGCGGCCACTCCTCTCCACCATCGTCGGCGTCAGTGGAGTAGTCCGGAGGAAGGGTTTTCCCCTTCTTGGACCCTTCGGTCTGCCCAGTGAGGGCGGCCTTCCTTTTCTTCTCTCCCCCCGCTGGAGGGGGAGAGGTCTCTTCTTCCTCCTCCTCGTCTTCACGGGAGGAATGCGCCTTGGAGCCGTCGGATGATGAACCCGACACCTCCAGGCGCCGGGCACTTTTTCGAGTCCCCGTGGCCCTCTTCGTGGCCTTCTTCTCCGGCACCACATAGGGTGCCGGAACCAGCAGCTTCGCCAAGCGGGCATCGGCTGGGTCTTCGGGCAAAGGAGCCGGACAGTTGATCTGTCCGGACTTCGCCTGCCAATCCTGTCAAAGGTAAGGGAGCTTAGATCCCGCATAGAGTTAAACTATGAAAAACTAATACCCTATAAAAGGTACAAACAACTTACCGTGCTAGCGTGACCCTGTGTGCTGAATCCGCAATCCTCGGTAGCGGATGCGGGAGCCTCGGCGCCCTTGAAAAGCACCTTCCAGGCATCTTCGTACGTCGTGTTGAAGAGCCTGCTCAGAGGTTGGTGCTGCGCCGGGTTGAACTCCCACAGATTGAATGCCCGTTGTTGACATGGGAGGATCCCGCGGATGAGCATAACCTGGACTACGTTGACAAGCTTGAGCTGCTTGTTCACTAGGGTTTGGATGCATGTTTGCGGTCCAGTCACCTCTTCTTTGCTGCCCCATGACTGGCCCGTCTCTTTCTAGGACGTGAGCCGCGTTGGGGGTCCGAACCGGAACTCGGGGGCTGTGACCCACTCAGGGTCGCGCAGCTCGGTGATGTAAAACCACCCCGATTGCCACCCCTTCAGGGTCTCCACAAAGGTGCCCTCGAGCCATAAGACGTTGGGCATCTTGCCCACCATGGCACCTCTGCACTCCGCCTGGTTGCCGCGCACCACCTTCGGCTTGACAATGAAAGTCTTGAGCCATAGGCCAAAATGGGGGCGGATGCGGAGGAAAGCCTCGCACACGACGATAAACGCCGAGATGTTGAGGATAAAGTTCGGGGCCAGATCATGGAAATCCAGGCCGTAGTAGAACATGAGTCCCCGGACGAAAGGGTGGATAGGAAAGCCCAGTCCGCGGAGGAAGTGGGGAAGGAACACTACCCTCTCATGGGGCCTTGGGGTGGGGAGGAGCTGCCCCTCTTTGGGAAGCCGGTACGCGATGTCGTTAGACAAGTATTCGGCCTTCCTCAGTTTTTTGATGTGTCCCTCTGTGACGGAGGAGACCATCCACTTGCCTCCCGCTCCGGACATGGCTGGAGAAGGTTGAGGTGGGGAGTGCGGACTTGGGTGCTGGATCTCGAGTGCGCGATAATGGATAGGCAGAGGAGGAAGAAGGTGTAGGTGAAAAGGTGGATCCTTATCCCCTTATATGGGTGGACGCAACTACGTGTCCCCACCAGCCTGGTAAAACTCGCTTATCTCCAAGCGTCGTAATCAATGGCACGGTTGGGTTACCCACGCCCGTATTGATGAGAATCCCGGAATAAGGGGACACGATCTCTGCTTCGACGAGACGTGCCAAGGAAACCACCTTGCATGACATGCTGAGGTGGGACAATAAAACGATTCAAATAAAGGCTTAGCCGTGGTGCGATGTCACACTACGGAATACGTCAGCAGATTAGATTTGTGTAAATATTATTCTCTCTATGGCAATATGTGGAAACTTATTTTGCAGAGCCGGACACTATCTTTGTGTTCAAAATCTTCTATGAAGTACTTGGAGGAGGAACCCGCCTTGCAATGCCGAAGACAATCTGCGCGCCGGACTCGTCGTCATTGAAGCCTGGTTCAGGGGCTACTAAGGGAGTCCTGGATTAGAGGGTGTCTGGATGGCCGGACTATACCTTCAGCCGGACTCCTGGACTATGAAGATACAAGATTGAAGACTTCGTCCCGTGTCTGGAAGGGACTTTCCTTGGCGTGGAGGGCAAGCTTGGCGATACGGATATGTAGATCTCATACCATTGTAACCGACTTTGTGTAACCCTAGCCCTCTCCGGTGTCTATATAAACCAGAGGGTTTTAGTCCGTAGGACAACATACAGAACAACAATCATACCATAGGCTAGCTTCTAGGGTTTAGCCTCTCCGATCTCATGGTAGATCTACTCTTGTACTACCCATATCATCAATATTAATCAAGCAGGACGTAGGGTTTTAACTCCATCAAGAGGGCCCGAACCTGGGTAAAACTTCGTGTCCCTTGCCTCCTGTTACCATCCGGCCTAGACACACAGTTCGGGACCCCCTACCCGAGATCCACCGGTTTTGACACCAACAATTACCTCTACATCATCAGCTTGACTAGCTTCTGCGTCCTCCTGAGGAAGATCATTGTTAGTGAGATGCATGAAAAGAGAGCCAAGTGAGTCAAGTTCTACCTCAACTTCTGGATCATCAGTATCTTCATCAAGCTCCATATTAATCCGGTCAGCCGTTTTCCGTTTTGACGTCCGTTTTTGGCTTTGGTCTTTGGGCGGGATGGCTTGACCGCTTTGTCTCCAGTCGGCTTTGCCGCTTTCTCTACGGTTTTCCGTTTCTAGAAGGGGTCATCTCCCTATATACAAAGAAGAAGGATTACAGGTTGCATAAGCTAAAAATATTAGAGATGAGGGGGAAATATAATGCTTACAACAGGCAGATTGTTTTTGGCATAGAAGGGACTCAGACCGATTTGACTACAGATCAGTTCCGATTCATTCAGAATCTTTTTTACACCTTCAGTGACTTCTTCCTCAGATAATTAGATGTTGCAATGGCATTGAGGGTCGTCAACCTCACCGGTATATTCACACATTAAACCGGGACGCCGGCTTAGCGGCAAGATACTCCAGGATATCCAATAGCGCCCAAAGTCCATGCCTGTTAAACCGTTCACCATAAAGGCCCAGAGTTTGGCGAGATGAGGAGCGTATTTTGCCCTTTCCGAAGAGCGCAGGAGTTGTGGCATTGGGTGAGTGTTGGATAGTCTGTGATCACGAAAGCCGGGGAGGGGATTTTCATCTTGAGGCGAAGTGTCTCTACAATAAAACCAAGTTTGGTTCCATTCCTTTGGGTGGCTATGATGTTTGGCATGAGGAAATTCAACTTCTTTCCACTTTTGAATCGAGAAACCACCAAGTTCTGTGTTCGGTCCATTTACAAACTCTGTGTGCCGGTTTAAGTGGAAGAAATGCCGGAACAGTTCTGCAGTTGGTTCTTCTTGTAAATATACTTCACAGAAGACCTAGAAGTTGCATAAATTGGAGACCGAGTTGGGACCGATATCTTGTGGATGAAGTTGGAAGCTGGCAAGCACATCTCGGTAAAACTTTGATACTGGCGGTTTGAAGCCACGGCCTATGTGATCAACAAAGACCACCACCTCACCCTGCCTTGGGGTCGGAGGATTTTCTGTTCCGGGAACTTGCCATTTGATTTCAGTTTTCTTAGGTAGGGAGCCAATGCTGACCATATCATTCAACTGAGTCTCAGTAACCCGGGAACGAGCCCAGTTGCAGACAGTGAATTGTTTGACCATTGCGAAACAAACAAGCTGAAAATGAAAGGCCGGTTTATAAATCACGCATGATTATATGGACGATACAATGGAGTAAGAGACATACTGATAGAGGACATGGCATAAACCGGAGATCAATGCAATAATGCATAAAAGGTAATACCACGACAGGGGTACTTAGACACTATTAAACCGGAATATAATTATGGAGACAAAAGGCTCTTCCGGTTTATCAGAGGGCTAATGGTACAGATTGATTATGCAAAGTTAAACCGCTTATGATGGTGTGAGGAGAAACAGATTTCACAGAGATGTATAAATATTTTGGATCTAAGATAAGACAGAAAAGAAAAATATTTCAACCTAAAAAGGGTAAGACCCAAAACAGTTTATGAAGGATTGCATCAGTTTTTTGCGTATAAGGATTTGTGAGGGTAACAAAAGATTCATCACGGCAAGGGAAATGATAAGTACGAAGCATTCATCTATGGGCCAAGGAAGAACAACGCTATAAGCTCTGACGAACCTCAAGAACAGCGAGGAAACCCTAATAGATCTAGGAAAGAAGGGGGAAAGGACTTACTGTGACCACGGAAGCCGCGGAAAGGGCGCTGTGGAACTCTGGTGCGAACAGGTTGATGCAGCGGCCGATGATGAAGCAGAGGCGAGGTTCAAGGATGACGGCCGCGCTCGAGTGCGGGGTCATCGAGAGGAAGAAGAAGAGATGAATGGGTAGCAGAAAGAAAAGAAAGGGGTCCTCTTCCCATATTTATAAGGCGAAGCGGTAAAACGGCAAGTGCAGGAATCGAGGAGCCAAAAAAATGGATAATTTAATAAAGGTGTTGCCTTGGTGACTGAATACACATTAAATGAAGGTAATCTCCGACGTCAACAGATGGATGACGTCAGGGCGGTTTATCATAATTTGGAAGTATGACGTCACGGCGGTTTACAAGATCAAGGTGAAGATATGAGAGAAGATTTTTTCTAGGTGTAGAAGATTGACATGAACAAGTTCAAACCAATCTGGGGCCTAATGTTGGGGATATTACTACTGGAGGTAAACCGGCCTTATATAGCCGGGTTGACTCTTTGAAGATTAGAAGCCCATGAAGATGCAAGGATGATGGCGCTTTATGGAAGGCCCAAGGCCCAAAGGCGGGTTACAGCCTGTAAATGTAAACCGACCTAGTCATATAACTTGTATTGTAAGATAGGAAGAGTAGAGACCGAACCGGACACGTTTATGATCCAGCTTCGGGACTCTGTAGCCCGGCGGGCGTCAACCTATGAATATAAAGGGACGACCCAGCCGCGGTTTAGGGACAGACAACAACTCGAGAGCCAGACAAAGCGGATTCGCTCCCCGGCCTTCGAAACCCTAGCAATACCAATCACAACTAGACGTAGGCTTTTACCTTCCTCGAAGGGGTCGAACTAGGATAAAACTCCTCGTGTCCCCTTGTCCGGTTTAACCCCTTTAAGCTAACCCGTAGCGATGGCTCCACGACTAAGTCCCTACACAAGGACATCTGCCGTGACAAACCCACGACACAAAGTAAAAAAGCAAAGCAAGATTTAAAGTGATGGAGATTGATATGATGAGAATAGACCAGAGGGCCATAGGTTTCACTAGTGGCTTCTCTCAAGAGCATAAGTATTCTACGGTGGGTGAACAAATTACTGTTGAGCAATTGACAGAATTGAGCATAGTTATGAGAATATCTAGGCATGATCATGTATATAGGCATCACGTCCGTGACAAGTAGACCGAAACGATTCTGCATCTACTACTATTACTCCACTCATCGACCGCTATCCAGCATGCATCTAGAGTATTAAGTTAAAAACAGAGTAACGCCTTAAGCAAGATGACATGATGTAGAGAGATAAATTCATGCAATATGAAATAAACCCCATCTTATTATCCTCGATGGCAACGATGCAATACGTGCCTTGCTGCACCTTCTATTACTGGGAAAGGACACCGCAAGATCGAACCCAAAGCTAAGCACTTCTCCCATGGCAAGAACTACCAATCTAGTTGGCCAAACCAAACGGATAATTCGAAGAGACTTACAAACATAACCAATCATACATAAAAGAATTCAGAGAAGATTCAAATATTATTCATAGACAGACTTGATCATAAACCCACAATTCATCGGTCTCAACAAACACACCGCAAAAAGAAGATTACATCGAATAGATCTCCACAAGAGAGGGGGATAACTTTGTATTGAGATCCAAAAAGAGAGAAGAAGCCATCTAGCTACTAACTATGGACCCAAAGGTCTGAGGTAAACTACTCACACTTCATCGGAGAGGCTATGATGATGTAGAAGCCCTCCGTGATGACGGCCCTCTTCCGGCGGAGCTTCGGAACAGGCCCCAAGATGGGATCTCGTGGATACAGAAAGTTGCGGCGGTGGAATTAGGTTTTTGGCTCCGTATCTGATCGTTTGGGGGTACGTAGGTATATATAGGAGGAAGAAGTACGTCGGTGGAGCATCGAGGGGCCCACGAGGCAGGGGGGCGCGCCCCCCACCCTCGTGACCGCCTCTTTGACTCCTTGGAGTAGGGTCCAAGTCTCGTGGATCACGTTCGGTGAGAAAATCACGTTCCCGAAGGTTTTATTCCGTTTGGACTCCGTTTGATATTCCGTTTCTTCAAAACATTGAAATAGGCAAAAAAAACAGCAATTCTGGGCTGGGCCTCCGGTTAATAGGTTAGTCCCAAAAATAATATAAAAGTGGAAAATAAAGCCCAATATAGTCCAAAACAGTAGATAATATATCATGGAGCAATCAAAAATTATAGATACATTGGAGACGTATCAGGCATCCCCAAGCTTAATTCCTGCTCGTCCTCGAGTAGGTAAATGATAAAAAGAGAATTTTTGATGCGGAGTGCTACTTGGCATAATTTCAATGCAAATCTTCTTAATTGTGATATGAATATTCAGATTGGAAAGATTCAAGACAAAAGTTTATATTGACATAAATTTAATAATACTTCAAGCATACTACAAAGCAATTATGTCTTCTCAAAATAACATGGCCAAAGAAAGTTATCCCTACAAAATCATATAGTCTGGCTATGCTCTATCTTCACCACACAAAGTATTTAAATCATGAACAACCCCGATGACAAGCCAAGCAATTGTTTCATACTCTAACTTTTTCAAAACTTTTTCAATCTTCACACAATACATGAGCGTGAGCCATGGATATAGCACTATAGGTGGAATAGAATGGTGGTTGTGGAGAAGACAAAAAGGAGAAGATAGTCTCACATCAACTAGGTGTATCAATGGGCTATGGAGATGCCCATCAATAGATATGAATGTGAGTGAGTAGGGATTGCCATGCAACGGATGCACTAGAGCTATAAGTATATGAAAGCTCAAAAAGAAACTAAGTGGGTGTGCATCCAACTTGCTTGCTCATGAAGACCTATGGCAATTTGAGGAAGCCCATCATTGGAATATACAAGCCAAGTTTTATAATGAAAAATTTCCACTAGTATATGAAAGTGATAACATGAGACTCTCTACTATGAAGATCATGGTGCTACTTTGAAGCACTAGTGTGGCAAAAGGATAGTAACATTTTCCCTTCTCTCTTTTTCTCTCATTTTTTTGGGCCTTTTATCTTTTTTGGCCTCTTTTTATTTGGGCTTCTTTGGCCTCTTTTATTTATTTTTTTATTTTTCGTCCGGAGTCTCATCCCTACTTATGGGGGAATCATAGTCTCCATCATTCTTTCCTCACGGGGATAATGCTCTAATAATGATGATCATCACACTTTTATTTTTCTTACAACTCAATACTTCGAACAAAATATGACTCTATATGAATGCCTCTGGTGGTGTACCGGGATATGCAATATGACAATGATGGAGTGTGTCATAATAAACGGAACGGTGGAAAGTTGCATGGCAATATATCTCGGAATGGCAGTGGAAATGCCATTATAGGTAGGTATGGTTGCTGTTTTGAGGAAGGTATATGGTGGGTGTATGATATCGGCGAAAGGTGCGCAGTATTAGAGAGGCTAGAAAAGGTGGAAGGGTGAGAGTGTGTATAATCCATGGACTCAACATTAGTCATAAAGAACTCATATACTTATTGTGAAAATCTAGAAGTTATCAAAGCAAAGTATTACGCGCATGCTCCTAGGGGGATAGATTGGTAGGAAAAGACCATCGCTCGTCCCCGACCGCCACTGATAAGGAAGACAATCAATAAATAAATCATGCTCCGACTTCATCACAGAACGGTTCACCATACGTGCATGCTACAGGAATCACAAACTTTAACACAAGTATTCTTTAAATTCACAACTACTCAACTAGCACGACTTTAATATTATCACCTCCATATCTCAAAACAATTATCATGCTTCAATCTTTTCTTAGTATTGAACACACTCAAAAGAAACTTTCACAAATCTTGAATACCAAGCATATTATTATTAAGAAAATTACCATGCTATTAAGACTCTCAAAATAATTTAAGTGAAGCATGAGAGATCAATAGTTTCATTAAAACAAATCCACCACCATGCTCTAAAATATCTAAGTGAAGCACATAGAGCAAAATTATAATGCTCAAAAGATATAAGTGAAGAACATAGAGCAAAACTACTTAGCTCAAAAGATATAAGCGAAGCACATAGAGCAAAACTACTTAGCTCAAAAGATATAAGTGAAGCACATAGAGCAAAACTACTCAGCTCAAAAGATATAAGTGAAGCACATAGAGCAAAACTACTTAGCTCAAAAGATATAAGTGAAGCACATAGAGTATTCTATCAAATTTTAATTCATGTATGGCTCTCTCAAAAGGTGTGTACAGCAAGGATGATTGTGGCATACTAAGACACAAAGACACAAATAATACAAGACGCTCCAAGCAAAACACATATCATGTTGGTGAATAAAAATATAGCTCCAAGTAAATTACCGATGGAAGTGGACGAAAGAGGGGATGCCTTCTGGGTCATCCCCAAGCTTTGACTTTTTGGTGTCCTTGGATTATCTTGGGGGTGCCATGGGCATCCCCAAGATTTGGCTCCTACAACTCCTTGTTCCATAATCCATCAAAAGAATTCACCCAAAACTTGAAAACTTCACAACACAAAACTTAAAGTAGAAAACTCGTGAGCTCCGTTAGCGAAAGAAAACAAAAGACCACTTCAAGGTACTGTAATGAAATCATTATTTATTTATATTGGTGTTAAACCTACTGTATTCCAACTTCTCTATGGATTACAAACTATTTTACTAACCATAGATTCATCAAAATAAGCAAACAACACACGAAAAACGGAATCTGTCAAAAACAGAACAGTCTGTAGTAATCTGTAGCTAGCGCAAGATCTGGAACCCCAAAAATTCTAAAATAAATTGATGGACGTGAGGAATTTATCTATTAATCATATTCAAAATTAATTAACTAAATAGCACTCTTCAGATAAAAATGACAGCAGTTCTCGTGATCACTAAAGTTTCTGTTTTATACAGCAAGTTCAACAAGACTTTCCCCAAGTCTTCCCAATGGTTCTACTTGGCAGAAACACTAATTAAACAAAAAAAACACAACCAAAACAGAGGCTAAATAATTTATTTATTACTAAGCAGGGGCAAAAAGCAAGGAATAAATATAAAATTGGGTTGCCTCCCAACAAGCGCTATCGTTTAACGCCCCTAGCTAGGCATAAAAGCAAGGATAGATCTAGGTATTGCCATCTTTGGTAGGTAATCCATAAGTGTCTCTCATGATAGTTTCATATGGCAATTTTATTTTCTTTCTAGGAAAGTGTTCCATGCCCTTTTTCAATGGAAATTGAAATCTAATATTCCCTTCCTTCATATCAATAATCGCACCAACCGTTCTAAGGAAAGGTCTACCAAGAATAATAGGGCAAGAAGGATTGCAATCTATATCAAGAACAATGAAATCTATGGGCACATAATTCCTATTAGCAACAATAAGAACATCATTAATCCTTCCCATAGGTTTCTTAATAGTGGAATCCGCAAGATGCAAGTTTAGAGAGCAATCATCAAAATTACGGAAATCTAGCAAATCACACAAAGTCTTGGGAATAGTAGAGACACTAGCACCCAAATCACACAAAGCATAAAACTCATGATCTTTAATTTTAATTTTAATAGTTGGTTCCCACTCATCATAGAGTTTTCTAGGGATAGAAACTTTCAACTCAAGTTTTTCTTCATAAGATTGCATCAAGGCATCAACAATATGTTCGGTGAAGGCTTTATGTTGACTATAAGCATGTGGAGTATTTAGCACGGATTGCAGCAAGGAAATACAATCAATTAAAGAGCAACTTTCATAATTAAATTCCTTGAAATCCAATACAGTGGGTTTAGCAACATCTAGATTTTTATTTCTTTCAATCCCACTTTCATCAATTTCATCATAAAGATCCAAATACTCCGAATTTGTAGAACGCCTTCTAGGTAAAGGAAGATCATAATCAGTTTCATCAAGATTCATATTGAAAAACAAATATTTAATAGGAGACACATCAATAACATTTAGATCTTCATCTTGATTTTCATAGGTATTCGGTTTAGTGGCCATCTTATTGACTAAGGTGGCTTGCATATCCGAAATTTCTGCAGTCATCTTTTCTAGATGAGCGATTTGGGATCTTATACCATCAAATTCTTTAGACATATCATCAAGCTCTTTATTCATATAACTTATCAAACTTTTTTGTTCCTTAAGCTAGTTTCTAAAGAAATTATTATGCTCAAATTGCAAAACCATAAACTTCCTAACGTTGGTTTCGATCTCCTCTAACCTTTTAAAGTGAAGATCACCAAATCTCGATTGAGGCATCGCGACAAACAAGCAAACTAGCACACAAGCAAACAAGAGCAAACGGGCAAAAGAGGCAAATAGAGAGGGAGGATAGAGAGAGAGAGGGCGAATAAAATAGCAAGGGTGAAGTGGGGGACAGGAAAACGAGAGGCAAATGGCAAATAATGTAATGCGAGAGATAGGGATTGTGATGGGTACTTGGTATGTTGACTTTTTGCGTAGACTCCCCAGGAACGGCGCCAGAAATGGCTCGTTGTCGGGAGTCAAATCTTGACTTGCGCGAACCTCCCCGGCAACGGCGCCAGAAAGCCTTCTTGCTACGTCTTGAGCTTGCGTTCGTTTTCCCCAAAGAGGAAGGGATGATGCAGAAGAGTAGCTAAGTATTTCCCTCAGTTTTTGAGAACCAAGGTATCAATCCAGTAGGAGGCCACGCTCAAGTCCCTCGTACCTGCACAAAGCGATAGCTACTCGCAACCAACGCGATTAGGGGTTGTCAATCCTTTCACGATCACTTACGAGAGTGAGATCTGATAGATATAATATTTTTGGTGTTTTTGGTATGAAGATGCAAAGTAAAAAGTAAAGGAAAAGTAAAAAAGCAAAGCAAGATTTAAAGTGATGGAGATTGATATGATGAGAATAGACCCGGGGGCCATAGGTTTCACTAGTGGCTTCTCTCAAGAGCATAAGTATTCTACGGTGGGTGAACAAATTACTGTTGAGCAATTGACAGAATTGAGCATAGTTATGAGAATATCTAGGCATGATCATGTATATAGGCATCACGTCCGTGACAAGTAGACCAAAACGATTCTGCATCTACTACTATTACTCCACTCATCGACCGCTATCCAGCATGCATCTAGAGTATTAAGTTAAAAACAGAGTAACGCCTTAAGCAAGATGACATGATGTAGAGAGATAAATTCATGCAATATGAAATAAACCCCATCTTATTATCCTCGATGGCAACGATGCAATACGTGCCTTGCTGCACCTTCTATTACTGGGAAAGGACACCGCAAGATCGAACCCAAAGCTAAGCACTTCTCCCATGGCAAGAACTACCAATCTAGTTGGCCAAACCAAACGGATAATTCGAAGAGACTTACAAACATAACCAATCATACATAAAAGAATTCAGAGAAGATTCAAATATTATTCATAGACAGACTTGATCATAAACCCACAATTCATCGGTCTCAACAAACACACCGCAAAAAGAAGATTACATCGAATAGATCTCCACAAGAGAGGGGGATAACTTTGTATTGAGATCCAAAAAGAGAGAAGAAGCCATCTAGCTACTAACTATGGACCCAAAGGTCTGAGGTAAACTACTCACACTTCATCGGAGAGGCTATGATGATGTAGAAGCCCTCTGTGATGACGGCCCTCTTCCGGCGGAGCTCCGGAACAGACCCCAAGATGGGATCTCGTGGATACAGAAAGTTGCGGCGGTGGAATTAGGTTTTTGGCTCCGTATCTGATCGTTTGGGGGTACGTAGGTATATATAGGAGGAAGAAGTACGTCGATGGAGCATCGAGGGGCCCACGAGGCAGGGGGGGCGCCCCCCACCCTCGTGACCGCCTCTTTGACTCCTTGGAGTAGGGTCCAAGTCTCCTGGATCACGTTCGGTGAGAAAATCATGTTCCCAAAGGTTTTATTCCGTTTCTTCGAAACACTGAAATAGGCAAAAAAAACAACAATTCTGGGCTGGGCCTCCGATTAATAGGTTAGTCCCAAAAATAATATAAAAGTGGAAAATAAAGCCCAAAATAGTCCAAAACAGTAGATAATATAGCATGAAGCAATCAAAAATTATAGATACGTTGGACACGTATCACATGGTAAGAGAAACTTGGCCGCGGTCGCCCGGATTGTTGAACGACTCCCTGGTTGCTCTAGGAATTCTCTGTTTGCAAACAAGAAGACATACCCAAACAGTTAGATCAACACAGTGAATCATGTGAAACAACATGGAAAGAAAAAAGAACGAAGCACTTGGGCGGCCAATGCTTACCAAGAAGTTGCACATGTCGGTTTTTGTAAGGACTTTGGTATATGAAGTGCGAACTACAGCCCAGTCTGTTGCCGGTGCAAATGCACGGGCCGGAGCAGATGCAAGTGCAAGTGTTGGTGCACGTGCCGAAGCCGCTGCTGCTGCCGGAGATGGTGCTCCTTGTAGAGCTGGTGCCGGTGTCGGAGCAGGTGCCGGTGTCGATGCCCGATCCTCCGGTAGATCAGACTGATCCGCTGACGCGGTCGGTGCCCAATCCTCAGCTGGATCAGAATGAGCTGCTGCCGCTGTCAGTGCTAGAGCAACTGTCGGTGCTCGATCTATGCGAGACAGCGGCGATCATGTCTGGTCTGCTATGATCAGCTTTCTAACTTGACTAGGATCTGTGACCATGATCCTGTTTTTTTCTTCATTTCTTTTAAACGCGAGAAGGACTAATTGTGGCGTTTTTGTTAAACCAAACTGCAGTTCATCATAGGGATTCAACTTGTACTCAGACAATAGACTGATCCAATTTTTTCCAGTAATATAAGTGATGGACAGTGCCTTCGTTACTGACACGACATAAGAAGTGAAACCTGCAAAAATAGCCATCGTAGAGCAAACCAAATGGTTTATTCTGTGATGAATGTCACATGGCAAAACCTGCATCGTAAAATTGCAGGAAAAGAAAGAAAACATGACATTAAATCAATAAGATTTAGATAGTAAATCAATAAGATTTACTTGATGTGACACGAGTGAATCCTTACCAGGAAATCACTATGTTGAAGTACTAAACAGAAGATTGAACGTCCAACTACGCATGGCATGCAGGGGCCCCGCCTACTCCCACAAGCAAGACAGTCCAAAGGTCGTGACAAATCGTATGGACCGAACATCCATGGGGCTGGAAATCCTGGTGGGTGCGATAAACCCTGCAATGCATACAGATATTGGAGTGTAACCATAGTTGATAGACTGTCCTCACAAAAAATATGATATGGATCCTTCAAAATATACAGATTGAATTGAGTGGACAGACATTAACATAGACTGTTCTCAGGACTGACCACACACCAAAAGCGGCAGTACTAATAAACAATACAGGGTTCACAAACACAAATCAAGTACTCAACAATAGTACTTACTACAGACAAGCAAAGTTGCACTAACTAAACTCTGCAGACTATTTTTTGCCACCGACCTACGGGATGAACCCTGCATAACTGACTAGGCCATGGACTTCGTGTGAGATGTCTACATGCACCATCACCATCTTGTCAACCTTGGAGAACCTAACTGAGTGGTATTTCCACTCATAAACATGATGATGAAGACAGGCCGCATCAGATTTGTTGGGAAGCTTTACAAGAACCACACCCTTCGTAATCGAAGGCACAACCAGGAAGTTGTTGTGGTCAAGTACAACCTCGAGAACACGCCTGACAACAATGCTACAGGAAAACACTAGTTCAGGACACGTGGCGACAAGGACACAGCAGCTGGATAGTTCAGCAGTAGAACTCATCATCAGGTCTTCTAGTTCACACGGCATGACTTTGAGAACTTCATCTCCACTGCGGACCTGGTTCTAATTCAAACAGACACCATATTTTATACCTACGTCCGTTCAGAAATATAAGATGATTTTCGATATTATACTCCATATATGACTACATATACGCACAGAAATGAGTGAACAAAGACACTAGAACATGTCTTCAAAGGCATGAGAGCAGAGGGATTACATGCAATATCCATAACACAAGTTACTGAGACAAATATACCCTCTTAAAAGGTAGCATTGATGTTCATAAAGTACTCCCTCCGTCCCAAAATTCTTGTCTTAGATTTGTCTAGATACGGATGTATCAAGTCACATTTTAGTATTAGATACATCCGTATCTAGACAAATCTAAGACAAGAAATTTGGGACAGAGGGAGTAGTTGAAAACTAATCTATAAGAAATCAGTGCCAACCACTCGCATGTTTTGGTCAAAAGAGGAATTTAGAACCGTCATTTGGCACACAAAAATCACATGCAAGATCACCCAGAAAGTTGTACTACTAGTACTAGTACTGCGTGTTAGATGAAAAAACACGATCAAGATCGAGAAAAAGATCGTCAAGAAGAGATATTACCTGGACTTGCTTAA
Source organism: Triticum urartu (assembly GCF_056163025.1). Classification (NCBI taxonomy): domain Eukaryota; kingdom Viridiplantae; phylum Streptophyta; class Magnoliopsida; order Poales; family Poaceae; genus Triticum; species Triticum urartu. The sequence continues at coordinate 496,575,346 of NC_141878.1, forward strand.
TGAGGGATCCCGAAGAGGGGGGCTTGGACAGGGTGATGCCTTTGAGCTTGTCTGCAGTAGTCTCGGTGGGGTGCTTGCGCTTCTTCGTACCATGAGCCTCGACGGTTTTGGCCGGAGCCATAGAAATCACTTCAGTCGGTGCTCCAGCGTCCATCAAGAAACTTTCAAATAGAAATAAAAGAAAAGAAACCATAATCACAAACCCAAAAGAAGAAAAGAGAGGGAGTTATAGGATTAGTCTCGGGGTTGCAAGACCGGGCCTTGGCCAGAAGCAACACCATTGATGCGCTCACCTTTCCTTCTTTGGGAGAGAAGAACAATGGCAGAAGCAGGTCGGGGTTTTCTTGAAGAAATGAGGAACAAGATGAGGCAGAAGCGAGGGTTGGGTAGAGAGGAAGCTGAGAGAGAAGAGTGAAATGATGGTTGCTTCGTCCGTCCAACTTACTGCTGGAAAGGAGGGGGTTTTGTGATTTGACGGCTCATTGGGCATTACTTCGGCGCTTCGATCAGGGTAGTCTACCGTCACTCTACTACGGAGTAATTTAGTGCATGGCTGGTGGACCCCGATGCTGGCTATCCCACACGTCGGCGAAAGTGAGTAATTTAGTGCATGGCTGGAGGAGGATCCGAACAGTAGAGCGTGTCCACTATTTTTTAGAAGAAAAAAATGATTACAGCAAGCGTTTCCACTCTTACGATGGAGGAGTGCGAAACACGGGAGGCACTTGAACATACACAGTGCTCCTACTAGTAGGCATGTGTAGTGGTTCATACGTCAGTACTACACAATCTTGTTTCTAGTGTAGTAAGATATGACGATAACAAATGATGTTGTGCGCATGTCAACTACTCCTATATGTAACATAGTACCGCTTTTTCGACTGTCTGGTCGAGAATGAACGGTGAGATCAATGTTAACAGAACTAGGTCCACAGCGCACGGAGAGTACGGTGCTACAGTACTCCATGAAATAGTGTTAGGTAGGGTGTATGAAGGGTGCACGGGATGGGAGCAAAAGTTCCCTTCTCGACCCACTTTTGGGTGTTTGGAAGAGTGCATGAAGGGTGCATGAGTCCACACTAGTAGGTTGACAAAAATAGACGAAGAGGAAACATCTATATTGAGATGAGAATGCAACCAAACACACCCACACGCTTTGTGCTACAGTGACTAATCTGCACCGTCTGAGTTTGATCCAACGGTCATGTTGCGCCGAGACATGGACATGCCCATGTAGAGGGCGCCTAAACACCCCCGAAGTCCCTCGGCTTCTCGAGGCGCACGACGTTGGTGATGCAGGGTGCAACCGCCCGTAGAGCCCGCTCCCGGTCGACGGGAGCCAGCTCGTCAAAGACAGCGTCCAATGGCACGAATGGATTCCGGTGACGGAGCCCTGAAATGATTCGCCCGGCAACGGCGACGGCAGCCCGCAACCCCTCCTTGTCCAGCTCAGCCCCCACCATCGCGCGGAGACGGCTCAGGTCCTCGGAGATATAGGTGAAGAAGGAGACCAGGTCAGGAAGCCGCAGCTTGTTGAAGTCGACCGGGTGGTCGAACGGGTTTAGCCCGACGGCCGGCATCGTCGCACTGGCACGACGGTAGGCATCGCGCAGCCGCAACACGTGCGTGGCAACTTGGTTCGCCAAGTGGCTGAGGCGATCCTGGACCTCGTCACGATCGGCCCACTCGCGCTCCCCTAACGGCCTATCATATCTCCCGCTTTCTGCAGCAACGTAGCCGACGCCTCGAGCATCTTTGTGGTGGACGCTTGCCGCTTTTGAAGCTCTGTAAACTCCCGCACATAACGGAAGAGCATGGCACTCCTCTCCTCCTTGAGCTCACGGAGCTCCACGTCCTTGGCCCTGAGCTCCGCATCCTTGGCATGGAGCTCCTGTGTCAGGCGCCTCACCTCGGACTCCGTGATCTGCTGCGCCGCCATGGCACCAGGTAGAAGCAATGGGGAGAGGAAGCAAAGGGGGCGAAACGGCTGAAAGGCAATGCAATCTACGGGAAGGCGGAGGGAGCGGGGAATCTTTTGGTTTTCACCACGGTAAAACACCAGTCAACGACTTCTCACATCAGGGAGGAGTGGGTACAGGCGGAGTCATCGTGAATAATTGCCGCCACGCCTGCTCCCGTCAATCAAAAAATTAAAAATCTTGCCGCACCCAAACACCAGAGCAACGCCGCGGTGGATATTTAAATTTACCTACTGGCAAGTAGATAAAAAAAAGGGGTGAAAAAACAAATGTGGCGGCGGCCTAGCTAATCGGTCGAACTAGCCCAACTAGCTAGCCACCGTGCTTCACTGATGTACTCGGCGGGAAAGGTGGTCTTTCATGATTTGACGACTCATTTACTTGCTTCGGCGCTATGACCGAGGAGGACCTAGAAAACGCGCGGTAGGGCATCCCACGTCAGGAAGAATATATGCGTGCACCACCCGGGAGGACCCCGAAACCGCGTGGTAGGGTGTGCCAAGTCTCGGCACGGAGGAAAAATGTGCGTGTAAAAATATACTGTATCAGACGTAGTACCTATGGTTCGACCTCGGGACCCAGCCAGTCGGTTGAAAATAGCCCACTAGCCACACAGCTTCATCATGCAAACGTGGCACGGAGGATAGATGTGCTTCGCTCCATCTCGAGCAGCCACAACGTCTCTTGTTCTAGGCGATTCTTCTATTTACCAAGTTTTTTTAGTTGTAATAACACCAATGCAAGCTAGCGCCGCTCTTCGTGTGTGCCCGTGCAAAGGTTAGATGATGGAGAGAAGAGAGATTGAGATCGCAGACCTGGGACCCACCAGTAAGTGAGATAACAGTCATGCACGTGTTGACGAGGCACTCCCTCTACTCTACTCAACGCAAATACTGTATAAAATCAAGTTATGGGACAAAGCAAACAACCATTCATTTTTTCAGGCTATCGACTTACGCTTTGTAGTCCAGGTTGCTAGTTCGAATCTCGTCTTTCAGATTTTTTAGTTTTAGGTCCAAATTTGATTAATGACAAGTGGGACCCCCGTGTGTTGTTCCGATATTTCGGTGTAGGATGGTTTTTTTGAACAAACACTTTGCGCGGTTAGACAAGTAATGGCACGAGTTACATGTTTTTTGCAAGTTTACAAACAAAAATGACAGCGGCATAGAATATCACATCCACCCCGCAGCTTAGATACTATGGTGATACGAGTTTTTACACCGTTGGAAGTGAGATCCAATGGCTTGGGAGTAGTCTTTGTAATTATGCGTAATTTCCAAACTCTCCAAAGGTTTTTTTGCAAATAAAACATTCAGGCCTCGTGTGTGCCACTGCATCTTCGATCCAACGGCTCCCCAGTGCTCATATTAGGTGCTCCCTGTAGCTTAATTACCCGCTATGGTGATTGGAGTAGTTGTGGGCCGAATGCTACGAAAATATAATCTAAACCGACCAGAAAAAATGCCTACACAAATTAATCCAAGGTTGGAGTGCCCCTCGTAATGTAAATAGCTCCGGCTTTGCGAGGGATGGAGAGGTAGTAGCTTCAACGCGTGGAAGATACGGTGTGAGAAAGCGAGGTCGATCGAGAGACATATAGATAGAGAGACAAAGTGAGTGTGGTCCGACATTCAGTGAACAAATATATATGCTCTAGAGAGATATTTTCCGGTTGAGCTTTTTGGCAAGGGTGAGGGCTGTTAGATAGATCTTGAGAGATGATCCAGTCACAGACGTGTAGATATATTTTGTGCGTGAGAGGAAGCAAGATCAACCGATCGCATAGGGTCGCCGTGCGATCGAAAGAGTGAGACGGGTTGGAGAGAGTGACCTAGATAGACGATGTGCGTGAGAGAGTATACAATGTGAATAGGTCGAATTGGGCTCAACATGGGGATATATCGTTTTTGTCCAATGTGAATAGGTCTAACAAAGAGCGAGGTCAATCGAGACATACAGAGAGAGAGAGAGTTTGAGTGAGCATGGCCCACCATGAGGTCGAAAGAGTGGTGGCAGCTTGGATGGACTGACCTAGATAGACAATCTGCGTGAGAGAGAATAGAGTGTGTCGATCGAGGCCCGAATAGGGAGAACATTTGTGTGTGAAAGAAAACGAGGTTAAACGAGACTCAGATAAAGAGAGCGAGATTGAGCGAGCATGGCCCGCCGTGCAGAAGAAAGAGTGAGACAGTCTCGAGGGAGTGACCTAGATATACAACATGCGTGCGTGCGCATGCACGAGAGGTTGGGGGGCTAGATAGGCAATGCATGTATTTAGCGCGAGAGGGTGAGAGGGAGAGGGGGGAGAGAGAGCTTGGCATGGGGTGCACTGGCGGGTGTGTGAGGTAAATACATTTGGTAACAGAGTGGAAAAAGGGGTTGCGTAGTTGAGAGACTTAGAGATCGAAACATGGAGAGAAAGAATGAACGTGTGTTGGAAACCGATAGCTTCCTAAGGTAGTTAGGAGAGGAAGATTGACCGATACAGGAAGTATGTAGCGTTTGTGTGGGGGGGGGCTAAAAACAACATTTGAGTGTACATAGTACGAGACTTAATATCGATGTTTCAATTCAGTGTACATTGTAAGATTTGAACCGAGGACCAGGCATACGGGTAATTATTTCGAATTCGTGCCATACTAAGTTTCGAAAAGTTGACATTGACTCAGTTTGTTGTGCTATTTTGTAGGTCATATGTTTGAATCCATCCAAAAGTTTTCTCACTACCGTGGTGTTCATCATAAACATATGAATTTGTATTAAAAAAAGTAGCATGGATACAGTGAAATGCGAAATCCACGTTAGAATTGGAGATCGCTACGTGACACACACTCTAATTCAAATAACTAACTACGTGACACACACTCTAATTCAAATAACTAATTATGTGACACACACTCTAATCCACGTTATGGTGGGTACCATTTCGATTTTTTTCAAATAACTCCTCATTAATTAATTTATAGTACTCCCACTATTCACTTTTATAAGACCTTGAAGACATTTCAGACAATGTGCAAAACAGTTCATTTTAAGTTGTTTGAAATGACTTACAAAAGTGAACGGATGGAGTATCTCGTTTCGAATGACTAATTATTGCAAGGAAAACACGGGCATGGTAATACATACAGATTCGTTTGCAAATGAAACAAGATTTGTTTGCATTCTCAAATGTAGGCGCACCAGGCAAACCAGGGTCGTGTCGGGGTGGATGCTGCTTCGGTGCCTTAAAGGCAACTGCCTTTGGGTCACTGACATGTGGGCCAGCCACCTGTTGGGCCCATATGTCATGGACACACAGGCAGGTGCCTTAAGGCACCGAAGCATAGTCCTGTCGGGGTGGTCGCGTGTGTCGGACGGACGCGTAGCACCCAGCCACCCACCCCCCTCCCCTCCCCAAAAAAGGGCGACAACAATATAAGTTCACGCTTCCACGTTTTGGATTGAAATATCTGGCGGCCCCAATTCCAACCCTGCAAAATCTCTCTTCTCCACCGAACCCTTCCGCACTCAGATTGCTCAAATCCCTAATTCACCGCCAACCCTCGAATCGCCCCTCGTATCGTCTCTTTCCCCACCATTCCCCACCTCTGTGCTGGACGACGACGAAGACGACGGTCGCGCTTCACCACCGCACTGGAGCTACCTCATCTACGCCCTCGTCCACCGCACCGGGTGGTCCACCGACAACGTCGGCCGCCACAACCGACGTGCCTCACAGACACCGAGTTCCACCGCATCAGGTGCACTTCACCGACGCTGTCTCCCAGCTCACCGGGGCTACTTCGCCGAGCACATCATCGCACCTCCGCCCCCCGAGGCCGTTGGGGCTTCACCAACGGTCTCGTCCACCGCATCATAGCGCTCCGCTGCCACTCAAGATCTGCATCTATGCGCGGCCAGCCAATGCCAGCGCATCACCCTCAACGGCTCTGAAGTGACCCGCACTCTAGCTAGGCGAGCATGCCCAAACGTCGGCCTGAACTTGGTATCCACACATCACTCCCTTGTGCAATGTTCCGACGATGTTTGGATATCCTTTCACTGCTCTCTTAGCTTACACGCCTATGCAACTCTGACCTTAACTCTTATTTCTTCTGGAGATATCATCTGAAACAAGCAAATCCATATTTTAGCGAAGCATGACGGCACTACGGGATTTGGTACACATCCTGCACACCCGTATAACCTTGTAAGTATCTGTCCTCCGGTACAACATCAAGGTCGATTCCTCTTATTTGATCAACCATTCGCCGTGTCAAAAATGCAGAGGGGGATGCAAGGAGCACAAAGCCTGCACATCCAAGCAAGTGGTAACATGGACTTGTACATGGAACATCCCAAGTGCAAGCAGAGCTGCAGTGAGCCTGTACAATGAGCTAGCGTAAGTCCCTGCATTTCATTTAATTCGTACTGGCATTCGTGTATGATTTGTGTGCAGCGGCTGATCCACGAATTCAAGTTACCAGGGGTGAACATTTAACTTAAAAAATATGAAGGAACTTGCACTCCGGAAATCAACATAACTTAAGAAATGTGAAGCTACATGCACTTTGAAAACCAGCTAATGATCCAAAGTAGTTCAGATTATAAACACTAAATGATGCAAGCACCAAAAAACACAAAATGCAACATGGAGTACAAGGACTACAAACATGGCATGTACCTGCTTGAATTATTCGTTCTCTGGCTGAAAATATCGAAGTGTAATTGCACGTATAACCAGTGCGCAAACTGCATATCAATATATCTATCCTGCACAAGTATGCCAATAGTTTCAAACAACAGACTAGAAAAGTGTTTATGCTATGTTGTCATGATACGGGGACTTTCTGGTAGATGGCCTCGACGTTTCCTCAAGCTATGAAAATGCACTATAATTTGCTTGTCATCAATGCCTGCAAATCTCTGTCTCTCTCAACATAGTAGATCATCATTAGACACTAAATCCTTCAATGAGCTTGCAAAATTCTTGCATTAGATCCCTCATTAGACACTATATGTTCATCACCAGGAGCATGTAAAATGTTTGCATCAAATCCTTCATTAGCAGTCTGTTCATTAGACACTTTAGGCTCAAGAACAACATGAGCTTGTATGTTTGCACCGGAAACTTGATTAGATACATCAGATTCAGTCAGTTCAGTATTGATTGGGGGAGTTATAAAATAAGTAGAAATTGGTTTCATTTTCTCATAGATTCCCTACATACAAGCAGTTTTACAACACCGTCAGGTTTAACTATTGGCCAGAAATTGAAGAGTTGAATTAGATATAATCAGGGATGTGATGTACCTGCTCGTTGCGCATGCTACTCTTGCAAGCTGCGACTATCCGTTTGCGCAAGCTCGATGCCATGCCCATGCTGCCGCCGCTACCTCCCACGCAGGCTACACCCAGGGTTGGATCTTCATCTTCTTGTCTTTCCGTTCGCTTGAAGCCCGGCAACCGCCCTCCAACGATGGCGCGAGGAAGTGCTGTGTCGGTCTGTCCAGCGGCGGCTAGGTTAGGAGGGAACCAGACTGGAGACTGGAGCGAATGAATTGGGATTTTTCCTGCTGCCGATCGATATGGGAGGCACTCATTTGGGCCGCGAGCCTGCTATAGGGCCTGCCTTGCACTTATGTTATTGGCCCATCCAAATTGAAACATTTTTTTTCATTTTTTACATTGCCTGCTCGTGCGTTGGGATGAACAAAACTAGCATGGGCCAACCTAGATGACTCAAACTAGGTGCACACTTTCCAGCCACCTGAGGCGGCCGCCCATACCAGCCTCTATGGTGGCGTCGCCCCTTTTGCGTGTATGATTGGATAGTGAAAAATATTCCAGTGGCGCTTTTGATTTACCACAGAATGGTTGAATTGCTTGTTTCTATGAACTGAATTCGCCAATAATGTGAAGGATGCCAGTCTTTTCATCCTATTGTAGATTGCTTAGATCTCGATATGCCAAAAGTACTCGCATGAAATATACAGTAAAAGCCAGTGTGATGTGTTTGGCTACAACTAGTCTGACTACACGTCCTCATATAACATATCAAGGACGCACCATCTTACCAGATTAACCATTCGACTTACCCATGCAGTGTGGGAAGAAAGAAGTATTGGGACTGTGTATCCAAGCAATTGATGCCATGGACTCCTTCGTACAACCTTGCAAGCGAAAAAGAAGTTGTAGTGTGCCTGTAAAAAGAACTAGCGTAAGTTCAGTTACCTGCTTCTCGGAATTTTAGTTAGCCACTTATTGCAAAATTGTTCAATTATGTTGCTTGGCTTAATTTAGTTTGCTACTTATTAAATAATGGCACAACCTGTTAATCATATTGTAGACTGCGCCTATCTATGTGTTTGATACTTACTGTTAAGAATTACCTGTTTGCCTAAACTTAAATATCTACTTGTTTGTTTAACTGCTTTGCTGCTGCAACAGCGGGTTACAATGATGTTAATAACTACTTTTCAGCATCTAATTGAAACTTTTTAATTCCTTCTTTGTTTAACTGGTTTGCTGTTATGACTCCCAGTTGAGATGTTTTGCTAACTTCAACTTTTCTGAATCCAATCGGAACTTTAATGGCAAAACAGGTTAGCCCAAGATCAAAGAGCGAGGTCCCCATGGACGTTGCATCATCCCACAGCAGTGGCACCGGCCCAATCGTGCATTATGAATTGCCAACTACTGATGCTCTAGAGGCTAAACTAGTGGTAGAAAGAGATTCTGCTTCTGCACTTAGAGATGAAGTCGACATGTTGAGGAAGCAAACAGCACAATTACAAGCAGTACTCAAGACAACCATTAAATATTTGGTGGATTTGAAAATGAAGCAAGCTGAGACTGACCAGATTGTTAAGGTCCTGAAGGAAAAAAGGAAATTAAATTCCTACTTGGTAAATCATAGGTGAAATGTTCTTTCCATATTTGAATAACCTTTGTGTTGTCTATTCATGTAATCAATCAAACCATTTGTTTTAGAGATCATGTAATAATTGTCTTTTTGTTTTTTTTGTTTTTTTGTTTGTAATTTTATTTAAGCACAAGTCTGTATTAATTGATAAGACTTGGAGACATTTCATTTGGATTGCCGTGCCAGACCTACAAATATGCCAATCAGGCTGAATGTGCATTCAGCAATAGTAGTATAGATGGACCATAAGTGGCACGCATAGGAAAGGGCCAAGATACTGGCTAAAAAAAGGATGTTGTTGTAGCCAAAAAAAGTACAGCAGCCTGGCTTATGTATGTTAGTTGATATTATTGATCCATATACTCTATAAGTGTTTATATGTCTGTTAGTTCCGTACATTCTTGGTTGATTGACTCGGTATTTGAATCTTGATACATCGCTTGTGTACATATCTAAATGGGAGTACACATTATGTTGCGTGTGACATTTGAGTTGGACATGAAGTGTTCCAAATATTCGAATTCACCTTAAACTGGATTCTACTTTCTGAATTTGAGTATCGGCATTTGTAAACCATATTCATATATGACAGTGGAATACATCTTTGTCGTCCTTTTGAAGATACATAAAAACACATAGAATGATTTATAAAGATTCATATAGGAATACAAAATGGATTCGAATTTAGTTGCCAGGGTAAACGTGGATGCTTATTGTCCCAAAATTCGAAAGAAACAGCAAAATGTCCACTCCCACATCAGCTACCCGAAGCCAAGTGTTTGGGAGATGGAAATTACTGTCTACCCATTAGACAAACAATCCATCGGCCCGATTTCCACTGCTCTAAATAGGGGTAGGTTAGTAATTTCAATTAGACGTGACACGACCGCCTCTGAGACCATTCCGACACGGTGGGCGTCAAACATGGGTGGCAAAACTCATTTGATTCAAGCTCGTCCGAAAGACCTCTGTTTCTCCCTACATTCCCCATTCATACACGGTGGGCGGAAAAACACCCTCTCCTCGTCCGAAATAGATGTAGGCTAATATTTTAAATAGGGGCAGATGTGTAACTTCCATCAGACGTGACACAACCGCCCTACCTGTCAGCCCCGTTCATACATCGTGGGCGCCAACCGTGGGCGGCAAAACACCCTCTCCTCGCCCGAAATAGTTACCGGCAAATATTTGGGAGATGCGAGATTACTATCCTATCCCCAACCGACGAGACGTCCAAATTTGAAACGGGGTATAAGTTCGTAACTTTCCCATATTTCAGACAGGCGCATCCCAAAAACATGGTTCCCCAAACCTCTCCCTCCATTTTCCCATTCATACACCATCCGCGCTAGAACACCCCATTCCCACACCAGCCTCCGTCCGCCACCCCATCCATCGTCGCTGTCCTCCACCACATCCATCGCCACCGTCCTCCACCATGCCGGAGCGCCTACCAAGAACGCGTCATCCACTTCTAGAGATGGACGTTTGTCATCCACGGCGACGGACCAATAGCCTTGCATCGCGTCCTCTCGCTTCATCGGCGCCGTCATCCTCTTTGCCGAGGCCACTCACACGACCTTCTCTTCCACCGCAACGGGACTTATCCCCTGATGCACCTGTCTACCATCGCAGATCTGCTTCAACGCCACTGACAGCCATCGCACCCCCGATGCCTACACGGTGCCGCAAGAGAGGTGGTACTTCATATCTCCTCAACTTTTTGATCTCAACCAAAAAATAGATCTTAACTTGGTTACTCTACTTTCTTTTCAGCTCTTAGAATTTAGTTCTTAGTTCGAAGCAAACAATGGATGCTAAATATCATTTCTCCGGTTTGCAGCTTCAAATCTGCCATGGCACAGCCATAAGACGGTTTAATAGATCATGCTTAGGGTTTAATTGATCATGTTGGTTCCATGGTGGTTTCTTTAATAGAAATCAGAGGGGAAACCCTCTTTTGCTAAAAAATATATGTTGAGAGTTTCCCCCTTTTATGATCACTATACGATCAGAATACATGCTTCGTGTCATAATAACACTGCTCCAACCATCAAGCTAAACAAGCTTAGTTGTTCAAATACGAATCTGATATTATTAAAACAGAGTTGTTTAATTGGTCAGCTAAATGTTCCTAAATTAGTTTCGAAAATGCATGTTCGCCGCTCGGATGTGTATCTCTGTGTGTGGTCTGGTCAGCACGATTGGGGAGGTGAACTTTGCATATGCAGGGGTTTATAGGGAGACACTCTCCGAGTTGAAACCGCAATGCATTCCATAGATAATCTGACTACTTTTTATGTTTTCATGAATCTCAGATTCTGAACAGCATCATAATGATTATGAGCTTGCGCGCATGAAAAGAATAAAGTAGAACAATGCCATGGCTGTCAAACTTGGCATTAAGGGACTGAAATCAAGTCTGGATGCAATGCAATGCAAACACTCTCCAGCTACAGATTCATGCTCAGAATATGATCCTAACAGTGATTCTGAGCTAGAGGGAGACCTAAGTCAATGTAGCTCCCTAGTGGAGGAGTCAGAGGAAGATGCCCTATCTTATTCACCCATCAAGGTACTTGCTCTAACTTTCCAAGGTTACATTGCTCGCACATATCTTGCAACTGATGCTTTGCATTGCTTCTACTTTGTTGAACTGCCATTAGCTTAGTTTACACATCGTGTATGTGAATACGCCATGCCTATCCATTTTCAGTACATATTCCATCAGTCATCATACCATACTTATCCATTCAAATGTTGTTCTTGTGCATCAGACCTTCAAAAGGAAGAGGGCGATTGCTGATCGTGGAGGAGCACAAGCAAAGTATTTGGAAAAGGTAGTGGCACCTGATAAATCAAATAGCCCATTAGGTGTAGTTGCAATATCTCCTGACCCACAAAATACCCCAACTCTAGCAGACTCTAGCCCTACTACATTGGTCATTTCTGATGCCCCAACTCAGCAGACCCCAACTGCAGCAAACAGTATGATTATGCCAGTTGACATAGCACCAGCTGTACGACGCAAAACCCCCATTCCAGCAAAGAGTACACCAAATCCAGTTGCCAAATCCCTTTTCGAACCAGAGAGAGCCCCAATTGTAGCAAATAGGACCCCTGTTCCATTTCTTCCCAGTTTAGAAGATGAAGCTTATGTTGTTGTCAGGAACTTTGTGCGCATCTTTCCTTCATGGAAAGATTATACCGCAGACACAGAACAATTTTCAGTCTTCCTCCACAACTTACGCGTAAGTAATGTACTAATGTTATTCATGGTCATTACTGCATATGTTTCTAATGACAGAACACACAAGATTTCATTCTTTTAAATAGGCGAGTCACAAACTGGATTGTGCTGACGAGCAAGGGTTGGTTGCGCTTTTCAAGCACTCGTTGATGAAGTATCGTTCCTACCTGAGGCAAGCGCACTATGATGGCAAGCCTGTGAACAAAATTTCTGTAAAGTCTCCGGTGCTACATTTATCCGATGCTGAATGGAATAATCTTGTTACACATTGGTCTCGGCTGCAGCGTAAGGTACTGTCTATGGTATCACATCACAATTTGAACTACATTTCTGCATTTGCCTTAATGTCTCACTTGTACGAAAACTGTTAGCAGAAGAACATTCGTTCTCAAGGGACCACAGAATCTCGCAACTATACTGCACACTACATTGCTCTTGTGAGTACCTCTTGCCCTGTATGACCATACTTACTTTCTTAGCTATTTGATTATGTAGCATCACTGCACATGTTAGCCTCGTAATCGTCCATTTGGTGGACATTATAAGATCCGTATGGACTCTTACATAAATTTAGAATCAACCCAATGCTTTTGAAGAGGTTTAGCTCTGTAGTCCTCTTGTAAGGACTGAACATGGTCTATTACTGTACTTACATTAACAGCTACTCCCTCCGTCCCATAATATAAGAACGTTTTGTACAGTACACTAGTGTTCAAAACACTCTTGTATTATGGGAAGAGGGATTGGTTCATTCTGTAGCATTCTGCATCTTATCTCCCTCGCCCACCATTTACTAAAAAAGATCATATCTATATTTAATCTTACCAACAAGTAGAATACACAGACAATGCCAGTGCAGAAGTGTAGCCCATTGCTCTTGTCAGTACATTTTGTCCTGTAACGCTTGTACTTCCAGGGATTGGTAGTTGATTATGTAGCATCAATCTGCACCTTATCTTCATTATCCTCTATCCCTTCCAGTATTATCATATCTATAATTACTCTCTACAAAATGTAGAGTACAGGCAATGCTTATGAAGAAGATTCTGTGCTGAAATTCTTGAGTTATCCTTCCCTTGCCATGGAGAAGGGCATTATAAAGTCGGTGCTAACTGGTAATGTAAGTCAGTCCTTCTAAAGCCTTTATCCTCAACTGCTATTTAATTTGCTCATACTCCCTATCGTTTACTGCTGTTTAGTTTGCTATTTCTACCAAAATGCATGTTCGTAAGAACCGTAAGTTCTAACTTTTACTTGTAAAACCAAATTCATTATTCATACCATGCACATTACTTAATACTCCCTATATATGTGCTTGTTTTTGTGGATCTATAATCCAGTGTGTGGTGAAGCAGCCCACGTTTGCACCTTGTCATCTACTATTTTATCTTACTGATGTGGCTGATGATATGAACAACATGCCATGCACATTATCCAAAATAGATACAATGATTTTCTTTGCCCTTCATCTATGCTTGTTATGTTGACATGGTAATCCAGTAGTGTGGTGAAGCTCCCCGCATTATGAACAATGCCAAATTATGCTATTGATATTTTGAACATACTCTTTATTTTCTAATTTGAAATTGGATAGAATTGACAGAACAGTTATCATCTTTGTTTATACATGTGCAAAACTTGTCATCTCTTTGCTTTGTTTCAGGGTGATATGCCTGATGGCATGCACAATTCTGTTGAACGCTGTGAGACAAACCCAACATATATTGCAGCAAAGAAGGCAAAACATCCTGAATATAGCGAGACAACCCCAAAGTCTTGTCTTGATGTAGTGTTCAAGTTACTTGAGACTAACAGTCAGACAAGCTCACAGAATTCGTTGTCTGAATTAGTTCGACTTCTTCAGTCCCAAGTTCTAGCAGAAAGGCATTCTGCAACTCAACTTCAACTTGAAATCATATCTCTAAGAAAGATTGCGGAGAACACCAATGAGAACCTCATCGCTAAATAGCTACACCTGGAAGCTATGACCGACATGCTAGGCCGGTCTCATAGCCTTGCTCAGTAGCTTGCGCAGCAGTTCCCCCGCAAGGCTAACCTTTCTTGAACTTTCTTGGAAGTGGTCTCGGTTCAGTATTATTTTGTTACACTGCAATGGTGCCCAGTTTTTGTAATCTGCTTCTTTGTTGCCCTTTATGATCACTGGTGGCGAACTTTAATGCCTAGTGGATGTAATATACCTTAAATTCTTTATTGTGTAGTGTAGGTTTATTCTTAGTTACTATGCCGTAATTTCTTTATTGTATAGAGTAGGTTTGTTCTTAATTCCTACTAGTTATGCAGCAGCCCGAAACGAACCCCGGCCCATGATTGTGCGAATCAAATCACAGGCTTTTAACAGGCCAAAATTTTCTGGGTCCTTGTTTGGCCCAATCAGATATCAGCTGCGAGCAGGCCGGATGCAAACCGGGCCGTAGTTAGGCCCAACTATATGACGGGCTTTTAACAGGCCGAAATTAATATAGGGCCGAAATGTTAAACGGGCCCTTAACAGGCCAAAACTAATATCAAGCCGAATTACTAAGTGGGCCTTTAGCAAGTGGGCCCAAAAGCATAGTGTCCAGTTGACGGGCCAAATCTGATATGGGCCATAATTGAGCCCAAAGCCTCTTAAAGGGCCGGACCTGATCTGGGCTGTAATTTGGCCCAGAACGTGGTAGGCTTTTAACGGGCCGGATCTCATATGGGCCACTATTAGGCCCGGAGCATGGCAGACCATTAAGGGACCGGATCAAATCTGGGCCGACATTTGGCCCAAAACATGGCATCCAGTTAATGGGCCGTCCTACTACTAGGGTCCTCAAAATCTTATGGGCCTACAGCTGGGCCGGCCCATTAATGTTGGTGAAATGTCGTGGGCCTTTAGCTGGGCCGACCCATTATGACCCGCAAGAATCTTGTGGGCCTTTACCTGGGCCGGCCCATTATGGCACACAAAAATCTTGTGGGCCTTTACCTGGGCCGGCCCATTATGGCCCGCAAAATCTTGTGGGCCTTTAGCTGGTCCAGCCCATTATGGTCCGCAAAATCTCGTGGGCCTTTAGCTGGGCCGGCCCATTATGGTCCGCAAAATCTTGTGGGCCTTTAGTTGGGTCGGCCAATTTAAACTTGTTGGGACGTGCCACGTGTCGACGTATCATAGGCGCCTTCTGTCCAGTGAGTGGATGACATCTGTCCCGACGATGAGCCGACACATGTTTCCTCTAGACAATGATGATTTTACACGTGGAAAATCCCCATTGGTCGGGGCTGTTAACGGGTTATCAGATCCAAAACCCGACCCGATAGCTTAACGGTG
The DNA here is from genome assembly GCF_056163025.1 of Triticum urartu. Classification (NCBI taxonomy): domain Eukaryota; kingdom Viridiplantae; phylum Streptophyta; class Magnoliopsida; order Poales; family Poaceae; genus Triticum; species Triticum urartu. Next base: position 496,590,801 of record NC_141878.1, read on the forward strand.
TTCCGTTACGGTGGATGCCATGTGTCGGTCACCCTTGACGAAAGCACTTATGTGACGCGTGATTTATCGTCATGGAAGTGGACACTTCCGTGATGATAATTTTGGTAATGTCATGGAACACTTCTATGACAGCACAGGCATGACTATCTTGATTCTGTCATAAATTTCTCATGGATGTACATGCATGACAAAAAAAGCGACCTACTATGACAAACACGTATCATCACGGAAGTGCATTTTTTTGTAGTGTGACCTCCTTTCCCACTTTGCATGTGCGGGCATTATGTTCGTCAGTTCCCCCACACTTGCGACAAGTGTAGCTGTTACGTGTTGACAACCCACAAGTATAGGGGATCGCAACAATTTTCGAGGGTAGAGTATTCAACCCAAATTTATTGATTCGACATAAGGGGAGCCAAAGAATATTCTCAAGTATTAGCAGCTGAGTTTTCAATTCAACCACACTTGGAAACTTAATTTCTGCAGCAAAGTGTTTAGTAGCAAAGTGATATGATTGTAGTGGTAACGATACCAAAAGTAATATTTTTGGGCTTTGTAGTGATTATAATAGTAGCAACGAAAAAGTAAATAAGCGAAGAACAATATATGAAAAGCTCGTAGGCAATGGATCGGTGATGGAGAATTATGTCGGATGCGATCGATCATGTAGCAGTCATAACATAGGGTGACACAGAACTAGCTCCAGATCATCAATGTAATGTAGGCATGTATTTCGAATATAGTCATACGTGCTTATGGAAAAGAACTTTCATGACATCTTCTGTCCTACCCTCCCGTGGTAGGGGGTCCTACCGGAAACTAAGGGATATTAAGGCCTCCTTTTAATAGAGTACCGGACCAAAGCATTAACACATAGTGAATACATGAACTCCTCAAACTACGGTCATCAGCGGTGAGTATCCCGATTATTGTCACTTTAGGGTTAACGGATCATAACACATAATAGGTGACTATAGACTTGCAAGATAGGTTCAAGAACTCTCATATATTGATGAAAACATAATAGGTTCAGATCTGAAATCATGGCACTCGGGCCCTGGTGCCAAGCATTAAGCAGCAAAGTCATAGCAACATCAATCTCAGAACATAGTGGATACTAGGGATGAAACCCTAACAAAACTAACTCGATTACATGATAAATCTCATCCAACCCATCACCGTCCAGCAAGCCTACGATGGAATTACTCACGCACAGCGGTGAGCATCATGAAATTGGTGATGGGGGAAGGTTAATGATGATGATGGCGACAGATTCCCCTCTCTGGAGCCCCGAACGGACTCCAGATCAGCCCTCCTAAGAGAGTTTAGGGCTTGGCGGCGGCTCTGTATCGTAAAACACGATAAATCCTTCTCTTTGATTTTTTTCTCCCCGGCTACGAATATATGGAGTTGGAGTTGAGGTCGGTGGAGCGTCAGGGGGCCCACGAGGCAGGGGCGCGCCCAGGGGGGTTGGGCGCGCCCCCCACCCTCGTGGACAGGGTGTGGGCCCCCTGACGTGGATCTTTCTTCCAGTATTTTTTATATATTCCAAAAATAATCTTTGTTCATTTTCAGGTCATTCCGAGAACTTTTATTTCTGCACAAATATAACACCATGGCAATTATGCTGAAAACAGCGTCAGTCCGGGTTAGTTCCATTCAAACCATGCAAGTTAGAGTCCAAAACAAGGGCAAAAGTGTTTGGAAAAGTAGATACGATGGAGACGTATCAACTCCCCCAAGCTTAAACCTTTGCTTGTCCTCAAGCAATTCAGTTGATAAACTGAAAGTGATAAGGAAAAACTTTTACAAACTCTGTTTGCTCTTGTTGTTGTAAATATGTAAAGCCAGCATTCAAGTTTTCAACAAAGATTATGAACTAACCATATTCGCAATAACATTTAGGTCTCATGTTTACTCATATCAATGGAATAATCAACTAGCGAGCAATAATAGTAAATCTCGTATGACAACACTTTCTCAAAACAATCATAATATGATATAACAAGATGGTATCTCGCTAGCCCTTTCTGAGACCGCAAAACATAAATGCAGAGAACCTTTAAAGATCAAGGACTGACTATACATTGTAATTCATGGTAAAAGAGATCCAGTCAAGTCATACTCAATGTAAACTAATAGTAATGGATGCAAATGACAGCGGTGCTCTCCAACTGGTGCTTTTTAATAAGAAGATGATGACTCAACATAAAATTAAATAGATAGGCCCTTCGCAGAGGGAAGCATGGATTTGTAGAGGTGCCAGAGCTCGGTTTTGAAATAGATATGAATAATATTTTGAGCGGTATGCTTTCATTGTCAACATAACAACCGAGAGATCTTGATATCTTCCATGCTACACACAATATAGGCGGTTCCCAAACAGAATGGTAAAGTTTATACTCCCCCTCCACCAACAAGCATCAATCCATGGCTTGCTCGAAACAACGAGTGCCTCCAACTAACAAGAGTCCCGAGGGAGTTTTGTTTGCTTTTATTTTGATTTGATTTGCATAAAGCATGGGACTGGGCATCTCGGTGACTAGCCATTTTCATGTGAGTGAGGAGCGGAGTCCACTCCTCTTGAGAATAACCCTCCTAACATGGAAGCGACAGACAGCCCTAGTTGATACATGAGCTATTCGAGCATACAAAACAGAATGTTTATTTGAAGGTTTAGAGTTTGTCACATACAAATTTACTTGGAACGGCAGGTAGATACCGTATATAGGTAGGTATGGTGGACTCATATGGAACAACTTTGGGGTTTATGGAATTGGATGCACAAGCAGCATTCCCACTTAGTACAAGTGAAGGCTAGAAAAAGACTGGGAAGCGACCAGCTAGAGAGCGACAACAGTCATGAACATGCATTAAAATTAATCAACACCGAATGCAAGCATGAGTAGGATATAATGCACCATGAACATAAATATCGTAGAGGCTATGTTGATTTTGTTTCAACTACATGCGTGAACATGTGCCAAGTCAAGCCACTCGAATCATTCAAAGGAGGATACCACCCTATCATACCACATCACAACCATTTTAATAGCATATTGGCACGCAAGGCAAACCATTGTAAGCTCCTAGCTAATTAAGCATGGCATAAGCAACTACAATCTCTAATTGTCATTGCAAACATGTTTCTTTCATAATAGGCTGAATCAGGAACGATGAACTAATCATATTTACAAAAACAAGAGAGGTCGAGTTCATACCAGCTTTTCTTATCTCAGTAAGTTCATCATATAATCATCATTATTGCATTTCACTTGCATGACCGAATAGTGTGGATAATAATAATAGTGCACGTGCATTGGACTAAGCTGGAATCTGCAAGCATTCAATTCAAGAGAGAAGACAAGGTAATATGGGATCTTTGTTAGATCAACAATAATGCATATAAGAGCCACTCAACATTTTAATCATCGTCTTCTCCTCTCGACCCCCAAAGAACAAGAAAAGAAATAAAAATATTTACACGGGAAAGCTCCCAACAAGCAAAAGAAGAACGAGGAATCTTTTGGGGTTTTCTTTTAATTATTACTACTATAGGCATGGAAAGTAAACTAACTAAAAGCTACAAGTAATTTTTTGTTTGTTTTTCTTAAGGTTCATCAAACACACAAGAAGAAAGCATAAAAAGGGAAATAAACTAGCATGGATATTACAATGAAAAAGTATGGGCACCGACAACTAGCATGAGTGTGTGAACATGAATGTAATGTCGGTGAGAAATACATACTCCCCCAAGCTTAGGTTTTGGCCTAAGTTGGTCTATGGCCACCGCTGGCTGGGAGATATCCAAAGTTGAAGTTGGGGTCGTACTGTGATGCAACAGTTATTGCCTCATGAGCTGCCGCTTGGAGGCGAGCTGTTTCCGTCCTCCACTTATACTCGTTCGCCTCCTCCCTGGTTATAACATATCTCCCCTTTGCCTGAAAGTCAAAGAAAGCAGGAGCAGGGAGAGCGACGTGATAGGTGCGTCGTCTGTCAAACATTAGTCGATACTAGAGGGACTGGTCGTTCCTCTCAACAAACTAATGACGGACCATAGCATCATAATCTAGATAAGAAGGAGGCAACTCAATATCATCTCCCCGTATGGGTATCTCAAGAAAGTTAGCTATACGAGTTGCATAAATTCCACCAAAGAAATCTCCATGAATACTATTATTATGCAACCTACGTGCAACAATAACCCCCAAGTTGTATTGTTTATCTCCTAAAACAGCGCACTTGAGAATGCTAAGATCAGGTACACACATCTGGCATGCTTCATCTTTACCATTTATGCACCTTCCTATGAAGAGAGCAAAATAATGTATAGTGGGAAAATGAATGCTCCCTATGGTGGCTTGTGTTACATCTCTAGATTCCCCCACGGTTATACTAGCAAGAAAATCTCTATATTCACATTTGCGAGGTTCACTAACGTTACCCCACTATGGGAGTTTACAAGCAGTGTTAAAATCTTCTAAGTCAATGGTATAAGATTTATCATAAAGATCAAACAGGACAGTTTGAGAATTGAGTGATGATGAAAATTCAAACCTTCTCACAGAGGAATCAGTGAGGTAGTGGTATTGACGGCACTTATCTGCCACGAAGCCCTCAAGATCGGCATTACACACATATGCTTCAAATTCCTCCTTGATTCCCGCTCGAACCATGAAATCCTCTTACGACCATTCACAAGGCCTCACTTGAGCGTCCCTCGGTGGTTCATCGTCCGCATCGCGTATTGTGGGTCTGGGTCCTTGCTTCCTTGAAGAACCACCTTGGTACATTTTCCTAAACATATTTCTTCCTCTGAAAAATTTCTGAAATTTTTAGTAACTTAAAAATAAAAGTGGTCCAAACTCAAGAAAATTGATAGCAACTACTCCTACAAGTGCTTAGATGATATATCATGCTTTAAAACTACTTTTGACCATATAAACTTGACATGCAAGCTCAAGAACATGGTCACCTAAGAAGCAAAAATTTGCAATGAATAAAGCACTAGAACAAAAACTATTTGGACCATTGGAGGAGTCGCATACCAAAGAACAATCCCCCAAAGCAGTTTTGTGAATGGAGCTTTGAGCAAGGAGATCGAAAATGGCAGCAAGATGAGCTAGAACTCGTGCTTGAGCTGGTTGGTGATTTTTTTGGGAGGAAGAAGGAGTGTGTGGTGGCTGGACTAAGTGGAGGGGACCCACGTGGGGTCCATGAGGCAGGGGGCGCGCCCACCACCCTCGTGGGCACGTGGCTGCTCCCCCTGCTGTGTTTTTAGGGCCAGATATTCTCAAATATTCTAGAAAAAATCATATTTAATTTTCAGGGCATTTGGAGAACTTTTATTTTCGAGGTATTTTCTTATTGCATGGATAATTCAGAAAACAGACAGAAAATACATTTTTGCTTTATTTAATATAAATAATAGAAAGTAAAAATAGGGTATAGAGAGTTGTGTTTTCTAAATTCATCCATCTCATACTCATCAAAAGGAATCCACTAACAAGGTTGATCAGGTCTTGTTAACAAACTCATTTCGAATAACATGAAACTGGAGAATTGTCGAATACACTAGGTTACCTCAACAGGGATATGCATCCCCAATAATAAGAATATCATATTTCTTCTTGACAGTAGGAAGAGAAAATTCAAAACATCCAATAGTAATTGTTGAAATTTTTCCAATAGAATTGATACTGTGGACTTGAGGTTGTTTCCTCAGAAATTGTACCGTATGCTCATTACCATTAACGTGAAAAGTAACACTGCCTTTGGTGCAATCAATAACAGCACCGACAGTATTCAAAAAGGGTCTTCCAAGAATAGTAGACATACTATCGTCCTTGGGAATATCAAGAATAACAAAGTCCGTTAAAATAGTAACATTTGCAACCACAACAGGCACATCCTCACAAATACTTATAGGTATAGCAGTTGATTTATCAGCCTTTTGCAAAGATATTTTAGTAGGTGTGATCTTATTCAAATCAAGTCTACGATATAAAGAGAGAGTCATAACACTAACACCGGCTCCAAGATCACATAAAGCAGTTTTAACATAGTTTCTTTTAATGGAGCATGGTATAGTTGGTACTCCTGGATCTCCAAGTTTCTTTGGTATTCCACCCTTAAAAGTATAATTAGCAAGCATGGTGGAAATTTCAGCTTCCGGTATCTTTCTCTTACTAGTAACAATTTCCTTTATATACTTAGCATAAGGATTCATTTTAAGCATATCAGTCAAACACATACGCAAAAAGATAGGTCTAATCATTTCAGCAAAGTGCTCAAAATCTTCATCATCCTTTTTCTTGGATGGTTTAGGAGGAAAAGGCATGGGTTTCTGAACCCATGGTTCTCTTTCTTTACCATGCTTCCTAGCAACAAAGTCTCTCTTATCATAACGTTTATTCTTTGATTGTGGGTTATCAAGATCAACAGCAGGTTCGAATTCTACATCATTATTATTGCTAGGTTGAGCGTCAACATGAACATCATCATTAACATTATCACTAGGTTCATGTTCATTACCAGATTGTGTTTTAGCATCAGAGATAGAAATATCATTGGGATTCTCAGGTGTGTCTACAACAGGTTCACTAGAATCATGCAAAGTCCTATCATTTTTCTTTCTCTTCCTCTTAGAAGGACTAGGTGCATCAACATTATTTCTCTGAGAATCTTGCTCAATTCTCTTAGGGTGTCCCTCAGGATACAAAGGTTCCTGAGTCACTTTACCTCCTCTAGTTGCAACTCTAACAGCAAAGTCATTATTCTTACTATTCAATTCATTGAGCAAATCATTCTAAGCTTTAAGTACTTGTTCTACTTGAGTGGTAACCATAGAAGCATGTTTACTAATAAGTTTAAGTTCACCATTAACACTAGCCATATAATCACTCAAGTGTTCAATCATATAAGCATTATGTTTCAGTTGTCTACCAAAATAAGCATTAAAATCTTCTTCTTAACCATAAAGTTATCAAATTCATCCAAACATTGGCTAGCAAACTTAGCAGGAGGGATTTCAGCCTTATCATATATATAGAGAGAATTTACCTTTACTACCTATGTCGGGTTATCAAGACCATGTATTTCTTCAACAGGCAGCAAATTAAGACCATGTATTTCTTCAATAGGTGGTAAATTCTTAACATCTTCAGCTTTAATACATTTTTCTTTCATAGATTTCTTTGCCTCTTGCATATCTTCAGGACTGAGAAATAGAATAACCCTTTTCTTCAGAGTTGGCTTAGGAGTTGGTTCAGGAAGTGTCCAAAAAATTTCATTACTCGACATATTATTCAATAGCAATTCAGCTTGATCAACAGTTCTTTTCCCGAAAACACAACTAGCATAACTATCCAGGTGGTCTCTAGAAGCATCGGTTAGTCCATTACAAAAGATATCAAGTATTTCATTCTTCTTGAGAGGATGATCAGGCAAAGCATTAAGTAATTGGATAAGCCTCCCCCAAGCTTGTGGGAGACTCTCTTCTTCAATTTGCACAAAATTATATATTTCCCTTAAAGTACCTTGTTTCTTATGAGCGGGGAAATATTTAGCAGAGAAGTAGTAAATCATATCCTGGGGACTACGCACACAACCAGGATCAAGAGAATTAAACCATATCTTAGTATCACCCTTTAATGAGAACGGAAATAATTTAAGGATATAATAGTAGGGAGTTTTCTCATCATTAGTAAGCAGGGTAGCTATATCATTTAATTTAGTGAGATGTGCCACAACAGTTTCAGATTCATAGCCATAGAAAGGATCAGATTCAACCAAAGTTATTATCTCAGGATCAACAGAGAAATCATAATCCTTATCAGTAATAAAGATAGGTGAAGTAGCATAAGCAGGATCATATTTCATTCTAGCATTCAGATATTTTTCTTTCAGCTTAGCTAATAATTTCTTAAGATCACTTCTATCATTGCAAGCAAGAAAGTCTCTAGCAGTTTCTTCATCCATAACATAACCCTCAGGAACAACAGGCAATTCATATCTAGGGGGAGAATCTTCATCATCACTTTCATCAATATTATCAGTTTCAATAATTTCATTCTCTCTAACCCTAGCAAGTTGTTCATCAAGAAATTCACCCAGTGGCACAGTATTATCAAGCATAGAAGTAGTTTCATCATAAGTATCATGCATAGAAGAAGTGGCATCATCAATAACATGCGACATATCAGAATTAATAGTAGAAGTAGGTTTAGGTGTCACAAGCTTACTCAAAACAGAAGGTGAATCAAGTGCAGAGCTAGATCATAGTTCCTTACCTCCCCTCGTAGTTGAGGGAAAAATCATGGTTCTTTGATCTTTCAAGTTCTTCATAATGATAAGCAGATCTAAATCCCAAGTGACTCAAAGAATAGAGCGATGCTCCCTGGCAACGGCGCTAGAAAATAGTCTTGATAACCCACAAGTATAGGGGATCGCAACAGTTTTTGAGGGTAGAGTATTCAACCCAAATTTATTGATTCGACACAAGGGGAGCCAAAGATTATTCTCAAGTATTAGTAGCTGAGTTGTCAATTCAACCACACCTGGAAACTTAATATATGTAGCAAAGTGTTTAGTAGCAAAGTAATATGATAGTAGTGGTAATGGTAGCAAAAGTAATATTTTTGGGTTTTGTAGTGATTGTAATAGTAGCAACAGAAAAGTAAATAAGCGAAGAACAATATATGAAAAGCTCGTAGGCAATGGATCGGTGATGGAGAATTATGCCAGATGCGATCGATCATGTAACAGTCATAACATAGGGTGACACAGAACTAGCTCCAGATCATCAATGTAATGTAGGCATATGTTCCGAATATAGTCATACGTGCTTATGGAAAAGAACTTGCATGACATCTTTTGTCCTACCCTCCCGTGGTAGCGGGGCCCTATTGGAAACTAAGGGATATTAAGGCCTCCTTTTAATATAATACCGGACCAAAGCATTAACACATAGTGAATACATGAACTCCTCAAACTACGATCATCACCGGTAAGTATCCCGATTATTGTCACTTCGGGGTTAACGGATCATAACACATAATAGGTGACTATAGACTTGCAAGATAGGATCAAGAACTCTCATATATTGGTAAAAACATAATAGGTTCAGATCTGAAATCATGGCACTCAGGCCCTAGTGACAAGCATTAAGCATAGCAAAGTCATAGCAACATCAATCTCGGAGCATAGTGGATACTAGGGATCAAACCCTAACAAAACTAACTCGATTACATGATAAATCTCATCCAACCCATCACCGTCCAGCAAGCCTATGATGGAATTACTCACGCACGGCGGTGAGCATCATGAAATTGGTGATGGAGGAAGGTTGATGATGACGATGGTGACGGATTCCCCTCTCCGCAGCCCCGAACGGACTCCAGATCAGCCCTCCCGAGAGAGTTTAGGGCTTGGTGGCGGCTCCATATCGTAAAACGCGATGAATCCTTCTCTCTGATTTTTTCTCCCCGAACACGAATATATGGAGTTGGAGTTGAGGTCGGTGGAGCGTCAGGGGGCCCATGAGGCAGGGGCATGCCCAGGGGGTAGGGCGCGCCCCCACCCTCATGGACAGGGTGTGGGCCCCCTGATGTTAATCTTTCTTCCAGTATTTTTTATATATTCCAAAAATAATCTCCGTTGATTTTCAAGTCATTCCGAGAACTTTTATTTATGCACAAAAATAACACCATGGCAATTATGCTGAAAACATCGTCAGTTCGGGTTAGTTCCATTCAAATCATGCAAGTTAGAGTCCAAAACAAGGGCAAAAGTGTTTGGAAAAGTAGATACGACGGAGACGTATCTCGTGTGTTGTCTCCATTTGTAGAAACCTGGGCGGCTCCAATCTGCTTCTGCAGCTTTTGCTTTTTGATAGTGGCATATGTGCAGAGTGGGCATCTGCGGTAATTATGATTGCTCACCACATTTCAGAATCCGCATGCCCTTATCCCGAGAGGTTTGCCGTCCGGGCCAAATTCCACACGTCTGATGGGGCGTGGCAGCTGTTTGGCTCCTGCTTTCACTGCTTGTGTCTTACTCTTCCTCCCCTTTGTGTTTGAGAATATGGGTGGTTTAATTACCCTTTCCTGCTACTGCTGGTAGGATGTCCTGTTGTCATGTTGTTCGCCTACAGCACCATCAAGCTCATGATCTTGCACGTGAGCATGTTGCTACTCTTGAGTGTGCACATGGGCAAGCTCTGGTTGCTGTTGCTCCTCTTCCTCGTTGTCAAATGGGTCAATAGCTCCCAGATGGTTCATCTGAGATACGATTGTAGAAATATCCTACTCAATGGTTTCATTGTCCGCGGCACCTCCGTTTTCAGCAAAATACATGGCGTCGAGTTCTTGTTCAAGTTTTTCCATGACGACCCGTGACCTCGCCATTTGGCCTTGGCTTCTCAAGCTTTTTCTATGCACCCTCATGTTCAGCTGCAGCTGTGTGCTTTCAATGCAGTATTGGGAGGCCTTGTTTGACGCTACTTTCCTTAAGTCATTTCTGTTTAATGCAGCCTTAATTGTCTGTATCATGCACAGGACATGCAAACAGAAAATACCTATATTTTTTGGAAGAGGTGCATGACTTTTGTCATTTCAGTCGAACAAAAACTTTGCAAAAATAAGTTGTTCAGTATGTAACATATTTTTTTAGTCCTCACATGTGTGGTCCCATAGCTTGCACTCGTAGTCATATATTTCTCCCACGGGGTCTACAACCACCTGGAACGCGTGCTGAGACCATGCAAACAGTTTTTGCGGTTTGTTGTAGCGCACGAGGTACTTTGTGGGTTGTTCTGTCTTTGTCGCCGTGAAGAGTGTACTCAGTTTTAGCCTTTTCTGATCTCGCTGTACACAGCTCGTGAGTAAAGCTTTGCCATCTGAGTGTCAAACCCATAGAAGGTCAGCGTGTTTTTCCTTCTGCGCAAGCAAGAGTGATGACCAAATTATTAGTTTTCTCGCAGCAAAAACTTGTCTAACTAAGAAAGTTTTGCTTTAGTAAGAACGTTATTTTGTCTTACAACGGGTGATAGAGCTATACCCGGCTACCCATTGTCTCATGGTTCTCTGTTTGCCTCCTGGTTTTGACGCGGGTGTTTACCTGGCTGACAAACTGGTGCAGGTTTTGTCTCTCACTTATGAAGTTCTTCTTGAGCACATAGTTCATGCTCTCACTCCGTTGTGTGGACATCATTTTGGCGGAAAATTTTTCTTTGAAGTAAGCTGATATCCATTTCTCGCGCTCATTCCACATTGCCACCATTGTGACATCATCATGGAGATTGTACTTATCCATGAGTGCTTTCCAGGGAGCCTCAAACTCAGTTGGCATGAGGGGCCAGTTGAGGATTGCTGTGAATTCATCCTTAAACTCTTCTTGGAGGTTGTACAGGTATGCGAGGTATTCCCTGTACTTCTTCATAATATGCCAGCGGTACAGCTTGTGTACTGTGTTCCCGAAAGCATCTGGGATCGCCAAAGCCATTCCGGGCACTGGTCTGGTAATCATAAAAGTGACATGGAGTGGTCAGCAGATGGTAGTGCATATATACAAATAGAACTGACACAACATTTTTTATTGTGTTATTTTCCTTTTTGGGGGAGGGGGTGGTTTGGTGGTTGTACCTGTGAGGATGCATGTAGGAGCTTTCCCTCTCATGCACCTTAAAATGTTTTGAACAACCATCTGAATGAATCTGCATCCTCATCTCTTATAAGGGTGAAAGCAAAGAATGTAGTCTGCAAGTGGTTGTTACTACCCATAAACAAACCTGGCAATGGTCATATAACTGAACTAAACCTAAACCATAACCAATCAATGTGGAGTTTGAACCAGAGCTAAACCACACCGCCAATCGTCGCGCAGAACCAAAACCAAACCAAACCATATGCTCTGTTGACCTCAACCAAAACCACACCACTCGTCGATCTATGGGCTTAACCCAGTTCTTTGTTTTGGGTTGAAACCAAATCAATCTGATGTATATGCAAAGCTAATCGGCAATCAAGCTAGCTAGCAACGTAATTGATCTACAGTAGTAGCTCAATACGTGTGTGCCCAGTCGTGTCGCGTCACGTAGCGTATGTACCTGTGTGTCCAGCCGCAGCGTGTCACGTGCATACCTCCAGTCTGAGAACCGGTTCTGAACCACGATTCACAACTGCCAGTGACCAAACCATTTAGGCCCGTACTCAGCCATTCCCAACTTGTTTTTATGCAAATCCAATCCAAACTAAACCTATAACAGTCTGGGACCATCACAACCCAAACCAATCAAGCCCAGGGCAAACAACCAAACCATTGGCCCCAGTTAATCAAAAACTGTTCTCAGATTTACCCATAAACACCTCAAGTGGCATATGGTTCCTGTTGGTCTTATATGTGGTGTCAAACATTACGAAATCATCAAATTCTTGATATGCCCCTCGGTAGCTTGCGTTCGCCCAAAATATGTTCTTCACTCTGTCGGGCTCATCAAGTTGTATGTCGCAGAAGAATTCCCTGTTTATCGCTTTCATCTCCCTAAAGAAGTTGACAATCTTTAGGACATCGTCCACATCATCCATCCTTGCATTCTTTGCTTTGTTGCATATTTAAAAGTGAACAGTCATTAAAAAAATGCATGCTGAACTGGCATCAGGTCATGTGTTGCGTAATATGCTTGTACTGATAGAGGAAAAAGACGGATGGGGTTTTATGGGAGGAGAGCAAGATTGTACTTACATGTTAATCAGGTCTTTGGCATTCATTTCGAGGAAGTAGCTACCGGGGTCATCGCCACCCAGTATGCTCATGATTTTTGCGTGTTCAATGCCTTTGAACTGCAGGTACTTGACGTACTCCAAGATTGTTTTGTCAAAGTTTTTGTGGGAGTGCAAGAAGACAAGCATTTGGGAGGAGAGTTGTACCTATGGTTGTGTTCCCAGACTATCTCTTTTATGACAAGTGTTCCATGGTTTTCCCTCTTTAGATTCATTTTATCCCCGCAGTTAGTCTTGGCTGTGGTCTTGTTCCGCTGTCTATTTGCTTTTGACACCTTCGATTCATAGAATCCATAGCACGTGCAATAAAGGTAGACTCTGGTGTTAACCTTGGAGCCTTCCCTGACAGCAAAACTAGCGTGCTTTGCATAGACGTTGTAGAAGTTCTTTGCTTCTTTGAAAGTTTCAAAGCACATCTCTAGCCTTGGCAGAACGTAAGCTTCAATGTTAGGTGGCTGCACGCAACAATGAGCAAACAAAAACACAGTTATGAAAATGTTAGATGGGGTGGTCATAGTACTAGGGTATGGACTGTGCTTGTATGTTTTTTTGAATGGATACTTACATGTGTATACCTCTGTGCTGCCTCCAGTGTTTGCTGTTCACCCTCGTGCATGGGCGCGGGTGGTTTCACCCTCGGCACATGCAGCAATTCATCTCTTGGAGGGAGCAATGTTGATGAAACTCTCTGTCTCTCATTGTACGGTCGTCTTCCCTTAGATTCGTTGTGAGGTTGCTCCTGTCTATATGGCTCATATCTTCTACTTTGCACCCTGCTAGAGTGTCCAACACTTATATCTCTTTGGCCTGGTCTTCCCATCGCAACCGATTTTGCAGCACGGATGATTGATGTTGACGAAGCGACTGGTGGAAGCCTGTGTGTCCTTACCTCTCTGCATGCACTAGGGAAGGAAAACATTTGTTGTTGGGGAAATTGTTGACCTTGTTGCACCCCAGTAGTGGCAAAGCTTGTATTCCCAGATATCTATGTTTGCTGCATAGAAGAACCAGTCTGTGCTTCTGATGATTCTGGTGTACCTTGAAATATGCATGTATTGTTGAAGTATCCAGGTGCTATTTCTGGTGTTACCCAACCAGGCGGTGCCCCATATCTGCTTGGCTCATCAAACCCTCGCTGCGTGTGCCGCCTTGCATGTTTCCGAAATGACATTCAACAGTTTTCGGATTAATCTTTTCTGCATTTTCTTGTATACATGATATGGGTAACATGCCGTGCACTGAAGGTAATCTATAAGTTGAACTTGCATCACTAGGCGTTATTAAACTTTGTTGTCTATTTTGTATCTGATTTATTTTCAATTGAACTGATGAATGGACATGTTCAACACTGATGTACTGATTTTAGCACTGATGCATCTGTTATGGAGGATTTTTTATCCTTTTCCCTATAACTGATGCATAAACATTTGGTGCACTGCTTGTAAACCGAACATTGAACTTCAGAGCAGTATGCATATGCATATATATATATAGGGCTGGACTATTCTGTTACCCGTAACAAAATAATATTCTGTTACCATCGACCCCTATAGGGCCCGATCTGCATTTCGGTACACTGAAAAGAGGCCGACGCACCACAACCCCACCTCCCGCTGACGGGCCTCGCCCCCACCTCCCGGCGACGCGCCGCGCCACCACCTCCCGCAGATGCGCCGTCTCCTCCCCCGCCGATGTGCAGCCCCTGCCTCCCGGCGCCGTGCCGCCCCCTCCCCTTCCCGCCGACGCGCCCCGCCACCACATCCCGCCGATGCGCATCCGCCTGCCTCCCGGTGACGCGCCGCACCACCACCTCCCGCAGACGTGCCGTCTCCTCCCCCGCCGACGCATCCCACCACCACCTCCCGGCGACGCGCCCCCCCTCCTAGTCCCGCCGACGTGCTGCACCACCACCTCCCCGCGCCCCGGCCGCCCCCTCCCTGTCCCGCCGATGCGCCGCAGCACTATCGCCGCCCAACCCCTCTGCCCACAAGCTAGGGAACTAGTCTGCCCTCCTCGTGGTGGTGTCCCTGCTGACCATCAACAGCGAAAGCGGGTTGGCGACTGGAACCTTATCGTGCTCGTCTCTGACATGTGTCGAGGTAAATAAAGTCAGCGGAATTGGTATTGTGAGCTTGTTGGCTAACCGGTCCTGTGTGTTATCTTAATGTTGGACTGAGGAATTTGATATTAAAATTAGTCATCTACAAGTTGGAACATGGAGCTTGCAGCTTATGTTTGTGTAGTTTGAACTTAAGCTGGTCTCCCTCTCATACTTCAGTTTTTCAGTATTGATCTAACCAGTATGGTGAAGATGAAGCTCCTTTTTGAACTTCTCCGGTTAATATACATGCACTTGGTCATCTTCTTTACATGTACTAACATCAACTCATTCTAAGTTGTTCGTGTGCCTGTAACACAAATCAGTTCAAATCTCAAGAGAAGTAAGCTCAAAATAAAAAATACAGAAGTTCGAAGCCAAGATGTTTGCATATGTTTTGTTGAATTGAGTTCCTTCCTAAAAAAGCACTAAATATGTTTGCACATCTTTTCAGTACAAACTTTTAAAAAAGTTCCTTTCTAAACTTCTCAAAATTAATATACATGAACTTGATTATCTTTTTAACATGTACTGATATCAGCTTCTTTGGATTTTTGTGCATGTGCTTGTAACACAATCAGTTCAGATCTCGAGAGACCATAATTTCAAGTTCACTTGTATTCATAAAAAATTTGGTTGCAGTACTAGTATTTCAAAATTTCTTATAATCTCCATAGGTCGGAGGCCGTATATATTTCTTATTCCTATTGCTATAAGTTCAAGTGATCAAATGCTATAAGCTCGCATGTTATTCCCCAATTAGTTCAAGTGATCATTGTTTTATTTTATTTTGTATATGTCTAAGAGTAAACTTTGTGACCTGAACTTTCTACTTACTGCTTAGAGAAGGTCCCTTTTGTGGCATGAACTTTCTTCTTATTGCTTAGAGAAGGTCCCTTGGAAAAGATGACTACCTTTCCAAGTCGGATTATCCTGAAACAATTTATATTTTGATATGGAATAGGAAAATAGGTTTGCTTTGGAGTGTGTTTTACAATTAGAACGTTTCAGACTTCATATTCTTTGCGTATGCCAAAAACAGAGGAGAAAAGCTGGCTACGTGCGTATAGTTTTTATAATTTCCATGGGAAACTAATATTCATGTACCTCTTTGGTGGATGTTTTGATATATTTCCTTCATGAATTGTAGTTGTCGAATGGTGTTACACAATTACTATTCTAGCATTCATTGTTTATATTGTTTTTTAGCATTCTTGCAACCCTATTAACAACACCTTTTTGTGCAGTGTTTGTTGGTTTTTCTTTGATTTATGGACATCTTGGGCTTGCTAGGTGTAGAATAAAGAAGGCCAGTGAGAGGTACTAGTAGAAGGCCAGTTCTTTAATGGTGCACTGCTGGTGGTATGAAGGCAATCAAATGGTAAATTACTGACCCTTATAACCTCAGGTACTACTACAAAAGCAGAAAGGATCTCTGAAAGTTAGTTAATAGCACCATGCCATGCCTCTTGTGCTGCACGACTACTAGTTCTTCAACTAAAAAAAATACATTTCTCTTGGCATGCTTTCTGCATGTTGTATTACATGATATCAATCCCCAAAAAATATAAATTTCTTCTATTGTTAGTTCAATTTTCTCTAGTATGTGTGTTCCGAAGATGATGAGAGAATGGTCTCATGGAGATGACGCATGTTTGTTTGCTTTTTATCATGATATATAAAAAGATGCTGGTAGCTCTAGTACCTATACTACAATAGTTCATTGACAAAAAATATATCAGTTCAATACATACTTGGAAAAAAGTTCGATACCAAGTGTTCTTTGCCTAGATAGTGCCTATAAGAAATTAAATCGCGCATTTCCATAAAACTATGTACTGATAAACCAGAACTCGTGCATTTCCATAAAATTTTGTAAGTTTCGTGTGTGTGTGCTGCTACAAATCTAAAATATTTTTTCAATCATATTAGTACTGATGCAATCACCTAAAAAGTTCAAAAAAAATTCTATAAGTTCAGTGTGTGTGCTGCTACAAATCCAAACTCCCTATCCAGTCATTCTAGACTGATGAAGGTCAAGTTAACTAAAATAATGTAGTCAATTCCTGAGACCCTTATGAGTCCCTCCATATATTTGGACCTTTGCCTTGTCAGTACAACAGCATGCTCCATAGCCGGTCATGAGAAAAGAGCTGCGTGCAGGCCACCCTGTGCTCCATCCTCGATCCAGCTCCGTCATCTCCCTCTCATCCTCTCTCTGCTCTCTGTGTGTGTGTGCAGGGAGTGGGAGGAGACAGAGTAGGGGAGTGGGAGGCCCTTCCATGGAGAATTCATAGGCATCTTCCTTGGAGATTGTGAGCTCTCTCGATTATTGCTTGAGGATTTATGTTGTTGATCTGTCCACTGTAGTTCCTGTATAGCATCCTCCTCTTTATATAGTGTACCTCTTTCAATGTTGATGCATGTGTTTAGTAACCCACTGATATGATTTCTGGAAACAAGATTCAATACAAAGAAGCTTCAGTACGAGAAAAAATGGGTCGTCAGTTCATTCATGTGCAACCTCCTGCATGGTCGTCCATTTTTATTTGGAGCCTACTACCTACAATGCACAGCAGAGGTTGGTGCTCACCTTCTTCGAGACCACTGCCCGACGTCCGCTCCCACATTTGGAGGCTCCTACGGCAAGACCTACTGCCTTGCCACCACCATCGGTGAGCAAGCACACATAAAAAAATCTTCCATTTTTGTTTCTTTTAACCTCAGAACCTTGCTTACAAACAAACACAATAATAATACCGTCAGTCTGAACATTCCCGCACCACCACCAGCACGCCCACCACGGTTGCTGGCAGCCGTCCAAGTTGAGCACTGATGGTAGTCCTTTGCGTGCTTCAACAACACTTTCTTACACGCTGCCTCCTAGCCCGCCCCCGCAGCCATCCACCTCACTGCCACGAGGCACCTCCCGGACATCACCACCAAGAGCCTCTCTCCACCACCACGCCTTGTAGTTGAACTTACATGGGATGACCTGTGACCAACTGCCTCGCCTCTACAAGCTTCTCGGAGGTGACTTGGTAGTCGCTGGGATTCCCTGCAGTTGGCAAAGCCCGGCGCCGCTCATGATCTCTGCCTCCATCAGCTCCACTTCACCAGAGGAATCAGTCTAGAGGAGGAAGTGTAGCCGGTCCACCCGATCTCCGACGTCTTATTCCACCTACAAAAAAATTCATTTTGAGTTCTATTCTTCATCATAGGTTCACCGCTATTACCTTAGTTCAAAAGTGCCAAAGAGTTTAGTTTAGAGTATACTAAATGTCCATATTGTAGATAATATTTGCATTGTCTTAAATTTCAAGAAACAAGATTCAGTACAAGAAAAATGGGGCAGTCACTTCATCCATATCCAAACCCCCATTGACGTGCGGCGACAGGAAACATTTCCAGGTTGTTTTCTTTCTATCTTTGCTTAGCACAAAATTGTGCAAATGCCTAGCAGAAATAGAACTTTTTCGTATACATGGGTATGTTCATGAAAAAATGTTGTAGTAGTTCAGTGAAAGGATTCACATCAGTTCAAACATTTTTGAATATTCAGTAAAAGTTCAAATAGACCAGAGGCTTTCACCTCATTCCAAAAGCCTAAACCAACATTACAATGATAGGATAAAGAATAGTTCAAAAAAATGCTGGAGGTTTGTCAGAATGACACAAAACATCAGTTCAATTTTTCTATACCATCGCTTTTATTGCTAAAAGTTTTAGTCATTTGTTTTCTTGATGCCATCAGGTATTTGCTTAAATACTGCGGTCTTGTGCCGCTGGTACTAGTGTGGATGGGTAGCAAGTTCAACTACCAATCAACACACAGTTCAGGCATGTTGTCTGACTCCCACACGTTCCTAGAAGTTGTTTGACAATTGGAAATCTAGCAGTAGAAAACTCTTGTTTTCACTGTTTATGTTCACCTCAATTTCTAAATTAAGTTCTGTTCATAGGAGTGCTTGTAATAAATTAGTTTGGTTTTACTTATGTTCCTTGAATTTGGAGTACCTTGATAGATTTGGTAGTGGCATGAGCTTCCTCTCCACCACTCCAGGATATGCAGCGCTATCCTAGTCCATCCCCATGGCGTACGTTAACTTAGTTGCTATAGCAAAAACAGTACAAAACTCTTTTTATTTTTATTTCTGAACTTATGATGTTACTATACATTAACTTGCTTGTTCTTTTTACATGAACAACTAAATGGTGGAGTTGCATTTTGTTTCTTGAGTACATACATGATTGAATGTAATCAATGGAACATATGTTGAATCTCCAAGATAGATTTCATATTTATTTTCTTGCAAGTAGCAAATCTTTCCGTGGATCAGTACAACTTCTATACGAACTTCTGTTCACAAATCTTGTAGTATTGTTTCTACATGTTTATTGCTTCTTGCTACCACTATTTTTGTAAATGATTTTGCGTGTGCACTCCAGGACTGTTTCTGTTTCTGTGGGTCAGCTGCTCAACAATCTTGTACCGCCCAGTACATGTATTACTACTGGGAAGGTTCAAAGTTCAGAACTCAACAAGTTCAACATGGTGTATGTCATGAAGGAGATCATCGAGAGGGCACGCCGCGGCGTCATGGGCTACATCAAGCACGCACCCACCCTCTTCACCTGTTTTGTCGTTGTCCTTGTCGTGTCCTCATCATCGGGGTAAGCACCCTAGCCACCTTGGCTGACTACTCATCCTCCACCCACGGTTGCCAAAATTTGATTCATTTTTATATGATGTGATATTTTGAGATGGCTGACGGTGCCGTGTTCCATTGCAGCTCAAGAACGCAGGCGACAAGTCTGAGGACAAGAAGAAGAGGAAGAGGAGGTCCTGAGAGTGTCATCTGTGCATCATAGATAACATCACCTCCGCTGCTAGTGGCACCACCACTGCTAAGTACATTATGTAGTACATATGAAATAAGCTGGTGCAGTAACTTGGTGCCATGCCACCCTTGTTAATTCACACTCGTGGGAACCTGCTGTGAGTTTGCTGCTGATGAAGCTTTTGCAAACGTCGTGTGTGTTCCGGATCTCTTTTGTTCATGTTAGATAATCGAAACCTGAGATGATTTGGTTTGGTTTGCGAAGAACATGGCTACACTTCTTTGTGGTTGATCTAGTCTCATCGGTTATAACCTTGTGACGTGTCTCATTTCTTTTGCACTATATGCCAGCTTCCTCTACGTAAGTCCAACACATGTTTGGTGTAGCGTTTATGTCTTGGTAGGTGGTGTTGAGCAGGGCCTGCCCGATTGTGATTGAGCAAGAGTAACTGAACTAAAATTTTCTACTGTTTCTGCACTTTTTAATGTTTGAACTACTGTTTCCATCAAAATGTTTGATCTAGTCTCATCGGTTGTATGTTCAAACATGAAGTCTCAGATAAGTTTGGGAAAAAGTTCAAACAAAAGAAAAACCCATGAAAATTTAAATGGTAAAAGTTGAAGTCGCAAAACGCGATAAGTCCAAAACATCGTAGCAAAAAAATTGAATTAAAAAAACACAAAACATTTCCTTTTCAAAAAATATCATTCAGTTCAATGATAATGATATAATCCATGCAAGTTCGAGGACTATGAAAACCGTAAACCATTGAAAAGTTGCAAGGAAAAGCCATACAAAAAAGTGAAGTCTAGCATGCGAAAACACCCTCAGTACAAACCCATACGGGCATCAGTTCAAGTACTTTTTTCGGAACCATTCAAAATTACTCTATGAAAAAATACCTCCACTGTACAAACACACACAGAGATCGGTACGAGTGCCGCCGCGAGCGCCGCCGTTGTTGCCCGTGCCCCAAATGTTGTAGCTTAGACGACTTCAGAATGTTTATCGTGTGTGCTCTTCCGTCGTGTGCTAGTCCAAGAATTCCTTCTTCACATAAGTCCATGTATTACTACAATGGTAGTTCAAAAGAAAACCCTATAACACGCGCTATGCCCCGGCCCCATGCTCGGGACGCGAAAAAAGCTCAAACAAAAAGAAAATCCTATATGAAAATTCAAATGGTAAATGTTCATGTCGTAAAATGAGAGAAGTCCAAAACATCATTGCAAAAAAATATTTTCTTTTTGAAAAAATGTCATTCAGTTCAACTATATAAATCATGCAAGTTCGGGGACGATGATACCATAGATGGTTGGAAAGTTACGAGGAAAATCTTATGGAAAAAACAGAGTAAAGTCCAGTCTATGAAAACCGCTCAGTACAAACCCAAAAATTGGAGATTAGTTCGAGTCCTCTGTTTTCAGAAGAATTCAAAATTAATCTATGAAAAATAGGAGTACTATAGATGAAGAGAGAGGGAAAATCAGCTGCAACAAACAAGCACCCCGTCATGGATTACAAATATCCAACGCAGTGCCATTTCGTGATAACATGATCAGCCTGCTAGAAGAAACCTTCAAAGACAAAATGAATTGGTATCTAGAAAACTGATGTGCAATATGAAAGGAAGATGATTTATACAGTACTAAATAGTACACCCTCTTCACTCATCCATGTATTTACAAGCGTGTGGTCGAAAATTAGCACGAGATGGCACAATAGTTCCTATTTTTTCCTACCCTAATTAAAAGAATTTAAGCCTAACTATAGCTAAGCTGGTACTCCATTATTGATCCCAATCAAGAGAGACTGAAGATCGAGCAACAGTATCTCAAATGATCTCATCAAGAGTCAAAAGGAGAAATGAAAAGAAGATTAACTCATGATCAAACGGTTGTTCGTACGTCCATAGTACCCCATCCCGTATGCATCTTTGGTTTTGCTCAGAGTCAGAGACTCACAGCCAGAGCGCGCTGGCGTCCTTGAGTATGGCCACGAGCTCGCCGGAGATGTGCACGGCCATGAGCCGACCGAGCCCGCCGAGGATCCTCCCACCGACGAACACCGCTGGCCTCGCCTCCAGCATTCCCGGCCACCGCCGCGGCGAGCTCGGCCTCGTCAGTGACCTCGTGCATGGCGGGGTTCACCCCGAGCCCTTGCACCAGCCGCTTCACCACGTGGCTGAGGCAGCACCCGCGCCTCCCCACCACCAGCACCAGGCTCTCTGCCACCGCCCTCCTCACCGCCTCCCCGCCGTTGCCCCTCGCCGCCGCGTCGGCGAGCCGTGAGCCTGCTCTCCTGTGGCCGGCCGCACCCTCGGCCTCGGCCTGCTTGGACCGCTGCGGGCACGCCGGCAGCCGGCTGGCGCTGTAGGGGATCGCCTGGTACATCTCGATCGGCCGAGCGACGTACAACGTGATCGAGCTCTTCTCTTTTCTGCTCGGTTCGTCGTTGCTGTGACAAGTCCGTTGCCACCATGGACGCATGCTTCTCTGCTTCCCTCGCGTTCGCTCATGCTCCGGTCGCCGCCTGTGTGTGGACCTGTACCGCCACTCTACCGCGTGTGCACAAGGGCCGCAAGGCAAGAGGCGTCCAGCTCCTTCCGCTTCTCGCCCACGCCATGGCGTGCATGCTCCTGTAGAGAAAAATAGCTCAGAGTTCAATGTGATGAAAGTCATCACTACAACCGCCTGAAACCATCAGTTCAAGTAGGGTAACAGAAAAACTTTAGCTCTGGCACCTGCGTGAATCACTGCTTCCCTCTACGAAAGGACTATCTATTTACTTTTATGTTGTGTCATCACCTTCTGAAACAAGCGGTAGAACCTGAGAGCACTAATGTCATGACTTATGCATTGTGTGTAGCTAATGTTGGGTGCATCAGGACTGGATCTTTTCTACCATGAATTACAATGTTTAGTCGCTGCTTGAACTTTGGAGGTGCTCTGCATTTATGTTTTGCAGTCTCAGAAAGGGCTAGCGAGATATCACTATTGTCATATTATATCATGGTTGTTTTAACAACGTGTTGCTTTTTGAGATATCTTATTATTGCTCGCTAGCTGATTATGTCATTGATATGAGTTTAATATAATCTCTAAAATTTATTGTCGGCATGGTTAGTTATAATGTTGGCTGAAAACCTTGGTGTTGTTTAAGCTTATTTATGCAAACAAGAGTAAAAGAGTTCGTAAAAGTTTTTGTTTTTCACTTTCAGTTTATCAAATAAATTCTTGAGGAAAAGCAAAGGTTTAAGCTTGGGGAGTTGATACATCTCCAAAGTATCTACCTTTCCTCTTGTTTTGGACTCTAATTTGCATGATTTGAATGAAACTAACCCCGGACTGACGTTGTTTTCAGCAGAACTACCATAGTGTTGTTTTTGTGCAGAAATAAAAGTTCTCGGAATGGAACGAAACTTTGCGAGGAATTTTTATACAATAAACAAGAATTTCTGGAGCCAAGACCTATCGGAGACGAGCACCTGGGTGGGCACAACCCACCATGGTGCGCCCCCCTCTCCTGGCGCGCCCAGGTGGGTTGTCCCCACCTGGCGGCCCGGCAGACCCTCAAACCGACGCTATAAAATCCTATTTTTCCAGAAAAAATTAGGGAGAAAGAATTATCATGATCCACGAGACAGAGCCACCGTTGTCGGCGTTCTGGGAACGGGGGTCCCCAGACTTGCCTGCCTGCGGCCCACAGCGTGGCTTTGCTCGCGGTCATGTATGACCCACCTTCATCAACAAGGAATCAAGACCCTCGCGAGGGGCCAAGCCTCGCGAGGCGGACGACACAATACCTCCTCAGGAGCGGCCTCACCAGGCTAGCTCGTGAGGGGCGGAGAGTTCTAGGCCTGGCAAACCTCGCGAGATCCTCGTGACGTCAGCCATGACGATCGAGACCAGGCAAGCGCCAGCGCGCGCAGCGTCCTTATTTCCTCTTTGGTGCTAAGGGGACAAGCGCAGGCGCGGAGTACCGAGGCATCAAGCAAAGGTTTCCATATTGGTGCAAAGAGACCAAGACCGGAAGGACGGCAAGACGGAGGTCACCATGGAGTCCAAGACGGCGTCACCACCAGAGCCTTTTGCAGGCGAAGACCACTTTTGTCAGGATAGCTTGTACAAGTTGTCCCCTTTCAAATTGGCCATTGTTGGATCCCTTCCCACTCAATATTTGGGGAGAGGACCAGGGCCTCTATAAATAGGACTAGCCACCACCCTAGCGAGAGGAGAGAAGAGAAGAGAGGGCAAATCAGAGGAGAGATTGGAGCCACCACATCCTTGGCCACCAATAACAAGAACACCTCAACCTCAGGAGGCTGTTCTTCCCCTTGTACTGTTCATCATCAGCCCAAGAGGCAATCCACAACCACCACACTGGAGTAGGGTATTACACCACAATGTTGGCCCAAACCAGTAAAAATCTTGTGTCTCTGTGCTGCGAGTTTATCGAGTTAGGTCGTAAGATCTTAGCCAAGTTAGGAAGTGGATCGGCTGGGGTGAAATCTTCACGCACACCCTAGTGTTCGAACCTTAAGGGTTTTTCCGGAACCCGTGATCTGACATTTAGTGCGCTGGGTAGGGGTGTGCCGAAGCTTCCTTTATGTCGCTCCGTGTCACGTCGCTTCATCGTCTGAATGGCGGACGCACACCGCATCCGCGCCGAGCGTCGGGCTGCCCTGCCACCCATGTTGCTCAGACGACCCCGGTCGGCGGGCCACCCCGTCGCTCTCCGTCGCCTGCCGCTAACGCCGCCATCGGCCTGGCGGGGAACGAGCAGCAAGCATCCTCGCTGCACCCCTCGGTGCGACAGGATGGCCACACCGCCACTCCATCACTGACTCTCACTGGTTCATCATCTCACGCTCGTCGCGTTCCCGCGGACGCACGGGTCGTGCTCCTCATGGCACACGAGCTCATGCGCTACAGCCCGGTCGACGACCTCTACGACGATTGGCTTGACCGCATCGCCGAGCTCGTCCGCGCGTAGAGGGGGCTCCCCTGCGCCGTCCCACTCTCTGCCTCGCCCTCCGCCAGCCAAGGGCGACGCAGCTCACGAAGCACCTCCACCACCTCTGCACCAAGACGGCGCCCTAGCGCCAAGGCACGCGGCTCCATGGCGCGACCCACCGCACCTAGCGCCCGCGCGTGAAGAAAGAAGTTGTCAAGAAGTCCCTCGACCGCAAGCAAATGCTCCGCCACTCCTCGCACCACCACGCCAGGATCGTTTGCTGTGGCAAGGCCCCGCGCCGCTTGCCGTAGCGGCGCTAGGGCGCCAAGACCAAGCTCCACCTCCAAGGCGGGCCCTGGTGACCACGGCCGGTTCTCGCGCCTTCACTCCCGAGCTGCGTAGCATCGCCTGGCCGGGCAAGTTCAAGCCAGATCTGCCTCCTCGCTACGACGGCACCCCCGACCCCGCGGAGTTCCTGCAGCTCTACGAGCTGACCATCAAGGCGGCCAACGGCGACGAGAAAGTCATGGCGAACTGGTTTCCCATGGCTCTCAAGGCTGGCCCTCGCTCGTGGCTCCTGAACCTGCCTCTAGGCTCGATTTCCTCCTGGTACGAGATGCGCAACCGCTTCATCGCCAACTTCCAGGGCACATGTGACCGCCCCCCGGTCGCGGGTGACCTACGCCGCATCAAGCAACAACAAGGAGAGACCCTGCAGAAGTACATCCAGTGCTTCAACGGCGTGCATCAAAATCCCCAAGGTGACCGATGAGGCCATCATCTCAGCGTTCTCTGACGGCGTCCGCGACGTCAAGATGAAGGAGGAGCTCGCCATCCATGAGGAGTTGTGCACGACCTTGGAGCTGTTCAACATCGCGACCAAGTGTGCAAGCGCTAAGGAGGGGTGCCTCTCCCTCCTTGAGCTGCCTGCTGCGGACCCGGAGGAGAAAAAAGCCAAGGCCAAGGACGTGAAGCGCAAGGGAGCTGTCGTGCTCGCGGCAGAACCGGATACCAAGCGCGGCAGAGACCAGCCCGAGTCATCCAAAAGCACCCGACCGTTCTGCGGCTTCCAAAACCTGCATACCCACAATACCAGCGACTGTCAAGAGCTCAGAGCCATTCGAGAAGGATGCTTCGGTCGACGCCCCGAGCGCAGTGACCGGGGCTACAGCCGAGGAGGAGGACGTGGTGGCGGACTCTGGGACGACCTTGGCCCGCGCCAGGAGTGGCACGACCGGCCTCATGAGGACCGCTGGCAGGATCAGCCTTGTGAGGCTTGTCCTCAAGGCAACGCTGGCCTTCCTCCACTACCGCCACCACCCAGAAGGAATGATGACCACCATTAAGACGAGGGGGCTAGGGGCTTCCAGGAGCCACGCGCTATCGCCTGCATCTTGGGCGGAGCTCAAGCCCCAGCCTCGCAGTGTATCTTCAAATAGTTTGCTCGTGAAACAGTTCTCCCCAAGCTCGAGGCCACACGCCCGCTCAGATGGTCCAGGTGCCCCATCATGTTCGGTTTGGCAGACCAGCTCAAGTGCATGGCTACTGCAGGCGTCCTCCGAATGCTCTATTCACCAGTCATCAGCAACGTGCAAGTTACCAAGACCCTCATCAACGGCGGCGCGTGGCTCAATGTCCTGTCCGTCGACACGTTCGACAACCTCCAAGTGCCATATGACCAGCTTCAGTGTAATGCCCTCGATGCGGCTATATCTCCTACGTGTCGAAGCACGACTTAGAGGCATAACCGCATTGAAAGCAATGTCGCAAGTAAGGTAATATTCACAACATCCCATGTAATAGATAATAAGGGGAAAACGTACATAGTTGGCTTACACTCGCCACGTCACACAAAGTACATAACTAGCATTACATCAACCAATACAATCATGGTCCGACTACGGTATCAAAATAAAAGATCAACCCCAACAAGCGACATGGTCCTGATCGCCCCAACTGGGCACCACTACTGATCATCAGGGAAAGACACATAGTAACGGCGTGAGTATTCATCGAACTCCCACTTGAGCTCAAGCGCATCATCTGGAATGGAGTCATCGGGCCCTGCATCTGGTTTGGAAGTAATCTGTGAGCCACGGGGACTCAGCAATCTCGCACCCTCGTGATCAAGACTATTTAAGCTTATAGGAAAGGCAAGGTAATATGTGGAGCTGCAGCAAGCGACTAGCATGTAAGGTGGCCAACCTATTCGCAAAAGAGAGCGAGAAGAGAAAGCAAAGCATGAACGAAGAACTAGAGAACCAACTACGGCAAGCATTACTCCAACACCGTGTTCACTTCCCGGACTCCGCCGAGAAGAGACCATCACGGTAACACACGCAGTTGATTCATTTTAATTAAGTTAAGGTTCAAGTTATCTACAACCGGGCATTAACAAATTCTCATCTGCCCATAATCGCGGGCACGGCTTTCGAAAGTTCAAATCCCTGCAGGGGAGTCCCAACTTAGCCCATGACAAGTTCTCACGGTCAACGAAGGATATACCTTCTCCTGAGACATTCCGATCAGACTCGGCATCTCGGTTCTACAAGACACTTCGACAAGTTAAAACAAATCCAGCAACACCGCCCGAATGTGCAGACAAATCCCGATAGGAGCTGCACATATCTCGTTCTCAGGGCACACTCAGATTGTCCAAGGTACGGGTAGGCCAACCCAGACTTGCCCCTGGTGGCCACCGGCAGCTGACAGGTTGGACCAACACTCAGAGGAGCACTGGCCCGGGGGGGTTTAAATAAGATGACCCTCGGGCTCCGGAAAACCAAGGGAAAAGAGGCTAGGTGGCAAATGGTAAAACCAAGGTTGGGCATTGCTGGAGGATTTTTATTCAAGGCGAACTGTCAAGGGGTACCCATTATTATCCAACCGCGTAAGGAACGCAAAATCCGGGAACATAACACCGATATGACGGAAACTAGGGAGGCAAGAGTGGCACAAAACACTAGGAAAAAAGGCCGAGCCTTCCACCCTTTCCCAAGTATATAGGTGCGTTAAGATAACAAGATAATATAGTGATATCCCAACAAGAAAATAATGTTCCAAGAAGGAACAATCTCCAATCTTCACTTGCAACTAGCAACGCTATAAGAGGGGCTGAGCAAAGCGGTAACATAGCCAAACAACGGTTTGCTAGGACATGGTGGGTTAGAGCTTTGACATGGCAATTTGGGAGGCATGATAAGCAAGTGGTGGGCATCGTAGCATAGGCATAGCAAAAGAGCGAGCATCTAGCAAAGCAAAGATAGAAGTGATTTCGAGGGTATGATCATCTTGCCTGCAAAGTTGTCAGAGTTGACTGGATCCTCGAAAGCAAACTCAACGGGCTCCTCATTAGCAAACTCGTCTCCCGGCTCTACCCAAACAAGACAAACAAGCAAAAGGAACACAATCAACCACATGCAAATGCTCGAACAACATGATGCAAATATGGTATGCTATGCGGGATGCGATATGGGATGCGTATGCAAGATTTGACAAGGAATGAATGAACCTGGCCTCAACTTGGAAATCCAAGAGTGCCACTGGAAAGGTGAGGTGATTTCGGTTGAAATCGATATAAAGATCACCGGAATCGGATGCACGGTTTGGAAATGGCAAGCAAAACAAACATGGCACCGGTCTGCGATAAACAGCAAGTAGCCATCTAAATGCATCAAGATAATTATGCTACGGCACTCAAACATGACAACAAAATACATGGCAGGGATCCACTCATAAAGCTTGACAAAAGATGAACACTGAGCTACGGCCAATTCATCCATTAACATGTTCAAACAAGCATGGCAAAAGAGCAATTGGTGAATAGGTTTCAGACTTAGTGAAATTAACACCAGCCTGGAATTTCAGATCAGATAGCACACTTTGGAGCATGAAAACTAGATGCTACGGGAACTTAACATGGCAAATCAAGGCATGGCATGAAGATACTCAAAGAGCTTAACAAAAGTCCGTTAGTGACCTTGAGCCAAAAGGGATGAGAAAATACAATTGCAAGCTTGTGAACATGGCAAAAACATAATCAGATCTCAGACTTGGTGAAAAACTGGAGCATGCAAATATCTTAATGAGTAGGCATGTTCACGAGCTCGATGCACTCACTACAGAGCAAGGCATGACAATATAAGCATACACCAATCAAGAATACATATTACATAAGCTAGACATGGCAAGAACAACAACATAGCATGTATGGGTCAACAACAACATCCTCGGCAAAATCGCTAACAAGTAGACAATCTGCCCAGATTCATGAAATAGCAAAAGTAGAGCTCGATTGACTCAAGCTAGGGTGCTCCATAATTGAAAGCAAAGACATGGATGGATAGATCACCACAAGATTAACAAATCATCCTTACTGATCATCCTCAAAAGAGGCACGGATCACTAGGAAACAAAATGAACATATGGCATATTGATACGAACAGATCAAGGACGTAGTGGAATTACTAAGACCCTGAAATCAGCATTAACGAATGCACCACTTTTGAAAGCTTGTGCTAGTCACCACATATAACACAAAAATACATGGATAGCACCTCTGGAAAGATGGCATGGCATATAACAAAACACATGTAGAGCTCAGGAGCATATCATGCACACACTAAACATGGAAAAATGACAAATAGCTACTTGGTGCAGCAGATCTGACAATTAACTCAAATAGCTCTCTTCCAACAGCATTTTGGGAATCAAGATGAGCTAAAATGAAACTGATGCAATGAGATGAAATTATGTGCTCCCTGAGGCGAACATTTTGATATGCTACACGCCCAAAACGGATCTACGGATGCAAAGTTATAGCATGAGGAACATTGCAAAATAGTTAGGGTTTCTGAGAAAAAGTCAACCCCTCGATCTAGATCTGGCCGACACAGTAGCACGCGCGGACTTCGAGGTTCAACGTCGCCGGAGTCGAGGTCGTCGGAGGAAGGAGGCCGGCCGGACTTGCCGGGGAGAGGAGGGGCTCGCCGGGGCGTCGGGCGGCGAGGTAGAACGGCGGCGAGGGCGGCGGTGCTCGGGAAAGCCGGAGTGGGGCGGCGCCGACCGGTGAGGAGGAGGCGGCCGCAGTCGTCAACGCCGGTGAGGGACGCGGCGGCTGGTGCGGTGGCCTGCGGCGGAGGAGAGAGGCGCGGGGCGGCGCGGCTCTCCCAGGCTGCGGGGCGCGGTCGATGGGCCTCGGGGGCCCGGGGCGGGCTCCGCGGGCCGGCGGGATTCGTGGCGAAGTGGGACGCGCGGGCGATGACGTGGCGCGTCAGGAGTGGTCGGCGGCGGGGGCGGACATGTCCGGCCGAAGAGGTTTCGTCCGGCGGCGGCGGGGTAGGTGGATCTAGGGTTTCGGGGGAGAAGAACCCGTGGATTTCGTAGGGGATGATATTTATAGGCATAGAAGGAGCTAGGAGTGTCCAAATGAGGTGCGGTTTTCGGCCATGCGATCGTGATCGAACGCTCTAGATGATGGAGAGAGTTTTGGTGGGTTTTGGGCCAAATTGGAAAGGTGTTGGGCTGCAACACACACGAGGTCTTTTCGGTCCCTCGGTTAACCGTTGGAGTATCAAACGAAGTCCAAATGGTATGAAACTTGACAGGCGGTCTACTGGTAGTAAACCAAGGCCGCTTGGCAAGTCTTGTCCCAATCCGGAAATGTTTAACCCCCACACACGGAAGGAAGGTAGAAAGGACCACCGGAGGAGATAGGAGCGCCGGAATGCAAAACGGACAACGGGGAAAATGCTCGGATGCATGAGACGAACACGTATGCAAACGCAATGCACATGATGACATGATATGGGATGCATGACAACGGCAACAACACACGGAGACAAAAACCCAAACCCGAGGAAATAAAATAACTTAGCGCCGAAAACGGCAAGAGTTGGAGTACATATTAGGTAAATTACATCCGGGGTGTTACAACACTCCACCACTACGAAAGGATCTCGTCCCGAGATCTAGGACTGGAAGAACGCCGGGTACTCAGAACGGAGGTGATCCTCGCATTCCCAGGTGGCTTCACGGTCGGAATGGTGTGACCACTTGACTTTGAGGAATTTGATTGACTTATTGCGAGTCTTGCGTTCAGTCTCTTCAAGAATAGCCACGGGGTGCTCACGATAAGAGAGATCTTCTTGGAGATCAATGTCTTCGAAGTTGACGGTGCGATCAGGAGTCTTGAAGCACTTGCGGAGCTGAGAGACATGGAACACGTCGTGCACATTTGCAAAGTTTGAAGGAAGCTCGAGTTGATAGGCGAGATCGCCTCTCTTGGTGACGATCTTGAAAGGACCCATGTATCTAGGGGCAAGCTTCCCTTTGATACCGAATTGACGAGTACCTTTCATTGGAGAGACGTGGAGGTAAACATGGTCTCCGATCTCGAAAGTCAAATCACGATGCTTACTATCATAGTAGCTCTTCTGGCGCGATTGCGCTGCTTTGAGGTTATCTCGAATGACTTTGCACATTTCCTCTGCCTCTGTGGTTAAGTCATTTCTGAGAAGTTGACGCTCACCGGTTTCAGACCAGTTGAGTGGAGTACGGCACTTCCTGCCATACAGAATTTCGAATGGGGCCTTGCCCGAACTTGCTTGAAAACTGTTGTTGTAGGAGAATTCGGCGTATGGAAGACAATCTTCCCACTTCATGCCGAAAGAGATCACACAAGCCCTGAGCATATCTTCAAGAATCTGATTGACACGCTTGACTTGACTGCTAGTTTGAGGATGGAAAGCTGTGCTAAAGCGGATGTTGGTGCCCATGGCCTTCTGAAAAGACTCCCAAAACTTGGAGGTAAAGATGCTGCCACGGTCTGAAGAGATCACCTGTGGAATGCCGTGCAGCGAGACAATCCGAGAGGTATAGAGCTCCGCCAATTGAGCTGCAGTGATAGACTCTTTGATAGGCAGAAAATGAGCCACTTTAGTGAGTTTGTCGATGACAACGAATATAGCATCATTGCCTCGCTTGGACTTTGGAAACCCAGTCACGAAGTCCATCTCAATGTGGTCAAACTTCCATTCTGGAATGGCAAGAGGTTGGAGGAGACCAGCTGGACTTTGGTGTTCTGCCTTCACTCTTCTGCAGACATCACATTCATTCACGAACTGAGCAATCTCGTGCTTCATTCGAGTCCACCAATAAGCCCGCTTGAGGTCCTGATACATCTTCGTACTCCCAGTGTGGATGGAGAGGAGTGAATTGTGAGCCTCGTTCATGATAACTTTACGAAGATCACATTTGGGCACAACAATACGATCCTCGAAGAAGAGAGTATCTTTGTCATCAAGGTGGTAGCACTTGTACTTGGGTTGACTCTTGGCAATCCCAATCTTCACCTTCTTCACCATCGCATCAAGAAGTTGAGCCTCGCGAATCTGGTCTTCCAAAGTAGGAGAGACTTCAAGGTTGGCGAGGAAACCTTGAGGAACAACTTGCAAATTGAGTTTACGGAAAGCTTCACAAAGCTCGGGTTGTTAAGGCTTGATTATCAGACTGTTGCAGTAAGCCTTCCTGCTCAATGCGTCAGCAATCACATTGGCCTTGCCTGGAGTATACTCGATACTCGGGTTATACTCTAGAATCATTTCGACCCAACGAGTCTGCCTGAGGTTGAGATTAGGCTGAGTGAAGATGTACTTGAGACTCTTGTGGTCAGTGAAGATGTCCACTTTTCTTCCTAATAAGAGATGTCTCCAAGTCAAAAGAGCATGCACAACTGCCGCCAATTCAAGGTCATGAGTGGGGTAGTTCTTCTCGTTGGGCTTCAACTGGCGAGAGGTATAAGCCACAACTTTCTTCTCTTGCATCAACACTGCACCAAGACCTTGAATAGAGGCATCGCAGAAGACCTCAAACGGTTTGGATTCATCGGGAGGAGTCAGAACTGGAGCAGTGACCAATTTCTCTTTCAAAGTGTTGAAAGCGATGTCACATTCCGGAGACCAAACGTACTTGATGTGCTTCTGGAGAAGGTTTGAAAGAGGCTTCGCGATCTTTGAAAAGTTCTCAACGAACCTTCGACAGTAGCTTGCGAGACCGAGGAAGCTACGGAGTTGCTTCACGTTCTGAGGTGGTTCCCAATTCACAATTGCAGACACGTTCTCAGGATTCACCGCAATGCCCTTGGCAGATATGATATGCCCAAGATATAGAACCTCATCGAGCCAAAACTCGCACTTTGAGAACTTGGCATAGAACTGATGTTCCCTGAGCTTATCGAGCACCAAACGCAAGTGCTTGGCATGATCTTCCTTGTTCTTCAAAAAGACCAGAATGTCGTCGAGATAGACCAAAACGAAGTATTTGTGTAGGCGTTGAAGATGAAGTTCATCATGCGAGAGAAAGTCGGAGGAGCGTTGATGAGGCCAAAAGACATGACAGTGTATTCATATGAACCATAGCTTGTTCTGAAAGCCGTCTTGGGAATATCTTGCTCACGGATTCGAATCTGGTGATAACCCATACGGAGATGAAGCTTGGAGAATACTTGGGCACCTTTGAGTTGTTCGAACAGCTCGTTGATGTTGGGAAGTGGGTATTTGGTCTTGATAGTCTTCTTGTTCAATGGACGGTAGTCAACACAAAGTCGGTCCGTTCCATCCTTCTTCTTCAGAAAAAGAACTCCACAACCCCACGGAGAAGAACTAGGTCGGATGAGACCCATTCTCTCTTGAATATCGAGTTGCTTCTTCAGCTCCTTCAACTCTTCAGGTCCGAGCTTGTAAGGACGCTTGCACACCGGTTCCGTGCCAGGCTCAAGATCGATGACGAATTCAACTGGCCGGTGCGGAGGCATTCCTGGAAGCTCTTCTGGAAAGACGTCTTGATATTCGCAAACGACTAGAATTTGAGAGATGGTATCCAGTTCACCCTTCTCATTGAGAGAAAACAGACGGATGGTATCATCACGAGCATCAAAGACAATTACATCCTTAGATGAATGAGTCAATTGAATCTGCCTGGCAGCACAATCAAGCTGAGCCTTGTGCTTAGAAAGCCAGTCCATTCCAAGAATAAGATCAATATCCGAGTCACCAAGAACCGTAGGGGAAGACAGAAATTTGTAGTCACCCAAAGTGATAGTAACATCTGGAACAATGGAGTTAGCATGCATGCGTCTACCGGGAGAGACAACTGCTATCGGTTTAGGCAAAACTTGCAAAGCCAACTCATGCTTAGATGCAAACGGTCTTGAGATGAAACAATGCGATGCACCAGTGTCAAAAAGAACTTTAGCTGGAATATCGTTAACAGGAAGGTTACCCATGATGACATTTGACGAGTCCTCTGCCTGAGCTGCGTTCATCAAATTGACCTTGGCGTGCTCGGGCTTATGCTTGACCACAGCTGTACTTGCCGATCTCACAGGAGGAGGAGGGAGACGCCTCTGATTGAAGCATTTGTTGGCATAGTGACCCTTCTGTTGGCACTTGTTGCATGTGACCTCTGAAAGCGGACGGTGATACGGAGCACTCGATCTTAGAGCATGAGGCGAAGTCTTGTTCTGAAAGCTAGGGTTGGGTGGGTGGGAAGATGCACTGCCACCTTTGCTCTTCTGTTGATATGGCTGGCGGAACGGAGGAGGAGGAAGCCAATACTTCTGCTGCTTAGCCACTTGAGTCGAGGAAGAAGGAGTAGCATCTCCGACTCGCTTCTTGGAAGCATCACACTTCAGTTGAGCAGCCTCTTGCTTCAATGCCATGTTGTAGAACTCATCGTACCTCAAGGGCTCAAAGAGAACAAGAGCTAGCTGGATTTCTTCTCTGAGACCACCCCTAAACTGGTATATCATGCTCTTCTCGTCAGGGACGTCCTGCTTAGCAAAGCAGGCAAGCTTCTGAAACAACTTGTTGTAGTCAAAGACAGACATAGAGCCTTGCTTCAGGTTGCGGAATTCCTCACGCTTGCTTTCAACCACGCTCTGAGGAATATGATGAGCTTTAAAGTCTTGACAAAACTCATCCCAGGTAATTACACGGCCTCCTCTGGAATCTTTGTACTGCTGGAACCATTCTGTAGCTTGGTCTTTGAGTTGGAAGGAAGCGCACTTGATAAACTCCTCAGGCCTGACGTTACTGCACTCGAAATGCTTGCACAACTCCACGAGCCAATCGTCAGCATCAGTTGCCTCAACACAATTGCTGAAGGTCTTTGGCTGGTTAGCAAGGAACTGGTTGAGTGTAGCAAAGTGATTCTGGTTGTTGCCTTGGTTGCCTTGGTTCGCTTGATTGCGCTCTTGAAGAATTGGCATGATCAACTGCGTGTTTGCATTGGTAGCAGCCATCACAGCTTGCCATGCCTCCGGACGAGGAGGTGGTGGTGGCGGATCAGGATTCGGAGTCGTGCGCGTTGGAGGAGCCATCCTGAAGAGGTTGACATCCATTAGCACACTGATAGACAAAAATTGCAGCTGAATCAAGCGGGTTGAAATTGCAACATATAGTCTTCACATCCGAACAAAATGAACGAATGCATTCCAATAGAAATGGTCACATATCCATAAATTGAGAAGCCACTTAGAATTTAGGTAGAGGAATAAATCAACAAGGTACGGATCAAGAACAAATACTCGGTAAGGATCACCCGATCTCAAACCAAATATCCGTGGAAGAAGAACTAGAGCTACAAGAATTCCCACCTATGAACTAGAGCATAATATCTCACCCAAATCTAGCAAATCCTACATCCAGCTGTATCCATCCTTCAATACATAACCGACAAAAAACTTCGGAAATCGTCTACCTCAACCTTCGAAAAGCATCCGTTATACAAGTTATGGCAATACTCCCGAACTCCCGCCCAAGTACTGGGTGGCGTCGAGGTTATCTCACCAACAACTGCATAAAAGAGATTTTCGATGTCGGCGAACTAAACTTAGGTATTCCAGAACTGCAACAATAAAATTGTGACGACAACACCTCGGAGCTCAACTCCCCGGGACACTGCCACAACCCCTAAATGACAGGAGGCACCAAGAACAATGTTCTCGTCACAAATCCATCAGAACGATTCCAAAATACCCGCGTGATCCTAAATTTTTTTTAGTGAAATTTGAGAAGAGAAGAGTCAAAACTCTACGTCAGGATGCCTTACCAGAGCGATGAAGGGACTGGGGAGTAAAAAGAATTCCTAAACTCTCTGATATATAATTCCTAAAAGACTCAAAACATTTTTCTAGACTCAACTCGTTAGCTAATTCGATCAAGCAGTGGGGGCTCCTAAGGTCGGGGAAGGCTCTGATTACCAACTTGTAATGCCCTCGATGTGGCTATATCTTCTACGTGTCGAAGCACGACTTAGAGGCATAACCGCATTGAAAGCAATGTCGCAAGTAAGGTAATCTTCACAACATCCTATGTAATAGATAATAAGGGGAAAAGGTACATAGTTGGCTTACACTCGCCACATCACACAAAGTACATAAATAGCATTGCATCAACCAATACAATCATGGTCCGACTACGGTACCAAAATAAAAGATCAACCCCAACAAGCGACATGGTCCCGATCGCCCCAACTGGGCACCACTATTGATCATCAGGGAAAGACACATAGTAATGGCGTGAGTCTTCGTCGTACTCCCACTTGAGCTCAAGCGCATCATCTGGAACGGAGTCATTGGGCCCTGCATCTGGTTTGGAAGTAATCTGTGAGCCACGGGGACTCAGCAATCTCGCACCCTCGCGATCAAGACAATTTAAGCTTATAGGAAAGGCAAGGTAATATGTGGAGCTGCAGCAAGCGACTAGCATGTATAGTGGCCAACCTGTTCGCAAAAGAGAGCGAGAAGAGAAAGCAAAGCACGAACAAAGAACTAGAGAACCAACTACGGCAAGCATTACTCCAACACCGTGTTCACTTCCCGGACTCCGCCGAGAAGAGACCATCATGGTAACACACGCAGTTGATTCATTTTAATTAAGTTAAGGTTCAAGTTATCTACAACCGGACATTAACAAATCCCATCAGCCCATAATCGCGGGCACGGCTTTCGAAAGTTCAAATCCCTGCAGGGGAGTCCCAACTTAGCCCATGACAAGCTCTGACGGTCAACGAAGGATATACCTTCTCCCGAGACATTCCGATCAGACTCGGCATCCCGGTTCTACAAGACACTTCGACAAGTTAAAACAAATCCAGCAACGCCGCCCGAATGTGCCGACAAATCCCGATAGGAGCTGCACATTTCTCGTTCTCAGGGCACACTCAGATTGTCCAAGGTACGGGTAGGCCAGCCCAGAGTTGCCCCTGGTGGCCACCGGCAGCTGACAGGTTGGACCAACACTCGGAGGAGCACTAGCCCGGGGGGGTTTAAATAAGATGACCCTCAGGCTCCGGAAACCCAAGGGAAAAGAGGCTAGGTGGCAAATGGTAAAACCAAGGTTGGGCATTGCTGGAGGAGTTTTATTCAAGGCAAACTGTCAAGGGGTTCCCATTATTACCCAACTGCGTAAGGAACGCAAAATCCGGGAACATAACACCGATATGATGGAAACTAGGGCGGCAAGAGTGGAACAAAACACTAGGAAAAAAGGCCGAGCCTTCCACCCTTTACCAAGTATATAGGTGCATTAAGATAACAAGATAATATAGTGATATCCCAACAAGAAAATAATGTTCCAACAAGGAACGATCTCCAATCTTCACCTGCAACTAGCAACAATATAAGAGGGGCTGAGCAAAGCGGTAACATAGCCAAACAACGGTTTGCTAGGACATGGTGGGTTAGAGGTTTGACATGGCAATTTTGGAGGCATGATAAGCAAGTGGTAGGCATCGTAGCATAGGCATAGCAAAAGAGCGAGCATCTAGCAAAGCAAAGATAGAAGTGATTTCGAGGGTATGATCATCTTGCCTACAAAGTTGTCAGAGTTGACTGGATCCTCGAAAGCGAACTCAATGGGCTCCTCGTTAGCGAACTCATCTCCCGGCTCTACCCAAACAAGATAAACAAGCAAAAGGAACACAATCAACCATGTGCAAATGCTCGAACAACATGATGCAAACATGGTATGCTATGCGGGATGCGATATGGGATGTGCATGCAAGATTTGACAAGGAATGAATGAACCTGGCCTCAACTTGGAAATCCAAGAGTGCCACTAGAAAGGTGAGGTGATTTCAGTTGAAATCGATATAAAGATCACGGGAATCGGATGCACGGTTTGGAAATGGAAAGCAAAACAAACATGGCACCGGTCTGCGATAAACAGCAAGTAGAGATCTAAATGTATCAAGATAATTATGCTATAGCACTCAAACATGGCAACAAAATACATGGCAGCGATCCACTCATAAAGCTTGACAAAAGATGAACACTGAGCTACGGCCAATTCATCCATTGATAGGTTCAAACAAGCATGGCAAAAGAGCAATTGGTGAACAGGTTTCAGACAGTGAAATTAACACCAGCCTGGAATTTTAGATCAGATAGCACACTTTGGAGCATGAAAACTAGATACTACGGGAACTTAACATGGCAAAGCAATGCATGGCATGAAGATACTCAAAGAGCTTAACAAAAGTCCCTTAGTGACCTTGAGCCAAAAGGGATCAGAAAATACAATTGCAAGCATGTGAACATGGCAAAAACATAATCAGATCTCAGACTTAGTGAAAAACTGGAGCATGCAAATATCTTAACGAGTAGGCATGTTCACGAGCTCGATGCACTCACTACAGAGCAAGTCATGACAATCTAAGCATACACCAATCAGGAATACATATTACATAAGCTAGACATGGCAAGAACAACAACATAGCATGCATGGGTTAGCAACAACATCCTCAGCAAAATCGCTAACAAGTAGACAATCTGCCCAGATTCACGAAATAGCAAAAGTAGAGCTCGATTGACTCAAGCTAGGGTTCTCCATAATTGCAAACAAAGACATGGATGGATAGAGAACCACAAGATTAACAAATCACCCTTACTGATCATCCTCAAAAGAGGCACGAATCACTAGGAAACAACATGAACATATGGCATATTGATAAGAACAGATCAAGGACTTAGTGGAATTGCTAAGTCCCTGAAATCAGCATTAACGAATGCACCACTTTGCAAGCTTGTGCTAGTCACCACACATAACACAAAAATACATGGATAGCACCTCTGGAAAGATGGCATGGCATATAACAAAACACATGTAGAGCTCAGGAGCATATCATGCATACACTAAACATGGCAAAATGACAAATAGCTATTTGGTGCAGCAGATCTGACAATTAACTCAAATAGCTCTCTTCCAACAGCATTTCGGGCATCAAGATGAGCTCAAATGAAAATGATGCAATGAGATGAAATTATGTGCTCTCTGAGACGAACATTTTGATATGCTACACGCCCAAAACGGATCTACGGATGCAAAGTTATAGCATGAGGAACATTGCAAAATAGTTAG
This sequence comes from Triticum urartu, assembly GCF_056163025.1. Lineage (NCBI taxonomy): Eukaryota > Viridiplantae > Streptophyta > Magnoliopsida > Poales > Poaceae > Triticum > Triticum urartu. Next base: position 496,629,896 of record NC_141878.1, read on the forward strand.
GGTTTCTGAGAAAAAGTCAACCCCTCGATCTAGATCTGGCCGACACTGTAGCACGCGCGGACTTCAAGGTTCAACGTCGCCGGAGTCGAGGTCGTCGGAGGAAGGAGGCCGGTCGGACTTGCCGGGGAGAGGAGGGGCTCGCCGGGGTGTCGGGCGGCGAGGTAGAACGGAGGCGAGGGCGGCGGTGCTTGGGAAAGCCGGAGTGGGGCGGCACCGACCGGTGAGGAGGAGGCGGCCGCAGTCGTCGACGCCGATGAGGGACACGGCGGCCGGCGCGGTGGCCTGCGGCGGAGGAGAGAGGCGCGGGGCGGCGCGGCTCTCCCAGGCGGCGGGGCGCGGTCGATGGGCCTCGGGGGCCTGGGGCGGGCTTCGCGGGCCGGCGGGATTCGCGGCGAAGTGGGGCGCGCGGGCGATGACGTGGCACGTCAGAAGTGGTCGGCGGCGGGGGCGGACATGTCCGGCCCATGAGGTTTCGTCCGGCGGCGGCGGGATAGGTGGATCTAGGGTTTCAGGGGAGAAGAACCCGTGGATTTCGGAGGGGGTGATATTTATAGGCATAGAGGGAGCTAGGAGTGTCCAAATGAGGTGCGGTTTTTGGCCACGCGATCATGATTGAACGCTCTAGATGATGGAGAGAGTTTTGGTGGGTTTTGGGCCGAATTGGAAAGGTGTTGGGCTGCAACACACACGAGGTCTTTTCGGTCCCTCGGTTAACCGTTGGAGTATCAAACGAAGTACAAATGGTACGAAACTTGACAGGCGGTCTACCGGTAGTAAACCAAGGCCGCTTGGCAAGTCTCGGCCCAATATGGAAATGTTTAACCCCCACACACGGAAGGAAGGTAGAAAGGACCACCGGAGGAGATAGGAGCGCCGGAATGCAAAACGGACAACAGGGAAAATGCCCGGATGCATGAGACGAACACGTATGCAAATGCAATGCACATGATGACATGATATGGGATGCATGACAATGGCAACAACACACGGAGACAAAAACCCGAACCCGAGGAAATAAAATAACTTAGCATCGGAAATGGCAAGAGTTGGAGTACAAATTAGGTAAATTACTTCCGGGGTGTTACATTCAGCCTACTAAGCCTTTCTCGGGAGTGACCGGCGGCTCTACTACCCTGATCGGGCAGGTCTGCCTCCCCGTTACCTTCGGAGAATGCAACGACTACCGCACCGAACTCATCGACTTCGACGTCGTCTACATCCACCTACCATACAATGCCATCCTCGGGTATCCATCCCTGGCCAAGTTCATGGCGGTGACTCATCATGGCTACAATGTCCTCAAGATGCCGGGAAGTGGGGAATCATCACAGTCCCATGCGAAGAAAGAGATGTGGTGTGCTCCCTCGAGCGTGCCTTCCAAGCTGCAACAATCGACAACCCCGATAGTCAAGGCGAGCGCCCTCCTGAGGCCACCCCCAAGAAGAAGAAGAAGCTGCGCCAAGCAGGGCCTCAGGCAAGCGGCGCCTCCTCAGGATCGGCATCCGCGCTTGGGGCGCCTCCCTCAGCGCCCCTCTTGGGCAGGGCTCGGTGGCTCTCTTCTGGAGGGCCTCAGACTCTTCCAGCATCACAAGCGAGGCGCTTGGGCACCACTTGGAGGCGTGCTTCGCGGCACGTTTCCCTCAGGAGAACGCAGGGCAAGGAGTGCCCACCATTCAGGAGTTCATCACCAAAACCACTGATAAGTACATTTCCTATTCATATTTTGGCACACAAACACACCATTTATTGTGATCTGACGATCCATTCTTGTTGTGAACTCTGATATATTTGAATGAAAATCATACAAAAGATCATTTACTCGTCATTTGATTATTTTGCAGAAAAGTGCGCAAAGGCACTATAAACTTCAAGATTCGGACAAGTTGGCTATTGAGAAGAGAGAAGGGCAGGAAAGAAGTGAAGAAAGGGACTTGAGCGAGAAGAATTGAAGTAATCAAGGGGCCAAGCTATAGATGGCAGGACCAACTTGGGAAGAAAGAAGAGAAGTAGCAGGGCCAAGTCGTAAAGTGGCAGATCACAGGAGGGGATCAAAATCCCTAGCGCAGCCTAAATTCCCCTCGGGCCTGGCATCTCATCTCTCTCCCTCACCCTTCCTTCTCCACCTCTGGCCGCCGCCATGGCTAGGCCGGCGTGGTGGTGCGCCTCTGCACCATCAGCACACCCACCACAAACATCCACCACTCACCACCAACTTCATCCACCAGCGCCACCATCTCAAGCCACCGCCGCACCTCGCGCGCCCAACCAGACATGGGCGAGCACGGGCGTCTGATACTCCGTGTGACGTCTCCCTCTCTGTCGATCCTCTCTTCCTGATGCCCCTGCAGCTCCTTCTCTTTGCGCCTCCTTTGCTGATTCTCTGCTCTGAACCTCAAGTTGCTGCTGCCTCTTCTTCTTCTCTAAACCCAAACTCTGTTGTTCGCTGCTCCACTTTCTTTGCTGCCACTTCTTCTTCTCACTCCACCTGCTGCTTCTCTCCTCATGTCCCTACTGCTTTTCTCCTCACGCCCCTGCTGCTGCTCCATTCCCAATCTTGCTGCTGTTCTCTCTCTCTCTCACACACAAATTTCTGTAATCTTCAGAAGTGTTATAACTAATACTATGTAATGTTTAGTCTTGATAAGTGTAGTATCCTGCTACTTGGCTCAGTTTCGAATTTATAATATAAATGCTTAATTAGTATGTCCTGAGTAGTTGATACCTTGTCACTTAGAGAAGTACTTGATCTGTTATACTTTGTTTAGTGAAATACTAATCTTCATATGTGTGTGGTGTCCTGTGAGATATACATATGTGTGTGTTTGTGATGAGATACATATATTATGTCCTACAACCTTGTTTCTTCCCTCTGTCATACTTGCTGTTATTATACGTATTCTTGTCTTGTTGATTTCCTTTTGTTGTTTAAGTAGTAAAACCTGTGCTAGTATTGTAGTTTCTCAAGTAATGAAAATACCAAAAACATAGTGAGTAAAATCTGAATTTCCCTTTGCTGTTTGTCAGTTTCTTTGTCAATGATCTTTTGGAACAACCTTGTTAGTTTAGGTTTTATTTTCAGTTTTCATCACCCAATTCTATGTCACCTAGCTTTAGCCGAGCGTTGTTGCCGTCGCCTAGTCCCCGTGGAGAACACGACATCTGTAGTTTTGGGCGTAAAAACCCCACTATACTTTCAATTGATCATTTTGGCGCCGTTGCCGGGGACTAGCGTTGAGCGATTATGTTGGCTATAGACTAGGTTTATTTTAGTTCCGTGTTTAATTCGTCGTGTGTTTCATTTTCCGTGTTTCTTTTATTTTTTTTATTTTCCTTGCTGTTGCTTTGGCTTATTAGGATACTAACCTTCTAACTAGTGTTTACTATTTATGAGTGTGCATAGGAAATCTGAACTATTTACAGATTGATTGACAACTACACTTGGTTGAGAGATGTCGATGCTTCGTGATCTTTGGATGCCAAGTAGCCAGTGCTATCTTGCAGGACCAATTTGGCCATCTATCAAGGCAGAGAATTTTGAGCTAAAGCCTGGTCTTATTGCTTTGGTTCAACAACAACAGTTTGGAGGACTGTCTACTGAGGATCCCTATGAGCACTTACACCGAGTCATGGAGTATTCAGATACAGTCAAGTACCATGGAGTTCCTCAAGATGCAATCATGTGCAGGTTGTTCACATTCTCTCTTCGCGATAATGCTCGTGCTTGGTATCGATCCTTGCCATCAAGGTCATACAGTTGGAATGAGATATCACGAGCATTCTTGGATAAATATTTCCCACTACAGAAACAGTCGGCAATTCGAGATGAGATCTTCAATTTCGTTCAGCGTGAAGGCGAGAGCTTGTATGATGCTTGGGAGAGATACAAAGGCTTATTCAAGAGATGTCCTAATCATGGGCTCGAGAGATGGTTAGAGTTGCAGATATTCTACAGAGGATTGACTTCGGACACTCGAGCTTACGTGGATATGGCAGCGGGTGGAGCTATTGCAAACAAGACACTCGATGATGCTTTTCTGCTGATTGAGAGCATAGCTTTCCACCAACTTCAGTGGTACAATGAGAAGCCACCCTCTGATTCATTGGTTTGCTTGCGACAAATCACTACACCTCAACCACCAATTGTTACACAAAATCCTGAACCTCTATCTCAGTGTGACAAGATTGAGCTTGCATGCATTATCTTTGACGATGATGATACCATTCTAGTTGACACGCACGCTACAGATCATATGGATACTAGTGTTGGAGATTCAGTTTTGCATTGTGATGATTCTTCCATGGATGAGCCAGAGCTGTAGTTAGTTGCTTTTGATATTGAGGAGACACCTTTAGATGATATTGATTATGTTCTGCTAGAGCCACATATGGAGAAGTTCTCCTTCGATGATGTTAGCTGCATGGATTCCTCAACACTTGAGCCTGAGATGGAGAGCTTCATGGTTGATTATGGTGAGGTGGATTCAGACGTCAAGGAGCCAAGCTCTACTATTTCACTTGTTGACACGAGTCCGGTTGAAATTTCTACTACCACACCTCACTTGGTATCTTCAATTGAGGTAGTCCTGAAGCTTCTTCCTAACTATCTCAGGTATGATCTCAGCTTTCTGGACAAGACATGTCATATCACTGATATTGCCTATGCGCCATGTGACTTGTTGTTGATACATGTTCCTGAATTGATCAGTAGATATACTTATATGATAGGGTACTCTATTGATGACTTAGAGGGCATTATCTCTGTCACTTCTTGGTTGTTGAGTGTTCTTTCAGGTTGATGCTCGTGTACCATTTACTGCGAGTTAACCGAGTTCGAGATGACATTCCCTGGGATCCTGGTGGATTCACGGCATGGTGATGAGGAGAAGCAATGGGCACACATGAAGAAGAGTGAAGCTGGAGCAGGCATGGGGATAGAGAAGCAAAAATAGAAGAGCTGCAGTTTAGAGAGCTTTGAGTGAGTGCTACTTCCTATATAAGCCCGGTGAGCTGTTTCATGACCCTTTTTGAAATCATCATCCATTGATGCTTACTGAATTAAATTGCTATTATGGTTTCTTGTGCCATTTCTTAAATGTTGTCCCACTAAATTTCACCTTTGACATATGGTGCTTGGTGAGAATGTGCGAACTGATTGTTGAATGCCTTGTAAACTAGTGATCTACACCATGTTTGCTTTGCTGAAAGTAGTGAAAGCTATTTAGTTTTGAGTGCTCAAATCCCTAGTGCATTAGTAAACTTCATCATTTTCTGCTTTTACCTTGATACACTTAGATCATTAAGTGTTAGATGCTGAGTTTGTGCCTATTGTGTTCCCATTGAGAGCAATCACTTTACCACTATGGACTAGTATGTTATGTTCCCTGGATCGGTAGCATGTGAACCAGACATGGGGAAGTGATGATTCTTGTTTTTGTGCTTATGCGTTGTTCATTTAAGATAAGTAATAATGAATAAATAAGTCTGACTACCTACAGTAGCATGTCATGTTCCCTGGATCAGTGGCATGTGAAATCGGGTTAGCTTGGGAAGTAATTAATAATAAAAAATGTAATTATCAAACCAGGTGTATACCATGTTCTCTGGATCGGTGGTATGTTCCTTTGGGGAGACAAACAAAAAAACTAATAATTGGTCGAGCCGGGTGTATACCATGTTCTCGGGATCGGTGGTATGTTCCTATGGTGAGACTAATAATAATATAATCATTCCTTTATCTCTGTAAATAAGTGATTTGATCACCAGATTTAATTCCAGTTCTTTTTGTTCTCGGGATCATGTTCTCTTTAGGAACCATTTGGCACAGTCATCATTTAAACTTGTTGATCCTCTTTTATCATTGTAAAAGTTTAAAATGGTCATGCTTACTAGTATCCTACTGCTTTGTAGCACTCTTAACCATTGATTTTCACTAGCAAAGTTCAAAGCATGCATTGTTTGGAGATCTACTTCACTGGGACATTCTCTAATCAGTTCGCTGTTCACTTCCTTGCTCTTGTCAAATGCCTTTACTTGAGGACAAGTAAAGATTTAAGTGTGGGGGAACTTGATAAGTACATTTCCTATTCATATTTTGGCACACAAACACACCATTTATTGTGATCTGACAATCCATTCTTGCTGTGAACTATGATATATTTAAATGGAAATCATATAAGAGTTCATTTACTCGTCATTTGATTATTTTGCAGAAAAGTGCGCAAAGGCACTATAAACTTCAAGATTTGGACAAGTTGGCTATTGAGAAGAGAGAAGGGCAGGAAAGAAGTGAAGAAAGGTACTTGAGTGAGAAGAATTGAAGTAATCAAGGGGCCAAGCTATAGATGGCAGAACCAACTTGGGAAGAAAGAAGAGAAGTAGTAGGGCCAAATCGTAAAGTGGCAGATCAGAGGAGGGGATCAAAATCCCTAGCGCAGCCTAAATTCCCCTCGGGCCTGGCATCTCATCTCTCTCCCTCACCCTTCCTTCTCCACCTCCGGCCGCCGCCACGGCCAGGCCGACATGGTGGTGCGCCTCCGCACCATCAGCACACCCACCACAAACATCCACCACTCACCACCAACTTCATCCACTAGCGCCAGTGAGGGAGTCGTGGATTAGGGGGTATCCGGACATCCGGATTATATCCTTTGGTCGGACTGTTGGACCATGAAGATACAAGATTGAAGACTTCGTCCTGTGTCCGGATGGGACTCTACTTTGTGTGGAAGGCAAGCTAGGCAATACAGATATGTATATCTCCTCCTTTGTAACCGACCTTGTGTAACCCTAGCCCCCTCTGGTGTCTATATAAACCGGAGGGTTTTAGTCCGTAGGACAACATACAATCATACCATAGGCTAGCTTCTAGGGTTTAGCCTCTCCGATCTCGTGGTAGATCAACTCTTGTAATACCCATATTATCAAGAATAATCAAGCAGGACGTAGGGTTTTACCTCCATCAAGAGGGCCTGAACCTAGGTAAAACATCATGTCCCATGCCTCATGTTACCCTCCGCCTTAGACGCACAGTTCCGGACCCCCTACCTGAGATCCTCCGGTTTTGACACCGATATTGGTGCTTTCATTGAGAGTTCCTCTATGCCGTCGCCGTAAGGAAGGATGCCTCATCTTGTTGTTAAAAACAACATTACCGCCCGGGGAGCCCTGGCTGTCGGCCAAACTCTCCGGCTAGGCAGTTTCATCATGACCGCCTGTTCGGCTGCTGCACCGACGATGACTTCTCGGGTCATCAAAAGCAGCCTCCACGTCGGCTCGGAATTCGCCGAGCAGATGGATCCAATGGAGCTCTCTTCCCTAAACAATCTCTTGGATCGCATCGCCACCTTGGGAGTCGCTACGGACTATGATCGGATTTGGCTTAAACCCGATCAAAGGGAGATTAACTCTCCACCGGTCACCCATCATGTTGCGGTGGTGGAGGAACAATGCGGCGATTCTTCCTCTATCTTGAGGACTAACTATGTCCGGATTCCTGAGCTCTCCGAGCCGGATACCCGTTTATGGGAGGACATCACCCAAGCCCTAAACCTAGAGTCAGGCAGCGGGCCACACTCATCGGGAAACATCCCGGAATCTGAACTTCCAAGATCGAAAACTCCTCGGCCCCTGGGTCTCAGATCGGGTAGGGGTTCGGACTCAAACCCACCCACCCACCCAGACATAAACGATCTTTCCTACATTAGGCAAGAGCCCCATATACATCATTATTGGGCCAGATTCCTCCTTGTGATGAACAAGGTTAAGGACTGCCGTGAGGAAGACGCAGTCTCACTTTTCTACAATAACTGCACGGTCAAGGGAATCCTTAACGCCATAAGTCGCCCTGACATATCATGCTTCGCCGACTTGGTGTCCATAGTACGAAAGTACTGTGCGATGGAAAGTGCCTGGAAAAACGAAACGAAATTTTGGGATAATCCGGCTCCGAATATACACCCAGTCCGAAGTAAAAGGGTGCACTATCATAAGACATCCAAGTTAATTACAAAGAAGCAAAAACCCTCTATAGGGCGTGGAACCACATTGGAGGGATGGCTCAACGGACCCTGCAAAATTCATAGTACAGTGGATACCATACCAACACACAGCCTTAGAGCATGTTGGATACTCCGGCAGGTGGCCAAAAGCGGCGAGGATCTTCTCATCCCAGATGCCACAGAGCACCATCCCAGGGATAACAATATGGTATTAACAGTCTTTGAGACCTTCGCATCAAATAATAGGCGCAAGCAAACACTCCGCAGCATTGCCAAAATCTGCCACGTAGCAATAATAAATCCATGGAGCGACACAGCTATTACCTTCAATGCCAGTGATGAACCTAAATTACGAACAGCCCGAGCACTAGCTGCACTGGTCCTCAGTCCAATTGTGGACGGCTTTCGACTCACCAAAGTACTCATGGACGGCGGCAGTGGATTAAACCTCATCTACAAAGAAACTCTTCAAAAAATGGAAATAGACTGGAACCGCATTGAGCAAAGCAGCACAACCTTTAGAGGAATCATCCCCAGTCGGGAAGCACGCTGTGCTGGGAAAATCACACTAGATGTGGTATTCGGCACGCCGGAGAAATATAGGTTCGGAGAAATTACATTCCAAGTGGCCCCGTTCAGTAGTGGAGACCACGCCCTTTTGGGACGGGAGGCGTTCACGATCTTCCAAGCCATACCCCATTATGGGTACATGAAGCTCAAAATGCCCAGGCCCAACGGAATCATCACTCTTGTTAGTGATCCAGACACAACACTCTGCGCCAAAAACAAAACAGCATCATTGGCCCTCGAGGCATTATCCGAAGCCCTTTCGGCCGAGGATTAACTGCGCTACGCTCCACAATGGACAGGGACGACGTGATACTTGACAAGAGATCCAAGTCCACCTCTTTTAAACCAGTGGATGAAATAGTCAAATTCCAAGTCCACCCAACGGACCCTACAAAAACAGCCTCCATCGGGGCACAGTTAAACCCCGCCGTGGACGCCGCACTACGGGAGTTCCTACGTGAGAATTGGGACATATTCGCCTAGCACCCCTCAGACATGCCAGGAATCCCATGCAGGCTGGCTGAGCACAGCCTCAATATCCTAAAGGGATTCGAGCCGGTCAAGCAGGCTCTTTGGCGTTTCTCTGAACCTAAGAGACAGGCTATGGGAGAGGAACTAGCCATGTTATTGGAGGCCGGATTCATTAGAGAAATAAAACACCCGGACTGGCTAGCAAACCTGGTGATGGTACCAAAGAAGGACAAATCCTGGCGCCTATGTGTCGATTTCCAGGACCTCAACAAGGCTTGCCCAAAGGATCCCTTCCCCCTCCCCCGCATTGATCAAATTATCGATGCTACCGTAGGACACGAGTCATTGTGTTTCCTCGACGCATACTCCGGCTACCACCAAATCAAGATGGCGGAGTCCGACCAAGCCGCAACGGCATTTATCACACCATACGGCCCATTCTGTTTCAACACAATGCCTTTTGGGCTCAAAAACGCTGGTGCAATGTATCAGCGCATGATTCAGACATGTCTGGAGAAACAGATCGGCAAAATAGTAGAGGCATACGTAGATGATGTGGTCGTCAAAACCAAACACGTCGACTCTCTAATAGACGACTTGAGGCTCACATTCGACAACCTCCGAACATACGACATCAAGCTCAATCCGGAAAAATGCATTTTTGGCGTACCAGCCGGAAAGCTCCTGGGCTTCATTGTCTCCAGTATAGGAATTGTAGCTAATCCAGCCAAAATTCGAGCTTTGTCACAGTTGGCTACCCCAACAGACCTCAAACAAATCCAGAAATTAACTGGATGTGTGGCGCCTCTAAGCTGCTTTATCTCCTGCTTAGGAGAAAAGGCATTACCCCTTTATCGCCTCCTTCGGCGCACCGACCACTTCGAGTGGACGGACGCTGCCACAGCCAGATTGGAAGAAATAAAAGCCATACTGGCAACCAACCCCATCCTATCCACGCCAAACATTGGCGAACCAATGCTGTTATACATTGCGGCAACTCATCAGGTTGTAAGCGCAGTGCTCATCGTCAAACGAGAAGCGGACGGACATTAATTCCCTCTTCAAAAGCCGGTATATTATGTATCCACTGTCCTCACTCCATGCAAATCACGGTACCGACATTATCAAAAGATAGCCTATGCGGTATTCATGGCATCCCGGAAGCTGCGACACTACTTTCAAGAGTGTTCGATTATAGTAGCCTCGGAAGTGCCACTTAATGATATTACTAGCAAGATGCCCATGCGTTGCACGGAACATCAAGATGCATTTGTATGAGTAGTTTATCTTGTGAGAGAAAAGGAGGAACAAGGGAAGTCTTTATTTGCAAATGTGGAGAGGGGTGTGGGTATCTTTTTGCAAAATTGTCAGAGTTTCCTTCCTGTCCGTCAAATATAAATCAGACGGCCTATATTGCAGGATGGCAGGCACACCATCATCACCAACTCTGTTTTTTTATAAGAGTAGAGATAAACAACCGCGATGCTATGGGCCGGATTGCCAAATGGGCCATTGAGCTCCTCCCGTTCGACATAACATACAAACCTCGGCGAGCCATTAAATTGCAAGTATTGGCCGACTTTGTCGCCGAATGGATGGAAGCCGAACTCCCTAAAGAGTACGGCGCATACTCCAATTGGATCATGCGCTTCGACGGCTCCAAAATGCTGGCCGGTCTGGGGGCTGGCGTCATCCTGACGTCCCCAACCAGAGATACCGTTCAGTACGTACTGCAGATACTGTATACATACTCCAACAACGTAGCCGAATACGAAGCCCTGTTGCATGGTCTTCGGATGGCAGTCTCCATGGGCATTCAATGCCTGGAGGTGCGTGGGGATTCGAACCTTGCAATATCCCAAATAAATGGAGACTTCGATGCCAAGGATCCAAAGATGGCGGCCTATCGAAACGCCGTCCTAAAGATGTCAGCTCGGTTCGAGGGGCTCGAATTTCACCATGTGGCTCAGGAAAAGAATCAGGCGGCGGATATCCTCGCCCACATCGGTGCAAAACGCGACGCGGTCCCCCCCAACATCTTTTTGGAGAGGTTGTTTAAGCCATCGGTGGTATGGGAAGGGGACACCGGTAACAATAGTCCGGACCCGGCCAAAATTCCCGATACCGAACACTCTGACATAATCGGAGGCTCAGCCACCGAAATAACACCTTCAGCCCACGTAATAATGGCTGTCATCGCCCTGTGGACAGAACCATTCCTGGCCTACCTACCTAGGCAGGAACTTCCCAAGGACCAAAATGAGGCACGCTGCATAGTGCGGCGATCTAAAGCCTACAGGGTCCACGAGGGAGAGCTGTATAAGAAAAGCATTGCCGGAGTCATTCAAAGGTGCATCTCCGAAGAGGAAGGGTGGAAGCTTTTGGCAGAAATTCACGTCGAACTCGGTGGCCACCACACTGCAGCTCGGGCCCTTGTAAGCAAGGCCTTACGTACAGGTTTTTATTGGCCGACGGCCCGGGCAGACGCACAGGACTTGGTCCAACACTGCGTCGGTTGCTAGCTTTTTGCAAACCAAAGCCATATGCCAAGAACCGCCCTCCAAACAATCCCCATTACCTAGCCTTTCGCGGTTTGGGGGCTTGACATGGTTCGACCCCTTAAAGGGGGAACCCATAAGAAAAAATACTTACTGGTCATGGTGGATAAATTCACCAAATGGATAGAAGCCAAACCTGCTAAAACAGCTGAATCCGGACTGGTGATAGACTTCATATCCGGGGTTGTACACCGTTATGGCGTCCCCCACAGCATCATCACTGACAACAGCACGAACTTCACGACCGACGAGGTAAAACTCTGGTGCGGCAACATGGGCATCAAGCTCGATTATGCTTCCGTCTATCACCCACAAACCAACGGCCAAGTTGAGCGAGCAAATGGTCTTATCATGAGCGGCATTAAACCCAGATTAGTGCGGTCCTTAAAGGAGTCTAACATGCACTGGGTAGAGGAGCTCGACTCCGTACTCTAGGGGCTGCGGACCACGCCGAATCGCACTACCGGATATACACCCTTCTTTATGGTGTACGGCGCAGAGGTGGTTCTTCCCTGCGACATAATTCATGACTCACCTCGAGTGCGCATGTACGAAGAAAGAGAAGCCGAGCTTGACCAGTAGGACAGTCTGGACACCCTGGAGGAGAAGCGCGACGTGGCAAAAGCCCATTCCGCATTTTATCAACAACAGGCTCGCAGATACTAAAGCAGAGAAGTACGGGCCAAAACTTATAACGTTGGCGAGTTAGTTCTACGCCTGTCGGAGAAGAAAAAGTCCAAGCTCGAGCCCAAATGGGAAGGTCCCTTCATTATTGACCAAGTTCTGACCGATGGTGCGTACCATCTGCGGGATGCATCGAATAATCGACTTGAGCCAAACCCGTGGAACGCAGCCAGGCTCTGAAGATTCTACGCCTAGCGCCGAACTCTATGTTCGTCTCTTCCTCTATCCATTTTTTGCATATACATTATCTGTCTTTTTCTCTTTCTTTCTTTTATTCTTTCTCTAGGCCTCAAGGGCCAACTTGTGCCTCGCTTGCACATTATAGATGTGCTAACCACGCTCATTATACCTGGGGGCTTCTTACACAGAAGCTTAATTATCTATCTGGGCTTCACGCCCCGCACATGTGTTATTCTTCCGCATGTACCTTTTCTTCGCCACTATATTCATTGATATGACTTAAGTTTTGGCCAAGCTGGGTTGCCTGGCTCTTGTATTTATGCCCTACGTTCTCGTTAATTCGGCTAGGGTATAAGGGGAGCAGCTCTACGATTGTTACTGCCGGGTCAGCCGGATGTGTACCTCAGACTGGGTGAAGCCGAAAGCTAGCGTTCTTAAGGGAATATTCAGTCGGCGAACAAAAGATGATTTTTATTTATTTTCCATATGTGCCCCCAGATGTTTTTGCCTAGTTTCCTCTCACAGTACGGACATGCACTTTAGGGCATGCATACCCAGGGAAAGGAACCCTTAACGGAACTATTCTCCCTGGAAGATGTTTCTTACTACCCATGTAATATAACATAACTAGTTGGGCACTTGTTTGTTCAAGCACCAATGACCCCTACGCCTAGTCTCCACGCAAACCCCGGTTCTTATATAACTGAGCGGGTATTCGGACACACTCCAGACTATCGGGTCCCGAGGTTGAAGCGAAAAGGTCCGCCATGACAAATGATTTACAATTCGGCTAGAAGGCATCATACATGTCACTTTAATTACATAGTCATGTAGACTGACTAAATTCCTCTTCTATACCATCCAATAGGCGGTCCAGCCTACCATCCTGTTGGGAATACTTTGCGGCTAATTCTACTTGCCCATAAACTAAGCTAACGGGGATATCTTTCCCATTGGGCCCCACAGGTCCGACCTCGGCCATGTGGTTTGGGTCATCCTTGGTATACCGTGTCTTCACCATAGCCCAGGCTTCCCTGGCACCTTGACGGCAGGCTGATATCTTCCATAATCGGAAGGGCCGCCGTGCTCCCTTGAGCTTCTCCGCAAGCTCTCTAATGCCTTCTGGCAGGGAGACTGATGGCCACAAGGCCTGGGCAATACCTTCCATCACCTGCCGAAGTTGTTCATGCAGTTGTGAGAGCTCGGATAGAAGATCACCCACAGACCCGGGCATCTCCTCCGCGGGACGAACCGTCAGCATACCTGCAGACATAACTCTGTTAGCCGGCTTCTCCGCCGTTCCTTTTTTAAGGGTTCGTTCAAGCACTTACTGAATATGTCGCGTCGAAGCTGCTTATTCTCCTTCTCGGAGTCCACAAGCTGGGCTCGAACATCTTTCAGTTCCACACTCGGCTTGGTATTGGCGTCTTGGAGATTGTTTTTCTCCCACCTGACCTCAGTCAGCACGTGTTCGCCAGCCTTTAGCTGTCGTACGGCATGCTAGTCCTCCGGATTCTCTCCGGATTCATCTGCAACATCTATTGTTAGATCTACAGCCATGCCACACGCTATATGGTACCTATCATTCTTTGAAAGAAATGTTACCAGCTGGGGACTTTTTAGGTTCCTTCGATGCGGCAACAGCGGCCCAAAGTTGGTTCTTGCATTCCTCCAGCTCCTATGACAGTCGAGTATTCTTCTCTGTAAGAACCTGCACAATAAGATGATCCTTAAATCCGTTCTGCTAACTATTTCAAGTCTCAGGGGCTACTGATACATATAATCGTCAGATTTGCTTACTTGTACATCCTTTACATACTGGTCCGTGGCTTTGGCTAGACCATTTTGAGCAGCACAGAGGTATGCCTCTCCAGAATTGAAGGCATCAAATGCCTCTGGTGAGAAGCAAGCATCGCGGAGTATGGCCCGGTGATGCCTATGATTCATGGCGCTCTCCACTTCTGAATTTGTAGCGGATAGCCTATCCGCATCCTCTGTAGGGGAGTATCCGGCGTCCGCCCCATGCCAGCTTCCGCCTCTATGTCCGGTCCTGGAGCCCGACAGATGGAAGCGTGATTGGCAGCCTCACCAGACATATTCCGGCGAGCGTTTTTTCTGTTAAAAAAACATGGACGTCATTACATTTCAAGAAAGACGACAACCACGGAGCGGGGTTTCTGTCATACCTCTGCACCGGCGTCTCTGTCCTGACCGCCTTCCTTTTTGGCCTGCCCGGCCTCGGTGCCTCTTGTTGGCGAGTTGCTGCGGGTTCGGCATGGCGTCCCAAATGCCTTCTCTGTAAAACACCATATGTATATGGTAGGTGAAGTGTCTAAAAGGGGATCCTAGTTTTTGGAATTGGGATTTTTGGTTTTTCCTACGTGCGACGCAGGAAGCAGTCCGGGATAGTCGGCTGTAATGGCCACCTTGGCGTCGTCACAGCTTAATTGATAGAACTGCCGGTCTATCAGCTCCACGAATATGTCTGGATCTTCTTTGAGTCCGGGACCGACGGCCCGGTCAGGGACCTCTGGTTGTGGAGATGGGCTGCTGACCTCCCTTATGGCTTTTCGCAGTTCCTGCCGCAAAATGGCAAGGTGAGTACCTACGACAAAGAATGCGGGAAGAATGGGAGTAAGGAGATATAACTCACCCAGCTTGGAGGGTTGTACCTGGAGAATCCATCCCATGGCTTGATGCGGATGAACTCCTCTTCCTCTCCCTTGAACAATTCAGACAGAATTTTCGCTAAAGCGGCAGCGTTGTCCGGACCCTTACGCCCGCAATGGGTGGCGTCATCTTCCCCGTTAAAACACCACAAGGGGTGCCCTCGATATTGAAGTGGTTGCACTCCCCGCATTATGCATATTGACATAACCTCGATTACTGTCAATCCTAATTGAGCCAGCGCTTTAATCCGGTTCATCAGGTAAAGGACTTCTCCATTGTCTTCCTCCTGGGGTCTCCGTGGGCGCTAACTTCGGCGTTTCTTCAGAGGAGCATTGCTGAACTCAGGAAGATCCCGCCGAATAGGGTCCGGAAGGGGGACGTAGTCCATATAAAACCATTCCGAAAGCCAGTCTTCGGACGTCTTCTTCGGAGTACCGGACAGGTATCCGATTTCGGCGATGCGCCATATTTCGGCTCCACCCACTTGATAAAGTGACCCCTTCTGTGTGCGAGGGACGAGGCAAAATAACCTTTTCCACAGCTCGAAATGAGCCTTGCAGCCCAGGAATAACTCGCAGAGGGCAACATAGCCGGCGATGTGTAAAATGGAAGCAGGGGTGAAATTATGCAGTTGGAGGCCGTAAAACTCCAGGAGCCCGCGGAGGAACGGATGAATTGGAAATCCGAGTCCCCTCAATAAATAAGGAACAAGGCATACCCGCTCCCCATAGAGGGGCTGGGGAAGCTCTCCGCTTGCTCCCCGCCATTGTAGGTGGCGAGCCCGGCTCGGACGGGCACCATATACGCTGGAGGGAGAAATCCCTTAGTCTGCAGTTCGACTAATCGACTGTGTGGGACTGAACACCTCTCCCAATTACCGGGCTTAAGGCTACCGGGGCGGGAGGAGGAGCTGCGGAGGTCGGCCATGCTGGAGTGGATCTTTCCGAAGCGCGCTCCGACGGATTCTCGCTGGGGGAGGATGGTATGGATTGGATCTAAGAATCCTCATCCCTTTAATACACAATTTATTTATCTGGCTAGGGGGGCGGATGTAAAAACGCCCTGGTGCCTCACATTCATTCGTCGCGTGGAAGATAGCCCTTATTGGGTGCACAAGCCAAGAGGTCCAACATTTATGGGACCGGACACTTCTTAAAAAACGTTCGAAATTTGGAGAAGAACCCGCCTTGCAATGCCGAAGACAACACTGTGCGCCGGACTCATCGTCATTGAAGCCTGGTTCGAGGGCTACCGGGGGAGTCCTGGATTAGGGGTATCCGGACATCCGGATTATATCCTTTGGCCGGATTTTTGGACCATGAAGATACAAGATTGAAGACTTCGTCCCGTGTCCGGATGGGACTCTACTTGGCGTGGAAGGCAAGCTAGGCAATACGGATATGTATATCTCCTCCTTTGTAACCGACCTTGTGTAACCCTAGCCCCCTCCGGTGTCTATATAAACCGGAGGGTTTTAGTCCGTAGGACAACATACAATCATACCATTGGCTAGCTTCTAGGGTTTAGCCTCTCCGATCTTGTGGTAGATCAACTCTTGTAATACCCATATTATCAAGAATAATAAAGCAGGATGTAGGGTTTTACCTCCATCAAGAGGGCCCGAACCTGGGTAAAACATTGTGTCCCCTGCCTCCTGTTACCATCCGCCCTAGACGCACAGTTCGGGACCCCCTACCCGAGACCCGCTGGTTTTGACACCGACAGCCACCATCTCAAGCCACCGCCGCACCTCGCGCGCCGGACCAGACAAGGGCGAGCACAGGCGTCTGGTCCTCCGCGTGACCTCTCCCTCTCCGTCGATCCTCTCTTCCTGATGCCCCTGCTACTCCTTCTCTTTGTGCCTCCTTTGCTGATTCTCTACTCTGAACCTCAAGTTGATGTTGCCACTTCTTCTTCTCTGAACCCAATCTCTGTTGTTCGCTGCTCCTCTTTCTTTGCTGTTGCTTCTTCTTCTCATGCCCCCTGCTGCTTCTCTCCTCATGTCCCTACTAGTTTTCTCCTCACGTCCCTGCTGCTGCTCCATTCCCAATATTGCTGCTGTTCTCTCTCCCTCTCTCTCAAATTTATGTAATTTCAGAAGTGTTATAACTAATACTATGTAATGTTTAGTCTTCATAAGTGTAGTATCCTGCTGCTTGGCTCAGTTTCGAATTTATAATATAAATGCTTAATTAGTATGTCCTGAGTAGTTGATACCTTGTCACTTAGATAAGTACTTGATCTGTCATACTTTGTTTAGTGAAATAGTAATCTTCATATGTGTGTGGTGTCCTGTGAGATATACATATGTGTGTGTTTGTGATGTGATACATATATTCTGTCCTACAACCTTGTTTCTTCCCTCTGTCATACTTGTTGTTATTATACGTATTCTTGTCTTGTTGATTTCCTTTTGTTGTTTAAGTAGTAAAACCTGTGCTAGTATTGTAGTTTCTCAAGTAATGAAAATACCAAAAACATAGTGAGTAAAATCTGAATTTCCCTTTGCTGTTTGTCGTTTTCTTTGTCAACGATCTTTGGGAACAACCTTGTTAGTTTAGGTTTTATTTTCAGTTTTCATCACCCAATTCTGTGTCACCTAGCTTTAGTCGAGCGTTGTTGTCGTCACCTAGCCCCTGTGGAGAACACGACATCTGTAGTTTTGGGCATAAAAACCCCACTATACTTTCAATTGATCAACCACTCAGGAACTGCAAGACGCAAGGGCCATGCGCGGAGGCCGTCGCTGGATGTCGGGCTACACATTAGCATCAATGTCCCAGGGCCTAACCGGGCCGCCTCTCAGGAGCTTCTCTGGCCTTCGCGCGTGGGACGCTGCGAGGGCCCACCTCACAGCTACGTTCGCATGCCTTTTGGCCTGCCGAGTGTGGCGACCGCCTATCGACGCAACCTGCGGAGCATCTTGGTGGCTCAGGAGGCCAGGCACCACGCCATGCTGACAGAGATGAAGAGGTCCTCAAGGAACCCCCTGGACCCCAGAGCCTCCCGAGGCTTAGGGCCCAGTGGCTCATGAGGAGCAGCCCCTTCGCCGCATACCTTCAGCTGCCTTGACTCTCCTTCATCAACAGAACCAGGTGACATTTTCCAAGTTCATTCAGCTGGGTGTGCCCCCAGGGCTGCATCATTCCTAGGCCGCGTGGGTCCGTCCCTGTGGCATGTATCTTTCCTTGTTTATGCCTTTAGCTTACCCTGTTAGGGGCGCCCCTCGGGCTGCATCATCCCCAAGCCGCTCGGGCCGGACCCAATGGCACGCATCTTCCCTGCATTTACTTAAGACAGTATGCTTTCCATGCTTAATCTATCTATGACTATCGCCTGCTTGATTGTCACCCACCATGGGAGCCGCGCGCCGGCCGCCCTTCTTCAAGGCCCTTCGCTTTGTCTAACCATCTCGCAGGACCAAGACAACAAACAAGAACCAAGACCAGGCGCAACCCGCCTTGAGGTAGGGCCTAGTGAGTCCCACGCCGGCTCACGTGTGCCTAGACATACCTCATCTAGCCCTGCCGTGCAAGCCACGTGTCAGGGGGGCTGTACACGCCCCGGGGGCTCTCTGCAATAGGGAGTCCCCTCTCACGCACCAGAAGCAAACCAGCAATCACCAAGCGACCAGTGCCCTTCCTCGCGCTAACTTGCAGGAACTTCCTGAGGGCCACAGCAGGCGGTACCGCGGACTCTCCCTCTTCTCTCATGCGATTCACTTGCGCGTTAAAAGGGGGGCTCCAGAGCATCGCGCCTCAGGACCTCTTCTGGCTCTCCAGCCCTCACCCCCTGCCCTTGACCATGGCACGCGACCTGGCATACCAGTGGCGGCTGAGCATGCTCGAGGGCCGGGACCTGAGGATGTAGAGCACCAAGAAGAACATGGAGGGGAGGGGGAGACTCGCACGGGCCTGACCTAGCTACACTACAGCGACCGACGTGTGAGTCCGGCACGACTCGAGGAGCCGACCCCAAACAGCCAAGATAAGTTCTCGCTCTGGATTCACCAGTCGCTACGGCACGAGACCCTCGCTCACTCCCTTCGCTGCCCTACTGCGGCAATGTTTTCTTCCTTTCCCATCCTAAGACAGATGCTTGCGCACTAAAGGGGACCTCTTGAGCATCGCGCCTTAGGAGCTCTTACTGGACCTCGGGCCGCTCACCTCCTGGCCTTGACCATGGCATGTGATCTGGCATACCAGCGACGGCTGCAGCCTGCTTGGGGACCGGGACCTGTCAGCGTAGAGCACCAAGCGGCCGCAGGATTGGAAAGGGGAGGCCGAGCCTCGGTAGGATATGCGCACACAAATCTTCATAATGAGGGCTATATTGACAAAGGGCATTACAAACACTTTACACGCCTCCACGGGGTCCATTTCTTGATTCCTCACAGGGAACAAAAGGGAAGGAATTCTTAGGGGTTCTATCTACGTGCACCAGATATCGCCGACGACATCATCAACAGTGGGCCATGTGAGGCCGGTGCCAACCCCATCCAGATCAGTGGCGACGGCGGCTGGATGTCGTAGCCCTGCTCCGGGCTCGACGGGAGCTCGGGGGCACGTAGCTGTCATCGCTCATCTCCGGAGACTCCACGAGCTCAGGAGAGTCGCTGGACCACCAGGAGTCACCGCTATCGCTGGAGGAGCTGCAGGCAAGACCCGTGGCGGGCCCCGCGCCCGCCGCAGCGTCATCCTTACGACCTCCTTCAGGGAAGCACTCTAGGAGGGGGCCTTCCTTGTCGAAGACCTTGAAGAGAAGCACGGAGGTGTTGTCGTACTCGAAGTGGATCGCGAGGGCGCCCTCCACATGGAAGACTCGGGCAATCTCGCCCCAGCCTCGGGTCATGAAGATCTTCCCAGAGGCAACGGCTCCAATCTCCGCTCCAGTCGCCAGGTTGTCACAGTCGGCATGCTGCAGCCAAAGTTCGGGAAGGCCCCTCGGTGTCATCTCAGCGGCGAAGAACGGTGGAGGCATATCCAAGTGCTCGGGGGCATCGCCGCCCATAGCACAAACTCGCGCGAGGAGTCCGCAGCGTGGACCCCTGGGGCGACAGCATGCGCCTCCGTGGCACGGCGACCACTGTCCTGGCGCGGGCGGCGCCGCTCATCGCTCCTCCTTCCGGAATCATCGGCGTGAGCATACAAGGGCAGCGGGTACCCAGGAGGCGGCCTCTCATACCCAGGCCGTGACACCACTGACCTCACGACTATCTCGTAGCGATGAGACCTCCTTTTCTTCGGCGGGAGTAGCTCGGGCTCATTGAGGGGAGCCTTGCCCTTTTCTGCGGCTGAGAACCTTCGGATCGGGGCCATGTCTGCACAAGCAAGGAGAGGAGCAAGGGAGGAGAAGAAGCGGGAGAGGAAGAGGAAAGATGGGCGACGAGGGCTCCGCCCCACTGCCATTTATACTAGGAGAAGGCCAACCAGCACCCCCACGATCACAGGTAGTGATGGTTTTCCTTGCATGTCGCAGGGACTTGTCACGTCGGGCAATTGCCGAGGCAGCGTGGGGGAGCGGAGATGCCCACGTTCAATCAACTGCCACGCGTCGACCAAGGCCGCAGGCTATTGGGTCCCGCGGTGCTCCGCACTTGACCTTTGGCTTCGCCTCAAAGCCAAGCCCGAGCGCGCTTTGGCCCGGGGACTACTGTCGGCGTTCTAGGAACGGGGGTCCCTAGACTTGCTTGCCTGCGGCCCACGGCGTGGCTTTGCTAGCAGGCCTGTACGACCCACCTTCATCAACAAGGAATCAAAACCCTCGCGAGGGGCCAAGCCTCGCGAGGCAGACAACACAAGACCTCCTCAGGAGCAGCCTCACGAGGCTGGCTCGTGAGGGGCGGAGAGTTCTAGGCCAGGCAAACCTCGCGAGGTCCTCGTGACGTGAGCCATGACGATCGAGACCAGGCGGGCGCCAGCACACTCAGCGTCCTTATTTCCTCTTTGGTGATAAGGGGGCAAGTGTAGGCGCGGAGTACCGAGGCATCAAGCAAAGGTTTCCATATTGGTGCAACGAGACCAAGGCCAGAAGGACGGCAAGATGGAGGTCACCATGGAGCCCAAGACGGCGTGACAACCAGAGCCTTTTGCAGGCGAAGACCACTTTTGTCAGGATAGCTTGTACAAGCTGTCCCCTTTCAAATTGGTCGTTGTTGGATCCCTTCCCTCTCAATACTTGGGGAGAGGACCAGGGCCTCTATAAATAGGACTAGCCACCACCCTAGCGAGAGGAGAGGAGAGAAGAGAGGGAAAATCAGAGGAGTGATTGGAGCCACCACATCCTTGGCCACCAAGCACAAGAACACCTTAACCTCGAGAGGCTGTTCTTCCCCTTGTATTGTTCATCATCAGCCCAAGAGGCAATCCACCACCACCACGCTGGAGTAGAGTATAACACCACAACGGTGGCCCAATCCAGTATAAATCTTGTGTCTCTATGTTGCGAGTTTCTTGAGTTAGTTCGTAAGATCTTAGCCAAGTTAGGACGTGGATCGGCTGGGGGAAATCTTCGCACGCACCCCAGTGTTCGAACCTTAAGGGTTTTGCCGGAACCCGTGATCCGACATCCGTCACCTCTTATTCTTCATCGGGAGGCCAGATCTGAAGTCCGTTTGGGGTTCTAGAGAGAGGGATCTCTGTTCTTCGTCATCACCAACCATTCTCCATCGCCAATTCCATGATGATCCCCATCGGGAGTGAGTAATTCCTTTGTAGGCTCGCTGGTCGGTGAGGAGTTGGATGAGATTCATCATGTAATCGAGTTAGTTTTGTTAGGGCCTGATCCCTAGTATCCACTATATTCTAAGATTGATGTTGATATGACTTTGTCATGCTTAATGCTTGTCACTTTGGGCATGGGTGCCATGATTTCAGATCTGACCCATTCTAGATCCATTATATCCATGTTCTAGATCCGATCTTGCAAGTTATAGTCACCTACTACGTGTTATGATCCGGCAACCCCGGAGTGACAATAGTCAGGACCACTCCCGGTGATGACCGCAGTTTGAGGAGTTCATGTATTCATCGTGTGTTAATGCTTTGTTCTGATTCTCTATTAAAAGGAGGCCTTAATATCCCTTAGTTTTCAATAGGACCCCACTGCCACGGGTGGGTAGGACAAAAGATGTCATGCAAGTTCTTTCCATAAGCACGTATGACTATTTACATAATACATGCCTACATTATATTAATGAACTGGAGATAGTGCCGTATCGCCCTAGGTTATAACTGTCTCATGATGAATATCATCCAACAAGTCACCGATCCAATGCCTACGAATTTATCCTATATTGTTCTCGCTAAGTTACTACTGCTATCATCACTGTTACACTTGCTACAAAATTACTGCTATCATTGTTACAGTTATCGTTGTGCTGCTACTATTCTCAAAACCATCATACTACTTTGCTACTAACCAATTTGCTGCAGATAATTAATCTCCAGGTATGGTTGAATTGACAACTCAGCTGCTAATACCTTCAAATATTCTTTGGCTCCCCTTGTGTCGAAACTATAAATTTGGGTTGAATACTCTACCCTTGAAAACTATTGTGATCCCCTATACTTGTGGGTTATCAACGTAGCATGCAATTTCAAAAGTATTCCTACGATCACGCAAGATCTTTCTAGGAGATTGATGGCTACTAGAACAATGTCGGTATTTCCCCGGAGAGGGAGGGATGATGTAGCATAGCGCCGGTAGAGTATTTCCCTCAGTTATGAAACCAAGGTATCGAACCAGTAGGAGAACCAAGCAACACAACGTAATCAGCCCCTACACACAAATAACAACACCTCGCAACCCGATGTGTTAAAGGGGTTGTCAATCCCTTTCGGGTTGCGGCGCCAGAAATTGGTGTGTGACGGTAAAAAGGTTGTAATAGATTGGATAAATAGATCGCAAATTAAATAAAGTGCAGCAATATTTTTTTTGTATTTTTGGTTTAATAGATCTGGAAATAAAAGAAAGGAAAAAGTAGATTGCAAAGGCAGATATATGAGAAATAAGACCCCGGGGCCGTAGGTTTCACTAGTGGCTTCTCTCAAGAAAAATAGCAGACGGTGGGTGGACAAATTACTGTTGGGAAATTGATAGAACTTCAAATAATCATGATGATATCCAGGTAATGATCATTACATAGGCATCACATCCAAGATTAGTAGACCGAATCCTGCCTGCATCTACTACTATTACTCCACACTTCGACCGCTATCCAACATGCATCTAGTGTATTAAGTTCATGGAAAAATAGAGTAATGCAATAAGAATGATGACATGATGTAGACAAGATCCGTTTATCTATATGGCGGTAGATATAGATCTTGTCTTTTTATCCTTAGTGGCAACGATAAATACGGGTCGGTTCCCTTTCTGTCACTTGGATCAAGCACCGTAAGATCGAACCCACTACCGGGCACCTCTTCCCATTGCAAGACAAATAGATCAAGTTGTCCAAACAAAACCCAAATATCGGAGAAGAAATACGAGGCTATAAGAGATCATGCATAAAAGAGATCAAATAAACTCAAATACTTTCATGGATATAAAAACATAGATCTGATCATAAACTCGAAGTTCATCGATCCCAAGTCCCAACAAACACACAGCAAAAGAGTTACATCATATGGATCTCCAAGAGACCATTGTATTGAGGATCAAAAGAGAGAGATGAAGACATCTAGCTACTAACTACGGATCCGAAGGTCTACAAAGAACTACCCATGCATCATCGGAGAGGCACCAATGGAAGTGGTGAACCCCTCCGTGATTGTGTCTAGATTTGATCTGGTGATTCTGGACTCTGCGGTGGCTGGATGAATATTTCGTCGACTCCCCTAGGGTTTTGGGAATATTTGGGTATTTATAGATCAAAGAGGCGGCCCAGGGGCACCTGAGGTGGGCATAACCCACCTGGGCACGCCAGGGCCTCCTGGCGTGCCCTGGCGTGCCCATCTGCTTCCTTTTGGCCCATAAAAATCATCGTAAAGTTTCGTGCCATTTGGACTCCGTTTGATATTGATTTCCTGCGATGTAAAAAACATGAAAAAAACAGGAACTAGTACTGGGCACTATGCCAATAGGTTAATACCAAAAAATGATATGAAATGACTATAAAATGATTATAAAACATCCAAGATTGATAATAAAACAGCATGGAATAATCAAAAAATATAGATATGTTGGAGACGTATCAGAGATGCATATCAACAAGAGGGGGAGAGTGTGTCCATGTACCCTCATAGACCGAAAGTGGAAGCGTTAGATTAACACAGTTCATGTAGTCGAACGTCTTCGCGATCCAACCGATCAAGTACGGAACGTATGACACCTCTGTGTTCAGCACACGTTCAGCTCGATGACATCCCTCGAACTCTTGATTCAGCAGAGGGTCGAGGGATAGTTTCGTCAGCACGACGGCGTAGTGACGGTGATGATGATGTGATCCACGCAGGGCTTCACCTAAGCACTACGTGAATATGACCGGAGGAGTAAACCGTGGAGAGAGATGTCGCACACGGCTTGGAACAATTAGTGTGTCCCCAAGGGTTGTCCTGCCCACGTATATAAAGTAGGGAGAGGAGGAGGCTGGCCACCAGGGGCGCGCCAAAGGGGGGGAGTCCTACTAGGACTCCACTCCTAGTAGGATTCTCCCCCCCCCCTCCTTTCCTTCTCATGGAGGGGGAAAGAGGGAAGGGAGAGGGAAGCGGAGAAGGAAAGGGGGGCGCGCCCCCTCCCCTAGTCCAATTCGGACTCCCTGTGGGAGAGGGGCGTGGTCTCCCCTTGTGGGTTGCCTCCCCTCTCCCCTATGGCCCATGTAGGCCCAATACTTCCCCGGGGGGTTACGGTAACCTCCCAGTACTCCAAAAAATACCCGAACCATTCCGGTGTCTGAATACTATCATCCAATATATCAATCTTTACCTCTTGACCATTTCGAGACTCCTCGTCATGTCCGTGATCTCATCTGGGACTCTGAACAAACTTCGTTCACCAAAACACATAACTCATAATACAAATTGTCATCGAACGTTAAGCGTGCAGACCCTACGGGTTCGAGAACTATGTAGACATGACTGAGACACATCTCTGGTCAATAACCAATAGTGGAACCTAGATGCTCATATTGGTTCCTACATATTCTACGAACATATTTATCGCTCAAACCGCAATGACAACATACGTTATTCCCTTTGTCATCGGTATGTTACTTTCCCGAGATTCGATCATCGGTATCAACATACCTAGTTCAATCTCATTACCGCCAAGTGTCTTTACTTGTTCCGTAATGCATCATCCCATAACTAACTCATTAATCACATTGCTTGCAAGTCTTATAGTGATGTGCATTACCGAGAGGACCTAGAGATACCTCTCTGATACTCGGAGTGACAAATCCTAAACTCGGTCTATGCCAACCCAACAAACACCTTCGGAGATACCTGTAGAGCATCTTTATAATCACCCAGTTATGTTGTGACGTTTGATAGCACACAAGGTATTCCTTCGGTATCCGGGAGTTGCATAATCTCATTGTCGAAGGAATATGTATTTGACATGAAGAAAGTAATAGCAATAAAACTGAACGAGCAACATGCTAAGCTAAAGGATGGGTCTTGTCCATCACATCATTCTCCTAATGATGTGATCCCGTTCATCAAATGACAACACATGTCTATGGCTAGGAAAATTAACCATCTTTGATTAACAAGCTAGTCTAGTAGAGGCTTACTAGGGACACGGTGTTTTGTCTATGTATCTACACATGTATCAAGTTTCCGGTTAATACAATTCTAGCAGGAATAATAAACATTTATCCTGATATAAGGAAATATAAAATAACAACTTTATTATTGCCTCTAGGGCATATTTGCTTCAGTCTCCCACTTGCACTAGAGTCAATAATCTAGTTCACATCACCATGTGATTTAACATCAATAGTTCACATCATTATGTGATTAACACCCATAGTTCACATCGCCATGTGACCAACACCCAAAAGGTTTACTAGAGTCAATAATCTAGTTCACATCGCTATGTGATTAAAACCCAAAGAGTACTAAGGTGTGATCATGTTTTGCTTGTGAGAGAAGTTTAGTCAACGTGTCTGACACATTCAGATCCGTATGTATTTTGCAAATTTCTATGTCTATAATGCTCTACACGGAGCTACTCTAGCTAATTGCTCCCACTTTCAATATGCATCCAGATTGATACTCAGAGTCATTCGGATCAGTGTAAAAGCTTACATCGACGTAACTCCTTACGACGAACTATTTGTCACCTCCATAACCGAGAAATATTTCCTTAGTCCTCTTAGGTAACTAAGGATAACTTTGACTATTGTCCAGTGATCCACTCCTGGATTACTATCGTACCCCCTTGCCAAACTCATGGCAAGGTACGCAATAGGTCTGGTATACAGCATGGCATACTTTATAGAACCTATGGCGGAGGCATAGGGAATGACTTTCATTCTCTCTCTATCTTCTGCCGTGGTCGGGTTTTGATTCTTACTCAACTTCATACCTTACAACTCAGGCAAGAACTCCTTTGACTGGTCCATTTTTGAACTCCTTCAAAATCTTGTCAAGGTATGGGCTTTGTGAAAGTCCTATCAAGCGTCTTGATCTATCTCTATAGATCTTGATGCTCAATATATAAGTAGCTTCACCAAGGTCTTTATTTGAAAAACTCCTTTCAAACACTCCTTTATGCTTTCCAGAAAATTCTACATCATTTCCGATCAACAATATGTCATTCACATATACTTATCAGAAAGGATGTAGTGCTCCCACTCACTTTCTTGTAAATACAGGCTTCATCGCAAGTCTGTATAAAACTATATGCTTTGATCAACTCATCAAAGCGTATATTCCAACTCCGAGATGCTTGCACCAGTCCATAGATGGATCGCTGGAGCTTGCACACTTTGTTAGCATATTTAGGATTGAGAAAACCTTCTGGTTGCATCATATACAACTCTTCTTTAATAAATCCATTAAGGAATGCGGTTTTTACATCCATTTGACAGATTTCATAAAATGCAGCAATTGCTAACATGATTCAGACAGACTTTAAGCATCGATACGAGTGAGAAAATATCATCGTAGTCAACACCTTGAACTTGTCGAAAACCTTTTGCGACAATCCGAGCTTTGTAGATAGTAACACTACTATAAGCGTTCATCTTCTTCTTGAAGATCCATTTATTCTCACTAGCTCACTGATCATCGGGCAAGTCAATCAAAGTCCATAAGTTGTTCTCATACATGGATCCTATCTCAGATTTCATGGCCTCAAGCCATTTATCGGAATCTGGGATCATCATCACTTCCTCATAGTTCGTAGGTTTGTCAAGGTCTAATTACATGACTTCCAGAACAGGATTACCGTACCAATCTAGTGCGGAACATGCTCTGGTTGACCTACGAGTTTAGGTAGTAACTTGATGCGAAGTTTCATGATCATTATCATGAGCTTCCCCTCTAGTGGGTGTAGGCATCACGGGAACGATTTTCTATGATGAGCTACTTTCCAATTCGAGAGAAGGTACAATTACCTCATCAAGTTCTACTTTCCTCCCACTCACTTATTTCGAGAGAAACTCCTTCTCTAGAAACGATCCATTCTTAGCAACAAAAATCTTGCCTTCGGATCTATGATGGAAGGTGTACCCAACAGTTTCTTTTGAGTATCCCATAAAGACACAGTTCTCCGATTTCGGTTCGAGCTTGTGAGTTTGAAACCTTTTCACATAAGCACCGCAACCCCAAACTAAGAAACGACATCTTTGGTTTCTTTCCAAACCATAGTTCATACGATTTAGACGGTGCCCTATTTAACATGAATGCAGCTGTCTCTAATGCATAAACCCCAACCGATAGTGGTAAATCGGTAAGAGACATCATAGATCGCACCATATCCAACAAAGTACGGTTTCAACATCCGGACACACCATTACGCTGTGGAGTTCCATGTGGCATGAATTGTGAAACTATTCCATGTTGTTTTAAATGAAGGACAAACTCGTAACTCAAATATTCGCCTCCACGATCAGATCGTAGAAACTTTATTTTCTTGTTACGATGATTCTCCACTTCACTCTGAAATTCTTTGAACTTTTTCAAATGTTTCAGACTTGTGTTTCATTAAGTAGATATACCCATATCTTCTCAAATGATCTGTGAAGGTCAGAAAATAACGATACCCGCCGCGAGCCTCAACACTCATCGGACCACATACATCGGTATGTATTATTTCCAATAAGTAAGTGGCTCGCTCTATTGTTCCATAGAACGAGGTTCTTGTCATCTTGCCCATGAGGCATGGTTTGCAAGCATCAAATGATTCTTAATTAAGTGATTCCAAAAGTCCATCCGCATGGAGTTTCTTCATGCGCTTTACACCAATATGATCTAAACGGCAGTGCCACAAATATGTTGCACTATCATTATCAACTTTGCATCTTTTGGCATCAATATTATGAATATGTGTATCACTATGATAGAGATTCAATAAACCATTTACATTGGGTGTATAACCATAGAAGGTTTTATTCATGTAAACAGAACAACAATTATTCTCTGACTTAAATGAATAATCATATTTGCAATAAACATGATCCAATCATATTCATGTTCAACGCAAACACCAAATAACATTTATTTAGGTTCAACACTAATCCTGAAGGTAAAGGGAGTGTGTGATGGTGATCTTATCGACCTTGAAATCACTTCCAACACACATCGTCACCTTGCCCTTAACTAGTATCTGTTTGTTTTGCAACTCCTGTTTCGAGTTACAAATCTTTGCAACTGAACCGGTATCAAATACCTAGGGGCTACTATGAACACTAGTAAAGTACACATCAATAACATGTATATCAAAGACACCTTTATTCACTTTGCCATCACTACAAAAAAAGACACATCCGTGACATTTTGGGCCTAACGAATTTTTCTGTCATACTTATGACACTTCTATGACAATAATTATGACAAAACACGGTATCATCATAGATGTGGGGGCGTCCTACTTCTATGACAAAAAATCATGACAGAAAATGGGCTTTTCGCCATGGGCGGGCCGGAGACGCAGCTGCATGAAATTTTTTGGGCTCCATGACGGAAAAAACCGTGGTAGAGGCAAGGGCGTGAAAAATATCAAGGAGTCCCCGGTTACGGTGGGTGGTCGGGGCCGAGCGATGCGCATTTCTCTCGTATGTACGCGTGTGTGTGTGAGGCGTTGGGCTCTAACTGAACTCGAGCGATTGCACTGCAGGCTATGCGTTACTGAACCCGAGCGATCGATCGATGGCTGTTAACTGAACCCAATCGAGCGATTCCTTTGCTACTGCTGCTAACTGAAGCCGGTCGATGCTGCCTCTGGATGAACAGTGAGCGTTGGGGGGGTGGATGAATAGTTCCCGGTGGGGGTGGATGAACAGAACCTCATGGTGTTGCCTCTGGATTAATAGTACCCCGATCGATCGAGCCGGTTGGAGCTGGATGAATAGGACCCCGTGGAGGGCAGGATGAACAGGACCACCCCATGGAGGGCAGGATGGACAGTAGACGGTGGAGGGCAGGATGAGCAGTAGCCCGTGGAGGGGTGGTTGAACAAGAGCCCGTGGAGAGGGTTGGTTAAACAGTAGCCGATGGAGTAGCGCGTGGTGGAGATTGGATGGACAGGAGCCCGTGGATGAACAGTTGCAGGTGGAGGCAAGAGGAGGTCGACGGTGGATGAACAGTAGCCCGTGGAGGCTGGAGGGGGTCGACGGTGGAGATGAACAGTATCCCGTGGAGTCCTGTTTTGCGGTACGCCACACCCCTCCCGATGAATAGGACCCCCATTTCGACCTAGCGCTCCAACACAAGTACATTTCCTCCGTTTTGCGGTACGCCACACCCCTCCCGATCAACAGGACCCCCGTTTCGATAGTAGGAGGTCCATTTCCTCTGTTTTGCGTTACGCCAGACCCCTCCCGATGAACAGGATCCCGTTTCAAACATGGCCGGTCAAACACAAGGCCGTTTCCTCTGTTTTGCGGTACGCCAGGCCTCGTTTCCATCGCCTGTTCCGTCCAAGCCCTCCCGATGAACACGACCACGCATTCCGTTCCGACCCAGCCGGTTGGCTCCCACGCGTTCTCTTGCCTCCCGATGAACACGAGCATTCTGTTGCCTCCCCATGAACACGACGGATTCTGTTGCCTCCCCATGAACACGACGACGATGCTGTTTCTCCGTTCCGACCCAGCCATGTACACAAGCCCTGGCCGTACGTATGCGCGAGTAGGCGTTCGAGACCCTGCCCGTATGTACGTACGTGGCCGTATTTTCTTTCTTGCACACTGGCCGTTGTACATACGTGTACATGCTACGTGCATGCCTCTACTACGACACGTGCGCGCCTCTACATCAACCAGTATGTATGTACACGTTCGCGACCAGAATGACAATGCTACGTACGCTTCGACCAGGTGGGTCCCGACTGTCAGGCACTCCCTTGCGTGTGAAGATGTAGCTGGTGGGTCCAAGTAGTCAGGGGGCCGAATCATTTTTTTTTCCGGACGCACTTCCTTGCGTGCGAAGATGTAGCTGGTGGTTCCCAACAGTCAGGGGGAAACGTTTTTTTCACAAAATACGGTGGCCCGTCCGGTGGGTCCACGCTATCAGGTGGAGGAATAATTATTTTGCGCGTAATAAGGAGGCACTTCCTTGCTGCGGCCGTGGACCCAGCTGTCAGCCTCTCCACGTACAGTCCACGTCCGATGGAAGCCTTTCCTTGACCATGTTGACCATGCCGCGCTGAGAGCACCAGGGCAGTGGACGACAACGAGGCCTAGGAAGGGGACGACGCGGAGCCGGGGAAGATGCGGCAGTGGATGCCCACGCGTAGAGGAGTACGAGGGTTCACTGGTTCACTACGTTGTGAGGCTACCGTCGCCGCAGAATAACAGGGGGTGTGGATGAGTAGAGGGATGGCCTGGCCAGCGGTGGGAGTAGTAGGGGGCAGTGAGGCCTCCGCCGCGTCGCAGCCGGCCACGGGAGGCAGGAGCACGAGGCACGACCGGTGCTGGTTTGGGCGACTGGAGCAAGAAGACCGGAGGTTGAAGAAGCACTACGGCCGTTGGATTGACATCATACGGTTACTGGAGCTAGAATCATTCATATTGACTAAGTTGACAAAGCACTCCGTCCCCGTCAACTTACTAGGCCCACAAGTCAGCCTCCCACCAAGGTGGGTCCCAATTAGCAGGGGGAGTATTCATTTTTTTGTGCGTAATAAGGAGGCACTTCCGGTGGGTCCGAGTTAACAGCGGAGGGAATGTTTTTTTCACGAAATACGGTGGCTACTTCGGTAGGTCCCAGCAATCAGGGGGGAAACTTTTTTTCGCCAAATACGGTGGCCCGTCTGGTGGGTCCGTATTGTCAGGTGGAGGAATAATTATTTTCCACGTAATAAGGAGGCACTTCGTTGCGGATGCCGTGGACCCAGCTGTCAACCTATCTATGACAGTACTCTTTCGATGGAAGTCGTTCCTTGACGACATTGACCACGCCATGCCGAGAGCACTAGGGCGGTGGATGACGTTGAGGCCTAGGAAGGGGACAATGCGGAGCCGGGGAAGACGTGGCAGTGGATGCCCACGCGGAGAGGAGTACGAGGGTTCACTGGTTCGGCTGCGGTGTGAGGCTGCTGTCGCCGTAGAATAACAAGGGGTGTGGGTGAGTAGAGGGATGCCCTGACCAGCGGTGGGAGTAGTAGGGGGCGGTGAGGCCTGCACGGGAGGCGGGAGTCGGCGGTCCCGCTGGCGCTGGATTTGGCGGCTGGAGCAAGAAGATCAGAGATTGAAGAAACACGACGGCCGTTGGATTGACATCCAACGGTCACGTCTGCTAGAATCGTTTATTGACGTATTTAGTTCTCTCTCGTTTAGGTACTCAACAATATTAAATGTTGGCAAGCAAGGCAAGAGGTAAAGCATAGTAAAACTACCTATCTAGGCAAGTTTAAATGAGGCCGGACAACAAGCAACAATTCTGGTAAAACCTCATATGCATTTATCAATTTGGTGGAACAACAATTTTAAACATTTAAATGTTATTATCATGATGCAGATGACATGTGCAAGTTTAATGCAATTTTTATTAAAAGTTGACATGAGCGTGATGAGAGCATTTGTGTCACCGTGGTAGAAAGAAAGGGGTGCCACGGCGACGAGACAGAAATGATGCCGCGACAACATTCCGATGATCCGCTAGCTCACGGGGATACCGGTGCAAAAGGAAGTGGGTGTGAGTGTGTCATGCAAGAAGATGGGGTGCTCTCGGATTCCGGGTTCCCACATGATGGTGGCAAGGCAAAAGAGCGGCTTCGTGCAACGAACAACTCGGACACAGAGCAACACACGGTCCAACTCATACATCGCAAGCATTCATCCACAGGCGTCGTCTCGGTGGTATACCTTCGAAGCATGCGTTTCGGGCAGAACGAGTTCGTAGAGGGAAGTAGGCATTTCTCGCGACGGTAGTTGAACTTGATGTTTGCGTTACACGGGTCTTCGGCGACGGTCGTCGTACATGGTCCGGAGTGGTACTTGCATCTTCGGACTTGTCGGTCTCGATTCTTGAGACGATAGCGGTATACGTTTCGTTTTCGGAGAGGTACTTAACGAATCCAACTTCCTCGGGGCGACGGTAGTTTTACACGGTCCACAAGACGTCGATCGTTCGGGGTCCGAC